>NC_134457.1:26382063-26697897 GCF_047948215.1 Lycorma delicatula
TGCTTCATTTGATGTGGATTTACGCCGTGAACAGAGTTACAACATTGGTGATCTCTCCAATCAAACATTCCCAAATTAACGCGTGAACAGAAAGGCATTTATGATCGCATAATGCAAATGATAAATGACGGAGTTGGGGGGACCTTTTTCTTGGATGCGCCAGGAGGAACCGGGAAAACATTCCTCATTAGATTGATTCTAGCAACGGTTCGATCAAAAAATGACATAGCCTTAGCTCTTGCTTCGTTTGGAATAGCTGCGACATTGTTACCAGGTGGAAGGACTGCGCATTCAGCTCTGAAGTTGCCATTAAACATGCAAATCATCGAGACTCCCACGTGCAATATTTCCAAAGGATCCTGTATGGGAAAAGTATTACAAAAATGTAAACTCATTGTTTGGGATGAATGCACGATGGCACATAAAAAATCGCTTAAAGCTCTTGATCGATCGTTACGAGATTTGCGTGGAAACGTTCAACCATTTTCAGGAATGCTTTGATATTGCTCGCAGGAGATTTTAGGCAAACATTGCCTCTAATTTCTCGATCGACAACAGCAAACGAAATAAATGCTTGCCTGAAATATTCAACACTGTGGCGATACGTACGTACATTGCAGTTGACTACGAATATGCGTGTCCAGTTGCAGAATGATCCATCAGCTGAGGACGTCTAGACGAATATCATTTCCTGATAATTTTTATAATTTAGTAACATCGAAAGAAGAACTGATCGAAAAAGTATTTCCTGATATTCAAATTAATCGTAGAAATCACGATCGGCTCAGTGAACGAGCTATCCTTGCCGCAAAGAATAAAGATGTCTATCAACTTAATAATGTTATTCAATCCAGCATTCAAAGTGAGGAAATTACATATAAGTCGATAGACACCGTTGTGGAAGCAGATGAAGTAGTTAATTATCCAACGGAATTTTTTAACTCATTTGATCTGCCAGGGATGCCATCACACATATTAAAATTGATAATAGGTGTGCCAATTATCCTGTTGCGGAATATTAATCACCCAAAACTCTGCAACGGCACGCGACTTGCAGTTAAGAAATTGATAAATAACGTAGTGGAAGCAACGAATTTAACGGGGCCTTTCAAAGGTGAGGATGTCCTCATTCCTCGAATACCCATGATCCCGACCGATACACCATTTCAATTTAAAAGATTGCAATTCCCAATTCGATTGGCATTTGCAATCACAATCAATAAAGCTCAAGGTCAATCTTTAGAATTGTGTGATTTAGATTTAGATGCGGATTGCTTGTATGTTGCGTGTTCCCGAGTCGGCAAACCAGATAGCCTTTATATCTACGCAGACAGTGGAAAAACAAAAAATATTGTATATCCACAAGTATTGCAAAATTAAACTTCTATGAAACGTATGCTTTGTTTTGTTTCTCATTTCTCATCCATGCAACCACAATGTGCCACAGCGAAGCGTGGCGGGTACAACTAGTGATTAATAAATAAATATATTTAAATTTAAAAAAATTAAAAGGAGACGAAGACAGATTTTTGCACCGATGTCTCTTTCCCTTGTAAGATCCAAATATTTCATTAATTAAAATGTTATTTAACTATAACTGCGGAACCAATGAAAATAAGTATCACTTATATATCATTGTAAAGCTTTCAATAAGGGCTTATTACTGAAGTAAAGAAAAGGACCAAAATCCAGTTTGTTTTGGATTTTGGGCTTTTTTGGACACTTTTGGTCCAGTCGATTGCAATCAAGGGAGGTGCACAACTAGATGTTACAGTCCTAAATTCAAAATTTCAACATCCTACTGCTAATCGTTTTTGAGTTATACAACATACATACGTACGTACAGACATCAAACTAGTCAAAATGGATATTTCCGTTGAAATGTGAAAACCGAAATTTTTCATCGCAATACTTCCTTTACTTCGTACAATGAAGTAAAAATAATACAATATTTAGAAATGAGTTTATTATTTTTTTGGTAATTATTTTTTTTTTTTAATTTTCACAATGCATTCTGGAATCCATATGGGAAGGTCGGCACGCTCTAATGAACCGGGAGGGATCCCGATGAATGGACCCATTAGGGCACTAAGACTGGTGTGGGTGAGTTGACGCCACGACACATGGGTGCGACCGAAGGTAACGTCTTCTAGGCAAATACTGGTGGCACCCATAGTGTTTAAAACAGGATTAAAAAAAATTCACAATATATTTCCGCTAGGATTATAATTGATTTGAGTATTATTTTCTGCTCTTCCTAACACCGTCACTCTAATATTCATATTTGAAGCAATTCGGCGTACTTTCATTCTAAAACTACTTTTAGCACTATACTTTTAGGGAGTGCTAAAAGTAGTTTTAAGAATGGATGTACTCCGAAACGCGTCAACTACGAATGTTAAGAGTGACAATGTATGGAAGTGCAGAAAGTAACATTCAATTATTATTTTTAGTTATAAAAATAAATAAATCGATTTTCTATTATCTTTTTGCTATGCTGTTCTGATTTGTAAAATCTGCAATTTTTTCCCCCAATAACTTTTTTAAATTCTGTTTTTGAGAAACTTAAAACTTAAAAACATAAAACGGCTCGAACTGCAGTTATTTCAGTACCACCTTTACCATTATTACCGTTGCTGATACTGAATGTACGTTACAGTACAACCAATAATCCTACTATGTATCAGTAAACTTGATTGTGTACATTACTAAGCTGGTATTTTATTCTCAATTATAAACTGTTCAAGTTTAGTGCAGAAACGCTTCATTCTTTACATTTGTGTTTTTTTCTAAGATTTTCTTTTTTTAAGATTTTGTATCTTTTTCGGTAGAGGAAAGGGTTGATGTAATGGAAACTTATGTGCATTCTGGACCCTTTCAAGAAATGTATCAAATATTCGCGGAAAACTTTTCGAATGCCAGTATTACAATAAAGAGTAGCATACGCATAATTTAGTTAAAAAATTTTGCATAACGGGGTCGATTTCAAACTCAAAACGAAATAAGAAACCTGAGGACTCCAGAGGTTAGAGACGTTATTCAAAGAATTTCTGGCGGTCTGAAAAAAATCTATACATAAATTATCACACTACATTGGTGTAAAAATACATTTCTTACCGTAAGATTCTTCATTATTTAAATTTTAAACCATATCGTGTAAAAAGTTTTAAAAAAAAGACCGATCGGAACATCTTAATTACTGCAATTGACTTTTCAAAAATATTGTCGATGAACAGATAAGACTCGATGCTGTATATATAATGTCAGACGAGACGTGGTTTTCTTTATCAGGGCGTGTTAATTTGCATAACATCAGGTATTACAAGTCTGAATATCCTAATCAGATGTTTAAGTGCCCACTTCATGATGAGCTGTAATCGTAAAGTGGGTCCATATCTTTTGACCGGACTATCAATACAGAAGTAGTGTGCTGTACAAATTTTCGAAGAGATCTATACACGGTTAACAGCACGTGAAAAAAGACTACGGCTTTTTCCAACAAAAGATTCAGTAACACACGTTTTTCGGCTTTTACAGGAAGAACAGCCCATAAAGAGCGATGGCTACAGCCAGATTTGTCGAGTTGAGATTTTTTCCTTTGAGGCTATTTAAAGGATCGACAGTAAGAATAAAATCCTCACAGTATTGAACTGAAAGCGAATATTTAACAAGAAATTGACGACTCAGACAACTTTTGCGTCTACTGACTCATACTCACTCGAGCACAAAAATGCATCGCTATGGAAGGCGCTAGTTCAAACACCTTTTGTAAAAATGTGGAAAATATGTAAACTTTTGCAAATGTATATATACAGAGTGAGCAACATAAAACCGAACACGTAATGTAACCGCTACTGAATCGGTAATTTATGTTGGAATGAAATTTTATGAATGATACGAATAAATTAAATAAGAAAAACATAAAACGTAATTTAAATGTTGCATTTATTTACTTTATCGTTACAAAAAATGTTCAAAATGACCACCCTGGGCATCGATGCACTTTTGTGCTCGACTGATCACATTGAGAGTTGTCCGAGGCAAAACGTTGTTGTCAATTGCGTTGATTTCTTGTTGAAAATTCACCTTCAGTTCATCAATATTGTGAGGATTAAATAGATAAACCTCTCCCCTTTAAGTAGCCCCAAAGAAAAAAATTGCAAGTACACAACTTTATCTGTTCACCAAAAATGTTTTCGAGAAGCCACTTGCAATAATCAAGTCGTCTCAGTTTGTCTGTCTCCTTTAGCTGTTGCACAGTTGTAACGCGGTATGGTTTCAATTTTAATTCATGAAGAATTTTATGACAAGATGAGTATTTAACAACAGAAAGTTGGAATAACTTGCGTAGTGTTTTTTTTTTTTGGACCGGCAGTAATTCTCCTTTCAATATCGACATCGGCGTGTGGAGTCCTAACGGAAGGTTGTCAACTTCGGTTTGCATTTGAAATCGAACCTGTTGTTCGCCATTTTTTTAACTAAATCGTGTATGTTATTTTTCGCTCGGATACAAACATTCGGAGAAATTTTTCAACAAATACTTGACGTGATTCTTCAAACGATCCAGAACGAATATAGGCCTCAAACTACAGCTATCCTCTCCTGGATTGAATAAGGGTTTTTTAACCTCCAAAACCACCGTTAGGATTGCTTCATAGAATGAGATGAATGATTTGTAGCGTGTGTGAAAAAGCCAAGTCTGACCGGGATTCGAAATTTGAAACCGCTACCAACACTATTTATGAAATAGTGGGTTCGGTTTTATGCTGCTCACTGTATAATTTAATTTACGTTTTCACTTCATTCATAAAATGTTATGTCGCGAGTGTGTTTAGTCTATGATGGATCGGTTTTAAGTTACCTATTTAGTATTTGCTTCAAGGTCTTTGCTAAAATTCTTCTTATCTGGGAAAATTATAAAACGAATAGCTGCGCGTAAAAGCGATGAAGCTCTCAACTATAATTTGAAAAAATCCTGTTAAATGTATTAGTTATTTTTAAAAAATTATAAAAATTTAGATATTTTTCTTTAATAATGAATAAATGCTGAAAAATTGTTTTCCTCATGAACGAGCAAGATACGTTTTTTAAAAAAATTTAAAATAAATTAACTCTAAATTTCAATTAGCATTAAGATAAAATCAACCTAAAAATTCTTATTTATAAAAAAATTAAGACAATGGCTTAAAAAACTGAGTAAATTTCATTTGTGTTTGAAACACGAAATTTTATTGCGAAAACAAAAAAATTCCTAATAAATTTAAGAAAAAACTTCAGTTCTATAATCACGCCCACAGAAGGTGAACAGAATACGAGGAAACAGGAAGTATGTATTTATCGTGCGCATGCGAGAAAGATTTGATTAATCTGTCTACACAGCATCTTCCTGGAAGCTTTACGCAAACATTTTACGTGAAAACAAAGCTTACTGCTATGAGTAAATGTTTTTGATAACTGGCACAGTTTATCGAAAGAAATACTAATTATTTATTTACTATCTTACTAGTTAGTTTTTTCGAGCGACCACAAATAAAAAGGCTATAGATGCACAATAATAATTACACACAAAACATATAAACGCAATATTTTCTAAATGAAATCATAGAACAAAGTAACCCTAAAATCTGGAGGTTCCGGGTTCGAATCCCGGTTAGATGACACTTTTCATACGCTACAAAATTTCATTTCCATATCCTACGCAAAAGCTTCAAGCTTATGTGGCGATATCACGAAGAAGAAATGTATTTGGTGAGCTATATCTTTGCCAAGGAGAATGAAACTTTATAACTCGCTTTTCAGAGATAGAAGGAATGTTTATAATAAAAACACAGCATTTGGAAGGGTTTAAGAACTGCTAAATCAAGGGAAACACCATTAGAATTTACAAATGTTTTGTTTAATGGGGTGATACGTAGAGGAAAAACATGGACGATCAAGAAGAAGGAAGAAAAATATCTTTAGTTTTGAAATGTGATTATGATGAAAAATGGGGATAATAAAAAGAAGTGACAAAGTAAGAAATGAGATGTGCTGAGAGGAGTGTGGGAAGATCTGTAGAAAGATATTACAAAAAGGAAAATGTCATGAATCGGGTATATATTAAGAAGGGACTACTTTCAGATGAAAAATACAGAAGGAAAAAGAGAAGTTTAAAAAAAGTAGTATGTTGCCCCGGACATGATGAAAAAAGGGTTATGTTCAGCTAAAGAAAGATACATACGAAAGATATAGAAGTCTTAGAACAAATTTATTAAAGAAATCGCTATAAAATGATAAAACATTGCGGATATTTCATTTTTATTTTCAACGAATAATAAAAAATGAACTGTTAATTATTTTTTTTATACTTTCTAAAAAAATGAATAGCTTAAACAGAATATATTTTTTTTAAGATACCCTGAAAATTTTTAATCCAAAATTGCTTAAATTATTATTCGAAGACAATGGGAAAAGCTTAATTATTGAGCAGTTAACAGGGCAAATTTTTAAAATTTTATTTCGCCTTAAACACTGATGTAAGCCGAGTTTGGTCAAAAAGTGGTACTTTTGTTTAATTTTTTGAACAAATATGTCAGTTATTAAATTAAATTGCATAGATTAATAAAAACAAAATCCAAGACGTAAAATAGAACCACCCTACATTTCTTAAATACTTCACAAAGCAAGCTAATTGTTAAGGTTAAACTAAATGGCAATGATACAGAGAACCGTCTTACAGTTTACTAAAGTTTTAAAATAAACAACAGTTTTACAGATCAAGGAATTGATTTTTAGTTTTAAAAGTGAATTTTTTTTATTAAGATTATTTAATCTGTCATTAAAACTGAGCAAAGTTTAAAGGGGGTATTGAGGTTACATAGGTAACCCTCATGAGGTTATAGCCTTTGTATTGTATAAATTAAATTCCTACTCGCCAACAATTTAAAAAGTGCAAATCCTAGTACTTTTGGAGCTGTTACTCCATCTTCAGGGATGTTAATTTAAATTCAAATCAATAATCATTTTTAAAATTAAACTGCTACGTTTATAATAATCGGTCGTCAAAAATAAAATTAATTCGTACGTCAATAAGTCAAAATAGTCGCAAAACATCTTACAAACATGATGTTACTGTCTCATTGACGTAAAAATTCATTTTATTCTTGACGACCGACTATTATGAACATAACAGTTTAATTTAAAAACGATTATTGATTTGAATTTAAATTAAAATCTTTTAGAAAATCCCTGAAGATGGAGTAACAGCTCCGAAAGTTTACATTTTTTAAATTGTTGGCAAGTGGAAATTTAATTTATACAATTGTATTAATACCAAATGCTTAGTAAAATAAATCTAAACAATATCCTTTCCAAGATTATAAAAGATTAAAACAATGTTTAATAAAGTTCATAATACAAAAAAAAAAAAAAAATCGTAACTGTATCTGTTATTTATTTTACATTTTTATTACCAATCCCCCGACCTCCGTTGCGAAGTGACAGCGTCTCTGCCTTTCATTTGAAAGATTCTACATTCGAATCCCCCGATCAGGCTTGGAATTTTTCATACGCCACAAAATTCATTTTTCATTTGTAACTGTAATTGGGGACGGTTGGCCTGTACTGCTAAAATAAATATATAAATATTTATTTTAATGTTTAATTGTGAAAAAGATCGCTAAGAACATCGAAATTCACTGCCACAAAAAAAAACACTTCAAATTCGCTCAAGTATAAAATAAAATTCGAAGTAAATTTTTCACCTTGATACAAATTCAAGAAAAAAATTTCGCGAAGTTCGTTCGTTCTTCGTCTGCCCTCAATTTTAAAAATTGTGTTCCACATTTTAAAAACAGCTGGTTGATTTAGACGGTAAAATCAAACTGTTCCACCAGTTACAAGGCCATTATTTTTTATCAAGAACAATAATAAAACTGTTAAGAAAAGGAAAAAAGGACCATGATTTCATCGACGAGAAAGTTTACTGATGAAAATATATTTAGTTTAACAGTTTATATCTCACCATAGTTCTACTTGTTGAGATGGGCACGCTTGGAGGAGTGATAAATTTTAAGTTACAAAACATGTACAAATCAAATTTTTATTTTTTATTTTTTCGAGAAAAACAACCTATACTTTTTTCCATTTAGAGGTATAGCTCTTGAAGGGATATTGTAATCGGTTCAATTTTGGCATATGCGGTTTTCACCGGATCTCGACGTTTTGATAACACCTAAGGAACCCAAAAAAAAAACAAAAAACCGGATGGAAATTTTCCGGATGTTAATGTACGTATCTGTGTTTGGTGTTGTCCTCTAAATCACCCTATACCACCAGAATTACTGGATCTATTTTCACCAGATTTTCTCAGATTAATTTTATATATGGGGCATTGGTCATTAAATTTTCAACTTAAAAGGTCTTAAAGGAGACTGTAGAGCAATATCACCCCCAGTATCTCGAAATTTCACAAAATTAAGGTATTTTTTCTTAGGCACATTTGTAAAACTTAAAGAAAAACAGCATTTGCAAAATTGCACCCCCTACCCCAAAAAATGCTCTTGTAGTCGCCTACTATGTTGTGATATCAGAGATGAGCAGTAGAATTAAATAAATGAATAATATTTAAAGCGTAAAAAAGTAATTCGATATGGCTGGGTCTCGAACTCGAACCCACCGAGTTGGTTTAATGGTGAACGCGTCTTCCCAAATCAGCCGATTTGGAAGTCGAGAGTTCCTGCGTTCAAGTCCTAGTAAAGTCAGTTTACACGGATTTGAAAACTAAATCGTGGATACCGGTGTTCTTTGGTGGTTGGGTTTCAATTAACCACACAACTCAGGAATGGTCGAACTGAGACTGAGCAAGACTACACTTCATTTACACTCATACATACCGTCCTCATTCATCCTCTTAAGTATTATCTGAACGGTAATTACCGGAGGCTAAACAGGAAAAAAGAAAAGGATCTCGAACTCGATTGCCCAGTTGACTCGGTACCTGATACGTTAAGCCTTGCAGCTATACCAGTCTACCAATCGTACAAGTGAAATTTATTCTATGTAAATTGTGAAATTACATTAGTTTAGTTAGTCCCTAGTGCCGATACTTGTAGTGTTGCTCCTAATACCGCCACACCCGCGCGAATTAAATACAGTATGCGCGCGCGCTTTAGTTAGAATCACTGAATTAAATAAACGAAAAAATATTTTATATTTAAACAAAAGGATAAATATTTTAAATTAAGTTGTGTGTGTAAGCCGTGCATCAGAAACAACCTACACACAGTTGTCAGCTTTTTTTTATTGACAGGATATATTTTTGATTGATAGGATAAGTGATTACAATGATTTCCATTCGGGTGTTATATCCTTCAAGCCAGAACCCAATATCAAATTCATTTATTTAGTAATCAAATAAGAATGCCGATACACAATAAAAAAAAAGTAAACTGCAATAATTTGGCTTATAATCAAAGCAGACTAATTTATTTATTACAATGTAAAATAAGTACTGCTTAAAAAAAACATCCTTTCACAATAATATCTTTGTCCAAAAAACATCCGCGAAGGTCCATCTCATTGATTTGATGTTTGTTAATGCACGTCGGAGAAACAGCAAAATTTATTAAAATAAGCAAAATTATTTTAACTTTTAATTCAACGGTAATTTCATCCCTTTAGTATGAAAATATACTTTTCGTAATTTAGTAATTCAGGGAAATTTTGTCCTATTTTTCAAAAAAAAAAACTAACTTCATTCAAAACGACCAAAAAAAAATTAAATAATTATTCAGTACTAAAATATAAATCAAGGTAAATATTTTTTATTCGGAAAAAAATATGTATCAAATTGCATGACGACTCTAATGGACTTTGACTGTCTCTAGCAGAAAAATTAACATAATATAATAAGGATAGAGACTAGCGAAAAATTTCAAGGAACAAAAAACAAATCGTAGGAAAAGCTTTTTGAATTTTTAATTGGGGTTTCCTCATTACAGTTGATAACAAGTAATGAATGACCTGTTAATAATTCAGCTACCACTTAATACAAAATAAAGTGAAATATCGCCAATTATGTTCACAACAACAATTTAAAATATGTCGTTTACGAATGTTACATTCTATCATACTTAGTAATTCACACAACTTTAATTCCAACAAAAAAAAAATAATCTTAATTTTAGGTACTCTATCATTTATTATTACTGTACATCGGTTCTTAAAATAATAAATTAAAAGGTGGACCAGAGAAATAAATAAATGAACATAGACGCAAAATCCTTTTTAACATAATTAACGTTCAATAAATCATAACTACTATATATATATATATATATATATATATATAAACTTGAATTATTATCAACAGTTGGACATCATACGGGTTACACAGAATCTCTGTTCCAGCTAAATGGACTTTCACGTCAGTCCAAATCGACGCTGCTTGTGAGAACCACCCACCGTTGCCATAGCAACCGGTATGGCGTTGAATACTCAAATCAAATAGTAGCAACTCCATTATTACTCTATCAAAGCTTATCTAAGTTCCATTTTAAACAGACTTAAGATAAATAAAAATTTCATTTATAACTGCCAGTTCTGTTCTTCTCTTGGGGTGAAAAAGTACGTTTTCCTATGATCTAGAAAATTAAAATTTGATATTTTGTTCAAAAAAAAACTAGTTAAGAAAATAATTACTCCAGTATTTAAATGGGGAGTCCGCGTTTTTGCTAAATAATTGAATTCCAAATGTAATCTTAGTTTCAAAAAATTAAAATTTTCTAAAATTATTTTAACTTTAAAAAATCAAATCAAATAATTATTTTTATTGATTAATTCCACTTCATTTCATAACTCGGGAAAAAGTCTCGTAAATGTCTATGAGCATCAACAAAAGGAATTTCTTTTTTTTTTAATAATAATGAAAACAAAATAACGGCGTACTTATTATTAAAAGTTTTAAGTGGCATACAAAATGTACTAAGAATTGAAACATTTCTCAAAAAATTTATTTCATCCAAATAATATCCAGCATTTAAAATCCCTCAGATATTTCCCACTGGCTAGGAAAGGTTAGGGGAAAGAAGAACGGTGTGACCCGGAAAGAAATGACCTGGAAGAGATAAGATGCCTTTAACCATAACAGGTAAAAAGAAGATTTTTGTGGTCATAAAACAAAAACGGAGAAAAAACACATAAAATATATATAAAACTAATAAGTGATGAAACAGAAGAATGTACAAAAAGAGAATGTTTAGAGAAAAATAATTTTTACACAGGAAAAAATAAAAAAGGTCGGTCATATTAAGATATGCAAAGTTTGTTGATTTGTCTCATTACAAAAAAAAGAAATTGTAAAGAATAAAAACTGTAAATATATACAAGATTAGAATGTATGAAACATATTTAGATATGGACGCGAGGTAAATTGAGATTACTCAGTAATATAGGATTAAATATATTTAGCACTGAATAGAAATGAAGGAAATGCATCAAACCAGTCACATATGTGGTGGTAAAACAAAAAAAAAGAATAGCACAATTTTGGTTGAAAAATAGCAAGTTAAAAAAACTCTTTACGGTTGTTTTTGCATCAATGGAAACTATTTAAAGCTGTTTTATAAATTCTTGATATATAAATTTCCTGATTTATAAATCAGGAAATTTTTCTTGATTTATAAAAAGAAAAATTTATAAATTCAGGAAATTTTTCCATTAAAGAGTTATTTTCATTTGAAAAAAAATTAGATGAAAAGTGATTTTCATCTAATTACAAATATCTACATTCATTTATGGACTTCTATTATTACTAGTCCAGTCGCCCACTACTACTTCCTTTGTCAATATCCAAGGTCGTTATGTATTATATAATTTAATATATAACTGAATTCGGTGAATTATTCTGTGTCGCATGATTAAACATAATGGAGTTAACTTGAACATCTAATTTTTCTACTTAAAGCTCTGGCCAAATTTATTATAAATTTTAATAATTAATATAATGATATATTTAAAAAAAATTCCAACGACAATTTTTTGATTTTTTTAATTTTAACCAAAATCCAAAAAAAATGTCACAAAGATACCGGCAAGGCTTCATACAAATTTCCAAAACAAAATAAGCCATAAAGAGTTTCTCTCACTTCTATTTAGCCTCCCGAACCACCGTAAGGCAGTGTTTCTCAACCTGTGGGGAGCACCCCTCCCACCGTGATAACACTAAATGGGTGGCGCGAGCATACCGAAAAGAAAATATTATTAAAGAAATTTATTAATTTACTAAAAGGAAAGAAAATCAAAAAAGTATTCATATAATAATTAATAAAATACACATTTACACTGATATAAGTAGTGCAATTACACATAGTACTGCACAATGTATTTAATAATTAACTGATCAATACTAAATTAAAAACAAGTTTAATAATTAGTAATAACTCCCTTGGGCCTCCCTTGCAGAGCAAAGTTTTTCGAAGGAATGTTTAATATTAGAAACAGACACAGAGTTCTTTTTCTATATTTAACTGAGATCTATATTTTGTCTTGCCACCGCAGTAAATCCAGTTTCGCAAAGGTAGGATGTTGAAAATGGTAATAGTAAACGAAATGCTCTTCTTTTCAGTGCAGAAAACTCATCATCCACCCCTGCCCAAAATTCAGAATGATTTATTACTAAATTGTCTTTTGATTTACCCACTTGTCGTGAAGTCTATGAAGATTTCTTCTTCGTAAGTTGAGATCCTTTCGGAAGTATTTTGAAATGGATCCCTAACCCACTCATAACTTTCTACCAAGTTGACGTCAGCAAGAAAATACTTTGCAGGCATGGCTAAATGATTTTCAGTGGTTACAGAAATAACTTGAACATGTTATTCTTCAGCCTTAAAGTTTTAACACATTCATCCATATTTGCTAACATTTATTTGGGTTTTTGGCTTTAAATTTCTGATCCACACTTCCAATTTCTACAAAAAGTATTACTTTTATCAATCGCATCCAACATGTGTATTTTCTCTTTAGAGTTGAAGATTGAAGGTAATTAATTTCTCGAATATGTCGACCAAGTAGCTCATTCCATCACAAATAAACCATCAACTTCTTGGCTTCCGGTCGGTTTTCCTCTTTCAGAAAAATGGCGATTTCATCTCTCAATTCATAAACAAATTGCAAAAAATTCTCACGAGATAACCATCTTGCCTCGCAATAAAATAGTAACGTTGAATGTACTGCATCCATGTCTTTACAAAGTGAAGAAAAGATTATTGATTTTATAAGTCTCATTTTTATATAATTTACTACGGTTACAACCGTCGTTAGCACAATACTCAGACCAGGATTTATTTCTTTGGAAGCCAGAGCATCTCTGTGGATCGTGCAATGTGTCCAGTAGAAACTTTTGTTTCACAAGTGCTTGTATACTTTGGAATCTTCCAGACATTGAACGAGCACCATCGATGCATACTCCGACGAAATTTTTCACTCTATTTTGTATCGTTTATAAAATTATTTAAGATAACAAATAATGCAAGTGCTGTTTCTTTGAGTTCTATTGGCTTGCAGAAAAGTAATTCTTCTACTGCTGACATACCATCATAAAATCGAACATGAGCAATGAAATGAGCATCTTCATTGCTATTTGTTCCCTCATCAAGCTGAACTGAAAACAATTTGTCACGCAACTTCCCGAAATGCTGATTCTATACATCTTAAGCTATATCACCAATTCGACGGGCAACAGTATCATTTGATAGAGGTATGGAGTCCAATTGTTTGGTAAAATTACCTCCAAACATAGTTTCTACAATCTCAATTGCAGCTGACAAAATAAGTTCTTCATCAGTGGTGTGAGGTTTTTTACAACTGGTTATTTAATATGAAACTTTGTAAGAGGCAAGTAAAGCTTTTTCATTCACAAAGTTTTTTTTTAATAATGATGTTTGCTTTTCATATGATTTTAATTTTAATTCGACCCGATATCCACGTTCTAGTATTCAAATTCTTATAAATGTAGGGTTTGAACCTTAGAACTCTCGACTTCAAAATCAGCTGATTTGCGATGACGAGTTCACTACTAGACCAACCCTGTGGATAAGCCATAAAACTTCTTTGATATTACACACGCTTTAATTTCCTACTATAAAACGTTAAAACCAAAAATTTATAATAATAAAATTAATTAGTAAAGAGACAGGAAATTCAAATATGTGAAATCTATGAACTCTTTTGAAATAAAAAAAAAATTGGGGACGGACCAGAAACACAGTTTTGATATCTTCTTTTTTTTAATGTACAAATCTGTATTAAAGGCGAAAGAGCTCGGTATAGAATGAAGGTCAAATACTTTAGCAACTGTTTACCACACAATTTTTACGTAAAAACATTGGAAGGATAAAACTTGAAAAATAAAAAATATGCTAAACACGAAGTAACGTTTTTTACGGTAATATACTATTAAAGAAAGAAAAAAACAAGACTAAAATAATACACACACAACACACACATAGTAATAACATTTATTTTAAAATATTAGTCAAAGTAAATAAATAACGTACATTTAATAAACAAGATCCAGAAAACGTTTTTCGTTTAAATAATAAAAAAGAAACATTAAAACTCTTCTGAGTACGAGGAAATTTTAAATAAGACGACCACCAACTGCAATGAATCGTGTCGTTCATAGAACGGTAAGGAAAATGTAATTAAGCGAGAGATAAAACAGTTTTTAAATTTAAAATTAATATAAAAGAAGTAATATCTAACGACTCCGACCTTAAAAATTAAAATAAACAAAAATTTAATTTATTGTTTATTTAAATACAGAATTCTTTTTAATAAATAAATCCAAACAAATTTGGAAAACTACCAAATTATATAAAATTCTACCAGTAACGTACCGAATTAATACAGTTAAATCGTATGCTTGAACTTGAAGTGGTTGTGCTAAGTCAGTTGTTGAAAGTTTGTCTTTAATCACAGAGGTTTAATTATTATCGGTACTGTTCTCAGAATAGTAGGCCGAGTGCAGAAAACTAAATGTTGAACTATAATAAACTAATTAATCTCTTAGAAACAGTACAATATAAAAGAAAAAAATGATAACTTTTTAATCCATTTAACAAATCTGATATCAAATTTCCCAAAAATGGATTATGGATATAGCTATAAAAAGCTGATAAGTTGTAGAACTTACCCGTTACACGGCTAAAGCCGCGTTCCGGGAAACTGGATTCCTAGAACTGTGGGCTGTTTCTGATGCACGGGTTATACAGACAATTTAAAATATTTATCATTTTATTTAAATATAATATTTTTTCGTTTATTTAGTTCAATGATTCTAACTAAAGCGCGCGCTCATACCGTATTTAATTCGCGCAGGTTTGGCGGGATATTAGCGGCGAAAGTCGGTACTAACTAAACTAATGTATTTCACAACTTACGTAAAACAAATTCTCTTGTACAGTGGGCAAACTGCAGTGGCGAGACTTAACGCACCAGGTACCGATTCAACCGAGCGATTGATCCTTCCCAGACCGAGTTACTTTTTTTACACTTAAAATATTATTCATTTATTTAATTCTACCGCTCACCTGTGACGTCACAACATAGCAGTAGTTTGGAGAATTATTTGGGGGAAATTTTGCAATTTTTTTTGCAAATATTGTTATTTTTTAATTGTTAACAACTACGCCTAGGAAAAATATGACCTTAATTAGGCGAAATTTCGAAATACTGAGGACCTTGCACTATAATCTCAGCACCTTAACCGTTTAATTTGAAAATTGAATGGCATCAATGCCACATATATAGAAGTAATCGGACCAAGTTTGGTCAAAATTAGTCCAAGAGTTCCGGAAATATAAGGTGATTTCAAGGCCAACACCGAACACACACGTATATATTAATACTAACATAAGGAAAAAATTTCCATCCGGTTTTTTTTGGGGTTCCTTAGGTGTCAAAACAAGATCCGATGAAAATCGCACCCAAACTGGACCGATTATATTACTTTCCCATCTAAAGCTATAGCCCTATCTAGACGGAAAATATTCAGAACTTTGCGATAACCCAAATGCATCCAAATAAAGAATAACTCCGATCTCCTTAGCGGAACGGTTGAGTCGACTTACACCCGAAAGATTCCCGGTTAAAATCCCGATTATGCTTGAAATTTTTCATACTCCAGAAATTTCATTCCTCATAAATAACCACAATTGGTCAACAGTTTGTTGTTACTTGAAAAATTGATAAGTAAAATAAATCTAATTTAAAAAAGATATATATATATATATATATAATTTTTAAATTTAAATTTAATCAAAATAGATTTTGTAAATTTAATATCAAAAACTTACTACACAAAGCTTAGGCAGCACTGAAATATATCTTGCGTCAATAATCATGGAATTGTCAATTCTATTCTACTTTCAATATTATTTTCCATATTACCTGTTCTTTTACTTTATGCACTCTATCATATTCAGATTAACGAACATTTTTTAGCTAGGTTTATAACCGGAGACGCTAAGAACTGATAAAAAAAAATTGTTAAGAAATAAAGTAACAAACTTACCGACAAACTGGAAAAAATTGAAAGACAGATTCTACGACGATGCATCGGGAAAAACATTAAAAAAGACGGGATTTGGAGAATTATTCCAAACGAAGAGATTTACAAAACGATCATCCCGATAACTAATAAATTTAGAAAGAAGAGAATTTCCTTTCTAGGACATATTTTCAGAATGGAAGAGACCAGACTTATCAGACGGATAATGGAACTTTTCTGGAACAAGAAAAGCAGACCGAACTGGTTATACGAAGTACAGAAAGACATGGAGGAATTAGACATAACCCGTGAAAATCTAAAAACGAAAACCGGAAACTATGAGAAATTAAAAAATAAAGAAACAAGATTCCTATCAAAACTCAAGAAAACAATAAGCCGGGTGTACTCTGAACAAGAAAGGGCAAGAAGATCTGAAACCCTTAGAAATTACTGGCAAAAAAGAAAAGCTGAAAAACAACAAATCAGCAAGAAAAGAAAGAACTTGCCAAAAAAAAAAAAATGAATTAAAGTGAACCATTATGGTTTTCAAAAAAAAGTAACAAAAAAAAAATTTTTTTTATAGAAATCGTAAAAGAAAACTAAACCCTCTGATGCCCATAAAATATGGCAATTGGTTTAATTGTATATAAAGTGAAATTTGGAAAAAAACAAAGACATATTATGATAATTAACTAAACAGAATTAGAAGGGTTATTACAATGTTAACAATAACCGACCACTATAATATCAGCAAAATGTCAGCAATAACAACACGGATAGCGTGGCGGTTGTCGCTTTACATTTTGACAGAACAATAACAATAAACACGCAAAGGGAGTTACAGGTAGACTAGTCGACTACCAGACACACTGTTACTTAAATTGTTAACAATTTCACTGGCGCCTTCACTTTTTTTTAACCCAAATAATCATAACGATGCACCGGTTAAAAATAAATGTTATACATTTGCTAGGTGCCACCTGCTCAAATAACAACTCATTAAATAAATTAAAAAATAATCTTAAAAAATATTAACTTCCAGTAAAATTAAGAACACTAATAATTACTGATTTTAAATCATAATAAAATAAAGTTAAAAACTACGACTTTTAAAAACCAACCAGTAAATAATAGTTTAAAAAGTCTGGTATTTAATCAAAGAGATTTCATGATTTCCTAAAAAGGAAGATTCCTAAAAATGAAGTCTCTATTAATTTTAATAAATGGTTATTTATATTTATTTATTTTATAAATATAATTTAACCAAACTTAACCTACGCTCCCGTAATTAACACCGTAATTTTTTGAGAATTTATTTAATAAATTCAGTAATTATTGCAATTATTTATTATTTAAATAATCAAAGCACTGCTGTTAATTAGTCAAGGTTAGCGAGCGAATCGAGCGTAGGTTAAGTTTAGTTAAATTATATTTATAAAATAAATAAATAACCATTTATTAAAATTAATAAAGAGACGTTTTGAATCTATGTTAAACCCTATATCGGCCCATTTTCCACCGAAATCCGATTAACTACTTTGTTTTTAAATAAAGCTGTAGCTGCGGTGGCGTTAATACGTAAGTACCAAAAAAGAATGGGCCGATCACATGATTGGACATCAAACCACAACACACGTTTATTTTTGGGGAATCTCTGAGATAATCAATAATTTCATTGGGTTGCTGAGATCCCCATATCCTATAAAACATTTAAAACAACGGATCACTGCTGCTATTGTCACAGTTACGCCTGCGAGATCCAGCGGACCTGGAAAGAAGTCGATTATCCAGGGCGACCAAACCACAACACACGTTTATTTTTGGGGAATCTCTGAGATAATCAATAATTTCATTGGGTTGCTAAGATCCCCATATCCTACAAAACATTTAAAACAACGGATCACCTCTGCTATTATCACAGTTACGCCTGCGAGATCCAGCGGACCTGGAAAGAAGTCGATTATCCAGGGCGACCAACGGAGCCATATTGAAACATCTTAACGTACGTAAAAAAACGATTTTAATTGGTGAATTAAAAAATTACATTATGCGAAAACTTTACCAAACTCTTTGTAAAAAATTGAGATACTGGGCCTGTCAGGTCCGTATTCGTGCCCACTTCACTAATTCTGGAAAAAATTAAATGGCACCAATTCGCGATAAACAGAAATCATCGTGCAAATCTTTATCGAATCGGTTCATCCAGTCTGGAGATCTCAAGTAAAAAGATAACCAACATAACAGTACACTACATACATCCTTCCAAAATTTTTTAATGCTAAAATTATAATTTTTTTTTTAAAGTGATTATGATATTTGCAAATATCTCGATGTGCAAAATTTGATCTGATTAGCATGGGTCAAATCAAGTACGATTTTGTAAACTATACAGCATAAGTAGTATATAGCCGGAAAAGTAAAATTCCAAATAAAAGTTTTTTAATTTTTTTGTAGCCGTTTTTTTTTATCTATTTATTTGTTAAAAACGTTTAATTTATTAATCTGATATTCTTCTTATAACATGGGTTGATCTACAAATATCATACATACGAAAAAGAGGTTAAAAAAACACCATTTTGATAAAGAAAAATATATATGTATACATATGCAGAAAAATAATAATAAGTTACTACTTCCCGAACTTTACTTAAGGCAGTCTTTGATATGTATAATTCTTACAGTTTTTTAAAAATACTTTTCTTTAAGTTTCACTTAAAAGTTATTTTGAATAACTGAATGATTACGTGCTATGAATAATTATAGTATAAGAAATCCATTACTAGGAAGTAACGACAGCAAGAAAAGGAGAGCATGAAGATTTTAAAAAATAACAAAATTTATTGAAATTCAAGTCAAAAGCACTAAACAAAATTTTTTTATACATTATACAGTTCTATAACAGAACACTTTTAAAAATATAACCAGTATTTTAATTTTAATTCAAAATATTTTTATATATTGCTCAGCAGTTACAAATTAAATATGCTCGAAAGCTATTCAGTAAAAACTTAAAGTTAATTTGCATTTATATTTAAAAAATTTCTTTAAAAGAAAATATTATATACATTTTTACAAAATAGTAAAAATCTACCTCTGCTGAACCGGAAAAGTGTTGTATAATTTAACGAGAAAGGACTGTAACACGCTTCCGTTGCTATTTTTAATACATTACTGAGCAATTTTAAAAACCTTTCCATCAATATATTTAAAATAGAATTAAACAAATTATCTTTTACAGAACCAATAAATTTTTTTTCAATTACTTTAGAATATAAATTTAAAAAAATGACATATATTTACTTAATATAACATAAAAATAAATAAACAATCGTCTTTTCCACGTGTTTAAATAATTCATAAAACATCGACTAGATGGGAATTTATCCAAAGAGGTTTTTGCAGACCTTAATTTTATTTCCCACCTAAAAATTCACCAATAAATAGTCTGGCTTTAAAAATAGTTTAACAAATTGAAAAAAACCTTGGTATATTTTAAATAAGTTTATTCAATAATTATTTACATTCTTTTGCAACTGTTTTTATGGTTAGATTTGGTTTTAAAACTTCCTATCCTTATTTCTACCTACTCATTATTATTATTGATTAATTTTAGAGAAAATAATTAAATCAGTAAATTACTGAATCTATATTCAATAATAGCAAACAAAATATTTTTCCAGGGACAGAGAAAAAGAGAGCACGCACGCAGTATTTCTTGAATTTTATTCCTTGACATATTGTTTGACCACTTCACAAGGATGTTAACAAGAGTACTCTTAACATGCCCGATGGGAATCATATCTGAGCTTCTGGGTGGCCAGTTCATTCTCTTGCAATACTTAAAGCAACAAAATAAAAACGAGCATTACCATGCATCAAATGAATCGGTATCAAATAAATGGATCTAAAGATACAACACATTTTTCCATTGTTCTATCTTATGCTACTAATAAAAAACTATAGACACCGTAATATAACACCTAAATATTTTGGACAATCAATTAAAATAGGATTTAAAGATACTATTGCCGGCAAACATCGGTCATTTCAATAATATAAGTGTTCAAATTTATATTTGGCGCCAAATAAAAGAAAAAAACCGAATTTGGTAGACTGAACCAAAAGTGTCCAAAAAAAAGCCTAAAATCAAAAAAAATTGGATTTTGGACTTTTGCATAACAGTAATAAGCTCTCATTGAGAACTTTTCAACGATATATCATAAGTGATACTTATTTTCAATGATTCCAGAATTATAGCCACACAAAATTTTAATTAACGAAATATTTGGATCATAGGGGAAGGCACATCGGTTCGAATCAGACCGTCATCCTTTTTTTTTTTTATGTAACTGTTTTTTCTTTTTTTTAAATATATTGATTTATTAATAATAATTATTAATCTCTGATTGTAAAAAGATTTTTACGATAAATAATAATTTAATAACAAAAAAAAAAAATATGAGAAGTTATTACTAACATAAACTTTTTACTTTTCATTTAAAAAAAAAGTATATATGAAATTTAATAGCAGTACAAGGAAGTCATGTGATGTTCACATCAGATTTTTTTTAGCATTTGGCCTGATTTAAATTAAGAGATGGTGCTTAGACCTATTTCTAAAACTGACCGCTGGATATGTTCACATAAAATAAATAAAAATCTCTGTAACTTGAGGAAATTCTGTCTACTTTCTAAAACCTACTGGTATTTACATAAAAAACAAAACTGCTTTAACAGAATTGATTGAAACAAATATTAATGAACCACTGGAAACAATCGTATAGTATATGTCTATTCTTTCCAAGATTCTACCCGTCTCATCGTTGGGGATACTTCAACTTTAAATAACTTATCATCTTGTGAAAAGCATCAACTAAGTAAGTCTTAAGGTAGATATCCAATTTGGATCATTTAATTATACGCAATAAAGTGAGTGAGCGAGTGTAAGATGGTACTACGTATGATCAGCTCATACTTTCATCTGGTATCATTCAATCATATTTTTATAAAAGCTGTATCAGTTAGCTCATAGATTCTCAAACGTTTTCGTTCACCGCCCACATTGAGAATCAAAACTTTTCTAGCGCTCCCAACATCAATTTTCTAGATTTCAATACCTCGGGACAAATGTACAAATGGCAAAAACAGCAACGCAACATTAAAGACCTCACTACAATTTGTCATTAAAGCTAGATCAGCTGGATCAATACCCTTTAATCTCTACATTTGTTTGTACCAATACGTTGCTTAGATCGGGAGATATGTAGCATTAAAAACAAAAGTAGCCTTTTCTTTTTGAGTTGAATATTTCGGTTCAGAAAAAACGTGGAAACATACCAAAAAGAGAAATTAAAACTAAAGTTTTAAACTTTTAAACGTCTTTAATGCAGTTTACTGGAAAAAATTCGTTTCCCCCATGCGTTCGATCAAACACGAAGAAAAACTTTCAAATTGTTTAAAAATTTCTTCTCACGGATATTTTTTTTTAATTTCATGATTTTGGAATCTGAAGTATACTATCAAAAAGTAGAGTACTCAAGCTTTAATTTTTTTTTATTTGTCTCTCTAAGCCTCTTGGTTGCAAAGTTAAAGTAATTTGAATACAATCATAAAATATAAGTTCCCTTTAATTTTTTGTAATATTGTAGTAGGTATTTAATTTTAGTATGAAATATCAAAAAAATATAATTTTTTCCATTTCTTTTCAATCAGCCATCGCCTTCCTACACCGCCTGAACGCCTCCAATTTTCTGTGGGCCTTCTACCCCTCTTGAAGACCTCCAGCGCCATCAAGTGAGCGTTATAGCCCACTTTGAGAACGAATGAGTTAGTTGTTATCTGAATATATACCTTATTCATGTTTTAATACAAAAATTAATTCATCTGCAATTCGTAATTGTTCCATCGTAAAAGAGAGTCAACACTTTGGTGGCTGTTAAAACCGGTTTATAGTATGTGTATATGTACAAGATAAATATATTAGCTGATTTTTTTTATTCCAATCGATTCCGTTTTATTAATTTCAATACATCTACTTTTTTACCCTGTTTAGCCTCCGGGAATCACCGACAGGAATCACCTTCAGAGGATGAATGAGGATGATATTGTATGAGTGTAACTGAAGTGTAGTTTTGTACAGTCTCAGGTCGACCATTTCTGAGATGTGTGGTTAATTGAAACCAAACCACCAAAGAACACCGGTATCCACGATCTAGTATTCAAATCCATATAAAAGTAACTGCCTTTACTAGGATTTGAACGTTGGAACTCTCCTCTTCGAAATCAGCTGATTTGCGAAGATGTATACACCAGTAGACCAACCCAGTGGGTAATACTTATTACCCACCGTTTCTTTACTACCCACCTTATTACCCACTTATCTTTACTTATTCTTTGCTTCACACTATAATTTAATAGTGTGCCAACACAAAACAATTATTTATTAAATAAGAATACATAATAAAATAATTTAAAAAATAATAAAACTAATATAGAAAGATAATTCAAATTCATAAATTATGAGACGGTTTAATCCGACTACTATGGCGTTCAGTGTAGGAATGACGGGAAACGACATATTCCCTTGATCTGAAGACAAAAGACCGATAAATAACGGATCGACCGTGATGATAAACGTATAAAAATTGTAGGTGGTGCATATCGTAATTTCATATAATAAAATTATTTCGGTAAAAATTATATATTCGTATTACGATACGATACAAAGATTCGAGCAAAAATTACAAACTGATATACATCCGTAGGTGGAGGGAATGACTGTTTCCGTTAACTTTCCTTATTTTGGAAAAAAATCTATAACGTATTATACATAAATTTTATATGTGTTAATAAATTTAAAACCTTCAGAACAAAAATTTATATATTTATAACATCATGAAACCATTATTACCCGAAATATATAAATCAGCAGATTTAAATGCTAACGGTCGACAGTAATTGTATGACTTAATAAGCTGCCGTACGAGAAAATTTCATTTCCTCAAAACAATTCATATTTCAATAATAAAATACTTTAAGCGCTTTAAAAGTATTTCTTAAATGTTAAACAAGGTTTATAAAAATGTTCACTTTATATTATTATTACAGAATAATCGATCATCTATTGCTGCTAGGAAATAAAAAGAGAAAAAGTTTATACTCTGACGGCACGCAAATTTAACCAACCACATATACACAATAATATATTATTTAACTTTTAAAACGAGTTCAAAAACCTCTAATCGTAAAGTAATATCCGTCCGTAGCAATACAGTAATCACTACTCCCAAACGGTACAGAATATTATTATATATATATATATATATAGGGTCCGGATTTGATTTCTAGTTGAACCTTTACTTAACTTTCTTCCTATAAGGTAGGAAAAGTACAAATACAGACAAAAGACGTTGGCTGTTCTAGACTGATTCATTTCTACTATAATTGAAATAAAGTTATATTTTTCAAACAGTTTAGCAATTTTGTGTGTGTGTGTGTGTGTGTGTGTGTGTGTGTGTGTGAGAGAGAGAGAGAGAGAGAGAGAGAGAGGAGGGGGAATAGAGATAAAGTACGTACGAAATTTGAGTTCAAGGTGATGGAAAAGATTATTATCACTTTCAACGATATTCGAAATTTGAAAATTCGTCTGACAAAGATCTATGTGTATATTTATAGAAGAATCTATGTTGACAAAGAAAAATCTTTAAAAAAAAATAAAAACCAACCCATTAAAAAATTAATAAACGTATATTATTTATGCCAAATTAAATTTCCATTAAGATTTAACATTTGATGTACTGACAACAGAAGTCTTAAAATGAACTTATCATGGGTGCGGGGGGGGGGGTTAGCGAGAAGAATTTTCTTTGATTAAGAATTAGCTTGATGATGAACTAGTTATTCAGTCATCTGTAATTTAATCCAGTTTAATTAAGAGCTGTATTTGAAAAGCCAGTCAAATATCCGATAAAAATAAGATAATTCAGAATAATTCATATTCGAAAAATGCTCACTACACAGGTTGTTTATCTGATTAACCCGAAATTTGTTTTTGAAAACTGCACAGTCAAAACCAGTAACCATACATATTAGGGAACGAGAAATAACGTAATAATTTACCATTTACGAACACCGAATAAAATATGGCACGTAAGCTTGCCGATTCGACTGAAATAAAGGCAACATTTGAGATTATAACGAAACGGAACGTAAGGATAGCGGGAGATTTACATATCTCCCAACTAATCGCAGAGCCTAGACAAAAGGTCACTTTGCTGCTGTATCATTTTTTGGGCAGGTATTTATTTATTGGCGGTTATATTTATTTTGTTTTATTTATGGACGGAATTAAATATGATGTTCCGATCCTTTAGAAAAGATTGAAATATTGATCGGGGCTAACCTTGGGAGACTAGCCGCGTATGCGCTTTGTTCTACCGGCGCGATTCCCCTTCAGTCCGCTCGCTGCAAGTCCTTTTGGTGCTAAAGCTTTCAGGCTTAGCAGGAATGTGCTTTTTTGGAAGCCCTGAGTTGGAGAATGCAATGCACTCATCTCGCCGGAGAGAGTCGCATGTGCTGGCACTGCATAATTGTAAGATTTAGGAGGGGAAGGTTGATTGGTGAAGCAAAGTTCGGAGATTGTCTTCACTCGGGCTGTCTTCATCAACGCATCTCGGCCGGATTCAAGTCGCGCCGGGTTCAGTCCGTAACAGAGGGTCGATCTTCTTTACGGGCTTACATTTTATCTTCTATCTGTTTAACATATCGATTTGTTACATAGAAAAATATCACTACTCAAAAGAAACCATCACCGACTGTTATTTCTTGTATTTTTGATCCTTAATGGAAATTATTTAAGCATTATGGGACTGATGTAGATACAATTAAACAAAAAAAAAAACGTAATAAGGTATTAGGAATTTAAAAAAAAATTGTTTTACCGGTAAAGCTGAAAAATTACCGCTTTTACTATGTTCTTTCATTAAGACAAGAAAAAGTTCTTTTGAATGATGTATCGTTACAAAATGTTTCAAAAAAATTAAAAATAATCTTAAAACCTGTTACATAATACTGGGAAAAAAACCATGATTCTAATTAGAAACAACGTCATAAATAAATGTGTACCTGAATAATTTGATTAAATAAAAAAAGATACAAATTTAAAAAATACATATATATAAAATATATAAAGGAAATAATAAAATAATGCAGTTACTTAAAGGAAAGTTGTTGCGCAACTATATATATATATAAGCCATGGAAACCACGAAAAGAAATTCAATAACAACTATCTAGGGCGTATCATCAGAAAAAAGCAGCAGAGCAATAAAAGCTTAATGTTGACGGATTAAGACTTCTGTCTACAGACATCGAATAACACTCAGGGATTTGCGCGGTTACTGACCAACGACTGAGTATCAGAAAAAACGTAAAAGTAATGCAAGTGCGCACGTGTAAGCAGTAAGGGTGAAAAAGAATATAACAGAAAAGAGCATTATCGGGGGCTGTATAGTATCTTTCCTTCACCAACACTAACACCCAAGTTAGTGTGTATGTTACAATACGACCCATGAACTCCTAATACACTATATTGAGCAACAAGCAATGCCGATCTATTTCATACGCTACCCATTATTTTCATGAAACAAAAAAAAAATAAGTCCAGACGAAAATCATTAACGATTTTCCAAGGGAAAATTTAAACCAAAAATATAGTAAAAAATATGAAATGTAAACAATAATTTTAAAAGAATTAATTTTGGTATAAAGAAAAAATACATAATTCCTTTCTAATAAATCGGTGATTAAATATTATGATTCAAGAATGTGAATACAAAATGCGCAAATTTGTAATAAAATTCTCCATATTAAAAAAAAATCTTATGTAGACACCACATGACTTCCTTGTACATCTATTAAATTACACATACATATTTTATTAAAATGGAAGTACATAAAATTTTATTTCATTAATAACTTGTGATATTTTTCCATATTTTTTTTAGTTAAATTTTATAATCAAGCTATCTATCGTAAAGGGTATCATGATTCAACTTCCGGAAAATTTCGACATATTTCGCGTTTCACATCCCCCAGACCCCAAAACAACAGTCAGCTCAAGAGTTTATATATATATAATTCACTTTCTTGTGGACAGGATAACCGCTGTAATTTTGCGCCAATCATTTTTAATTGTGCCCTAAAAATAATTCTACCCAAAATCTTAGTCGAGTACACTAACGGCGAAAATCGGACCATGAGGGTAGAAATGAGATGGCGTTTTCGAAAAAACAAAATATTGCTATAAACTTTTTATTAAGTAAAATATTGAATTCGTTTAAAGTTCCTACTATTCTATAGATAAGGGCCTAAAACTTATCTAGGTAAGTTTTTTTGATGTAATCAACCATTGGCCCAGAGGGTGGAAAAATGGGGTTTCGAAGACAAAAAACCATACCTACATTAATAGTCACACTATTGAAACGGTTTAAGGTGGTCGTTAGTCTTCTAAACATTACCTAAAACCTTGTCTGAAAAAAATATGACCAACCCTTCAGGCAAGGGATGACCAAAATTTTGCTGGAATTGTAAGATGGGACTTGTCGTATGCTAAACATGTGAAACTTTTTTCACATGCAACCATCATCGTATTAAGTATTTGAAATTTTTCTTAATTTTAAGGTGGACATTTTTTATATCTCCTACTTTTCTTTCTTTTTCCTGTTTAGCCTCCGGTAACTACCGTTTTAGATAATTCTTCAGAGGATGAATAAGGATGACATGTATGAGTGTAAATGAAGTGTAGTCTTGTACATTCTCAGTTCGACCATTCCTAAGATGTGTGGTTAATTGAAATCTAACCACCAAAAAACACCGGTATCCACGATCTAGTATTCAAATCCGTGTAAAAATAACTGGCTTTTTCAAGGACTTGAACGCTGTAACTCTCGACTTCCAAATCAGCTGATTTGGGAAGACGCGTTAACCACTAGACCAACCCGGTGGGTTATATATCTCCTACTTAGCACCGGTGAAATCTACTTCCGCCTTCCGGCGTGCCGAAAGGGTATTTTTTTTTTTTTTATTAAATTATTATTTATCGTAAATTTTTTTACAATCAAAGGCTGATTATTATTAATGGATCAATACACTGTATTTAAATTTTTAAAAAAAGGAGATGAAGTCTGATTCCAACCGATGTGCCTTCCACTTGTAAGCTCCAAATATTTTATCAATTAGAATTTTATTTGGCTATAACACTAAGAATAAGTACCACTTATGATATATCGTTGAAAAGCTCTCAATGAGCGCTTGCAGTTAAGAAAAAGTCCAAAGCCAATTTTTTTTGGATTTTGGGCTTTTTTAGACACTTTTGGTTCAGTCGATTACAATAAAAAAGGGAGGTACAGAACTACATGTTACAACAATCCTAAATCCAAAATGTCAAAATCCTACAGCTAAAATCGTTTTTGCGCGGTACATACGTACGTACAGACGTCACGCCGAAACTAGTCAAAATGGATACAGGGATGGTCAAAATGGATATTTCCGTTCTGAAAACCGACATTTTTCGCGATCAGAATATTTCCTTTACTTCGTACAAAGAAGTAAAAAACAATTGTTTTTTCACAGATTCATTTAAAAATAGAATAAAACTTAAAATAAATAATTAATGAGACATATATATTTTTTAAGATATAAAATCGAAACTAAAATCAGGTGAAGTGAAAAAACTTTAAATCTATAACGAGGAGATTTTTAAAAAATAAATAAAAAATGTCTAAGCAAAATTGGAAAATAAGTGAGCTCAGGGGTCTTCTTATACGTTGTTATCGCAAGTAAACGGGAGAAGAAGTTAAGTAAGAGTCAGTGTTAGAATAGAAAGTAGTAGTTATTCTGATGACGCGATGACGGTACTGGAAATTGACGAGTGACAAATACAAAATCTTTATTACACTTGAAAAGATTTTGAAATCAAAAATAATGCGGCTAAAATTAGATTTATGATTACAAATATATAAACGATAAAGCTATGAAGGGACAAGAGACAGCTACGTTGTTTAGTACTGTACTGAACAGTTCTCGACGACTTGAATTTTAAAACTAAATTATACATTTTAAGGAGAAGAGAAGACTGCTAAGTGACTCAAAAGTAAACAAAATTAGAAGTGATAATTTTTTTTATATGGAATGAGGTACTACTGTTCGTGGTAGACTTAAAGAAAGTGGGTAAAAAAAGATTAAAAGCATTCGAGATGAAGTTATGGGAGATAATGAGATAAAAGATTAGCGGATTGAGACCGAGGAAAGGAAAATCCTAAAATACTTGGTAAAGTAAATTACTTCTAAGTAGAAGATTAACTGGAGAATACAAAATTAACCTAGAAACAACGGCTAAAATAAGTTAGGAAACAGAGATGCAATAAGTGCATAACATTAAGCAGAACGAAAATGTGTAAGATTGAAAACAATGGTAAACAGAAAAGAACCACTTCAAATGAAAACCCATAATGGGACGAATAATTCGTCTCATTATGGCTAGTTTTCTAAATCTACACAAAAAAAAAACAAATATTGATTCAACCGATAATCAAATATTTTTACACATTTTAACATTATTCTTTGTCTTATCATATAGTATCGAAAAGTCTCAAGTTAAGATTTTTTAATGTAGTAGAAATAACGAAGATAGATCACTGAATGTAAAAATAGGAAAAGATAATAGAAGTAGAAGAATTTTATTATTTGGGAAGTAGAATTACTAAAGATGGACGAAGCAGAAGCAATATAAAATGCCGAATAGCACAGTGAAACGACCTTTCAGTCAGAATTATAATTTTTTTATAGCAAAAATTAATTTAAACTACAGGAAAAGATTTTTGAAAATATATGTCTGAGCGTAGCTTTATATGGAAGTGAAACTTGGACGATCTGAATACCTGAGAAGAAAAGATTAGAAGCTTCTGTAATGTGGTGCTACAGGAGAATGTTAAAACAGATGGATGGATAAAGTGAAAAATGAAAGAGGTGTTGCGGCAAATTGATAAAGAAAGAATCATTTGGAAAAATATAGTTAAAAGAAGAGAGACTTATAGGCCACATATTAAGGCATCCTGGAATAGTCGCTTTAATATAGGGGAGACAGGTAGATGGGAAAAATTTTGAGGCAGGCAAACAAATTGTTAGGGATGTAGGATGTAGGGGGTATACAAAAATGAAATGACTAGCATTAATAGGGAATCATTGAGAGCTGCATCAAACCAGTCAAATGACTGAAGGCAAAAAAATAAAAAATATTTTAAAGGATACATGCGTATTCTACCGTTTCTTTAACAAACGCAAATACAAACAACTGCTTTAATACATCTGTAGCCCTGAACAAAGGAAGCACATCGAGCAACAAAAAATTACGCAATAATTCATCAGACGGCTCGTTGTCAGCTTGATACAAAGCCGAAAGCATTTCAGTCTGACCTTAGGAGTCCAGCGACACGATGTTGATGTCGTGCAGTCTGAAAGCGTCCAGCGATATTAGATTTATTCAATTATTATTATTTAATAACAATTAAAATAAATAATCCGGTTGATATGGGATTCGAATTGCAGTTAAGCTATGGCCGTTTTTCATACGCTGCGCTAAAAAAGATCTATCCCGCGTCAGCGACTGTAATTAGGCGATTAGTTTAAGAAATGGCAAAATAATTTTTTTCAAAAAATCTATCTTAACTGAACAGTATTCGAACCACGGATCCTCCTGCGATTAGAAAGCTACATATTCCTATAACTTAGCTACACTGATATATAAATAGTTACATTTATAAGTACAAATAGTTTTTTTCTAATTTAAATATACATAAAACACTTAACAAAAGCTACTATAATTTTTTTTCAAATAATAATTTGCATACGCCATTAAATAAAAAATATATAACACGAAACGCTTTGAAACAAATAAAAAATAAATAACATGAAAAGCTTGTTTATCATGAACATTACATAATTTTATATAAAAATATCATGAATTTAAGTAAATAAAAAAAAAACCTTAACAGCTATTATGATAAGCTGTTTTTATATTTAAAAGATGCAAATTAATAAATGAGTTTCAAACACTTCATGAAAATAAAAAAAAGAAGAAAAAGTTAAATCAAGATTTACACAAAGGAATGCAATAAAAATAAGAATGTGTAAGCACATCAGGAGAGAGGAGAGAGCGGGGATAAGTTAAGACTACAAAAATAAATAAGTAAACCTTCTTACGAATTGTAATTATTATTATTTAAAAACGCAAATCAAAGCTACAACAATTAAGGTCTTTAAGAAGACAAATAGACTGTGAAATAATTTAAAATAACAACAATAATAATAATAATGTGAAACAAATAAGCAGTAAATACCGAACTTGATACGGATTAATTGTTGCCGTAAATGAATTATGTGCCACATAACACGACCGACTTTATTGTAGTATTCGTTCCATTATAACAAGCAGTTACGAGAGAAACATATTTTGCAAAGTTTGTTAAACTGTTTTTATTTTAACTAAGAAAAAATTATAATTATATATTTATTTATTCCTTAGGTAAAAAAAATATATATTTATGTTTGAAAGTACAATTATCTGCCTCCAATATTATCAGGTGATATGAAAAGCCTAGGCATCACTGAAGAGCGTTCTTTAGCATATCAGTTTTATTTAGAAGCGCAATATTGATTAGTTTTCAAAGATACAAAACCTGCACGAACTGCATAAGGGAGAAATTACTTCATAATTTCTTATGCCTAGTAAAAAGTATAATAACAACAATAATAAAACGTTAAATTCTGTTGCTTTATTAGGATGACGAATAAATACACCCCACCCATTACACATATTATATTAATAAATGTGAAAAAAAATCTTTAAGACATAAATTTCCAATAACTTCTATAGAATACCTTCTTTCTTTTTCTGTTTAGCTTCCGGAACTACGTAAGGTATTACTTCAGAGGATGATATGTATGAGTGTAAATGAGGTTTAGTCTTGAACAGTCTCAGTTCGACCACTCCTGAGATGTGTGGTTAATTGAAACCCAACCACCAAAGAATACCGGTATCCACAATATAGTACTCAAATTCATATAAAATTAATTACCTTTACTAGGATTCGAACCTTAGAACTCTCGACTTCAAAATAAACTGATTTGCGAAGACGCGTTTACCGCTAGACCAACGCGATAGGTTACTATAGAAATACCTATTTAAATTTAGATTTTAAACCCTATAAACCAAAAGAGAATTTTTTTTTTTTAATATACGATCTTGGAAATAATTAACAGTCATAGAAAAAATTCAATTATTCAAGGAATAAAAATTAAAATAAATAAAATTTTGAATAAATTTAGTATGAATATTTTACGAAATTCTAACCGGAGTTCTCATTCTGATAATACAAAATGCTTAACAAACACAAAAAATTACGTAATTTAGCTAGTGTATATAAATATACATATGTACTCACTCTAGTCAAAGCAAATAACTACTATTTAATTCCTGGAATTTATACTAACAAAATTACGTAATTTAGCTAGTGTATATAATATACGTATGTACTCATACTAGTACAAGCAAATAACTAATATTTCATTCCGGGAATTTATACTAACAAAATAATTTACATAATAATAGTGTAGGATCCACATATGTCGGTTACGTTAAAAAGATACATTTATTTGTCTGGCGTCAAAATGTGATAGAAACAAATCAAATCTCTAGACGTTGAAACTAAACTGTTGTTTAAACAATTCCAACATATCATAACTACAGGAAACTCACTATTTGTCTAGAGAATAAAAAGGAATTTCGTCGAATGAGCAAAATCACGCCTATATCGGCAATATTTTAATTAACATACTTTATTTCAATTTTTAAATATTTTTAAACTCCGCTTAAAATTTTACTGTAATTGTAATACTTCGCGACGTATTTGGACAGTAAATTCTCATTATGGTTACTTGCCCTTCGGTAGGTCTCTTAACCTGCCTAAGGGCAAGTTCTTCTCCGGATGAACTCCCTTGTTCGTCTTATCTATTTCCCGATAAAATGTTAACACTGATAGCTTTCATTTCCTTTTAGATCGTCTTTATCTCTTGTTCTTTTCCAACCTCTTTTTTGCACATTCTACTAATTTTTCCAGCAAGTTTTAATTAATTCTTCTGTTATATTTTCTTAACATGACAATTTCCCTACTCAGAATTTTATTTTAATATAAGCTTCTAATTTCATTCACTCTCCTTAATTTTTCTTTTTTTCCCATTAAAATTTAAGGTTCTTCCATTATTACATTTCAAACTCTTCCAGTCATTGTATTCTTTTTTTATATGGTGTAATAATACGGTGGTGTAAGTGTAAACCTACAGTCTAAAAAATAAAACTGCGGGATTTTTTTAAAGAAAAGAAAAACAAGCTAATTAAAGATATGATGATGAAAGAATCTTTTTTATTTTAATATAGGACAGCGATTTCTTACTTTAGCGAGTCGAGGAACGAACTCGAGGTGGAACTCGTTCCACCTGTTTTAGAAATATAATTTACTTTGTAAAACCAAAAATTAATATTATATTGAATGGCTCACCAAGCAAAGGACTTCTTTCGAATAGATTAGAAAGCAAAAGACTTTTTTCATACATATGTATAAGTGTTGGTACCGTAACTATTACCAGATGGGGAGACCTTACATGAAACATTAATCACTATTGAAAATTACCAGTCATTCCCAAGAATAAATTCCATATCACGATTACTAAGCAAAGTTATGAATGAACTGATTCCCACCTACCTTGAACCCAACTACCTTCCTTCTGATCACCACAGAAAAAAAAAAGACTATAACATCATTACTTTCAGAGACAGCTTATGAAATATATCAATATACCTCAGATTCTTCAAAAGTATAACAATCATAAGAAAGACTGGAACAAATGATATAAACTAAAATTCTCTTTTCTGTGGGGAAATACATTATACATAATTATTTCCATCCGGTGTAGGGGGCCTTCCAGTTATGCTAATTATGTCTTAGAAACCAATATAGATGGTAAAACTGAATTTTATATAATACAATTTATTTTTCCTGCGTTATGGTGGTAAGTTTAAATTTATTTTAAGGGAATAAACATAAAAAATAATGGTTTTTCCTCTTTTTCCGGTTTTTTTTTACCTCCGGGTCTGCAGATAAGCATTACTGCAGAGAATGAGATGAATGATTTGTAGCGTGTGAAAAATGCCATGCCTGACCGGGATTCGAAACCGGGACCTCCGGGTGAAAGGTCGAGACGCTACCACTCGCGCCACGGAGGCCGGCTCTTTTTCCGGGTTGAACAACTTCAACGTTCCATAATTCCGTTAAGAGATTGTATAAAAATAATTAATACAAAAAATGTTATTTAAGGATAGACTTTTAATTTTGATTTTAATCTTTAAAAGCTATTTCCGATGACAGATTTCATATTTGTGGTTAATAAAAAATTACTATTTCAGTTCCCAGTAAAGAAAGGAGTTTTTTTTTTTTGGCACTAAATCATGTTTATTAACAACACAATAAAATTACGAATATAGTTTCAAAATTAGTAATGGGGTGAAAAATAGATTTGTAAGAAAAAGAATTTCCATTAAAATTGCTAGTAATTACGACCGTATATCAGAAAAGAGTACCAGTTACTTTATGTAAGCGTATAATTTGTTATATATTTCATAACGGGCGTCAAAATACTTCAATATATTTGTAAATACGTTTTTCTTTTTCAAGATGAAAACCCCGTTTGAATTCATTATGACTGGTTTAATGCAGCACAACTAATTACAGAGAATTGAACTAATTACGAATTGAATGATAAAATATACCCTGTATTATACGTATATGATCAAAACACAATTATATAATAGTTATTTACAATTTTATTTTATACAAGAAAATAATTTTTACTTAAAAACTTTCTGTATAATTCTAATTATGTAACCCATTAATAGGAAATTTTATTTAAAATTTTAAAAATAACTTAATAAACACTACAAAATTATTTAATATAACAATATATTTACTATAGGGGGTGTGGATAGCTTAATAATGGTAACGCACTGGATTTCAAATCTAACAGTTTTTAATCCCAATCCAGATTAAATTAGTTAAAATTTGTTTAACTGTATGGATCATTCCACAAATGAATTATCTAACCTTAACTTCACCAATAGAACGCTTATTTAAACATGCCAACCCAATCTATAAATGGTTTTGAAATAAGGGATTAGCTTGTCTAATCTTGTCTAAATCATCCCTTTATAGGAAAAGATTATCTGTTTGTCATTGGTTACGAGTATAACTTTAGCATTTACAACTGGATTATTTTATAGCATTTAAATATATAGTATTACGATAATAAATTAGAATTTATATCTTAATTTAATTTCTTAATAAAGTTTTTGTTTGACCGTCAAAAAAATAATTTATTCATTAAGTAAGAGTAATTATTACTACTTTGTTCCCTAGAGAATTATTTTGTTGAAACAGAATGAAAAATATCTCTTCAATCGATCAAAAATAATGCAGTACTTTTTTAGTTGCATCATTCATCAATTATCAATACTAATGTTATATTGATGGATTTTGCAATATAAATCGTAAAGATATGTATATTTTTTTATAAATTATACATAAAATTTTTATTTATAAAGTATTTTGAGTATTTTTAATGCAAAAATACCAAAAATTAACGATATTAATTTTAAGTAGCAATCTACAAACTTTGGACTTTTGTTTTAAGTAAAAAATAAAACCGGAATAAATTAAAAAAGAAAACCTTGTAGTAAAACAATTAAAAAATATTTTCTCTTTTTTTTTGTTACCGAATGTTTTCCTTCAAATAAAAATAATAATAGATTAACTGAATAAATTTCGTCGGATAATTTAAATCATAATATATACTACGATAGAATCCTTGCGGTTGTAAGTTGTGTATTAAGTTAATCTACCAATGTACCAGAAATTGAAATTGGGATGATCATTTAATTCATCGATATTAATTGAAATACCAGATTTTATTCGGTTTAAACACGTTTACTGTGAAGTAGTAGCATCTTCGATTTTCAACGTAGTTTCCAACATTTAACATTTTTTTCACAGGCTACAAATATTATGCATCAAAAAAGGTTTTTGTTGTTTTCAAGCAACAAAAGCCCTTTCAGCATATGTGAAGAATTTATTAATCCTCTTTTAAAAATGTATAATTAAATTTTTCCATCAATTGAAATTGATTTTAATAATGTTTAAAAAAATGTACGAGTTAATATCTCTGTCTCCCCCCTCGAACACTCTCTCTGTGAGTGTGTTTGCGCGCGTGTGTGAGAGAGAAATTATGTTTATGAATTTTATTTAATTTTAGAAAGGTTTGACTAAACAATATTATTCAAAATTAAACAAATTTTATTTTAATTGGTGTTCGAATATATTTTTGCCGAGTTAAATAAAAGAAGTTCGTAACTTATGTATTACAACTAATTTATCCATAGAACAATTTTTACAGCACATATCAACTTTCTAACAAACATAGGATAAGTTTCCCCAAAATAAAAATATTTTCACTAAACTTATTAATTGTATATATGCATTTCCGCGTTTTTTTGGCATTTTTCAAATAAAAAAAAAGAAACTACTTTCATTTTATCGCATAAAATGTACAATTTGAAAAAAATCATTAAAATACGATATGTTTAAATTTATTAAATTTTATTATGAGGGTTTTTGACCGCTAATTCTTAAGTTTTACACTCAATAAAAGAAAATTGAATGTTCTATAAGATTTGGCTTTTTCTTAATAGAAATTATACAATTACAGTACATAGAAACAGTGGACCGAATAAAAAAGTTGGAGCTATTGAAAACTCTCTCTCTCACTCCCTCTCTGTAAGATAAATCTGCGTTTAATTCCAAACTGCAAAAAATAACTTATACAAACATCACATAATTTTTCCATCCGAATAACCGAACGTTTGAAAAGGCACGTATAGAAGAGTGGGGGGTATTGTAAGCAGGATTAGTTCAACATATTACGTCTTTTAAAAATGTTGTTAATAGCTAAGAAAATGAAAATACTCTGTACAATGAATTCTGGAAAAAGTAAATATTTTAATAAAATAGTACACAAATAACCAGTTCTTCTGTTTGCCTACTAAGTTTAATTAATTGACTTTATTAAGAATTATTAAAATAAAAGCTATAATTTTCAACCTTTTAATGTAATTTCCTGTCAATTAAGAACATGTATATATCTAAGAACTTCGTAAAAACTTGGAAACACATTAAAACAACACAGGAGTAAAAATAAAAATATTTTTATAACCTATCTCTGGCATTTCAATACGATTTTTTTTTATAAAAAAAAAAGTATTATATAATTCCCTCGTATGATAAATAAACAACAAATTAAAATATAACAAGCTGAACGTAAAAATAATATCTCGGCAGTAATAAGCTAAAATAAAGATGTAAGAAAACAATGAAATTAAAAGGGAAAAAAGTTTTTAACTACAAGAAGTAAAAATTATAAGCGTAAAATTATAGCTGTATTCAATGCTCGATCCGAATACCGGATTTATCCCGATATACTCTCTATCAGCCTCTACATAAAGCTTAGATTGCAATGAATACATATAGGCTACTAGCTAAAACGCTACAAAGTAGTTTTACCAAAAATATAAACAGCTCCTTTTCCTTTTAAATTAATAAATTAATATAGAAGATATTTTTTATATATTTACTTTAAGTAAAATGAAAAAATAAAATTTATTTGCTTTTCAGTTACTTAGAATTGAAAATAATAAATCCAAACAAGGATCTTACTCTTATACAGATAGATATAAAATTCATAAATCGACCGGTCCTAATTTTCATTACAAGAATAATCGTTAAAAATTATGCCATTCACAAACATAAACGATTTTTAAGTAAAATTGATTTGTATAATTATTAGCCAAAAATAAATGAACGAAGTGAATACTGAAAGTCTTTTAACTTCGACGATTTAGGGGAAACAGTTTGTATTTTCCAAGAAGATAATATAATCAGATAACGGGAAGTAAGTAAATTAAATAAGTCAATCATATCCAACCAGTTTGAATACATTGCAATTAATTAGATCCTAATAATAAAAACCAATATATATATACTTTAATTCAGTTAGGATCATCTTTAACTAAATTAATAGAATTTCCATATTATAGATAATGAAGAGTTGATCGTTGGTGGTCTAATTATATTAATTATATATATATAGTACGTGTGCGCGCACGCGCGCGTGAGTAACTTAGGCTTGTTATCTTAAATTACCAATAAATTTCAAAAGGAAAATTTGATAAGTTTAAAATAATTAAATTAACTATTAGGTCGTAATTCCATCCATAATAATGTAGCCGAATTTAAAGATTAGATAAATTAATTTATTAAATAAATTAATCGATTTATTAATTGCAGATGATTTAGATAAAAAAATTAAATTAAAAACGAAATAGATAAAAAAAAACAGTAATGTCAGTTTTATTACGAAGAAAAAGTTTGGAACTGTAGATAAAAATTAGTTTAAAAAGAAATTTTATATAATACTGTAGTAGTATTAAAAACAGAATAAGCTAACAGGGTATCATGATGATCGGAACACACCCTTAAGGTTTATATTGATCGAACTGCCACACCCTTGCTTAAATAAAATATTTTATTTATTTATTATTTTTTTTATTAAATAAAAATCTCAATAAGTAATTCAAAGATTTAATTAAATAATAAAGGAATAGAGATATATGTACGTATATATTGTAATTATACTGGTGACATAAAGGACATCATTAGAGGAAGACGTTTTAAAAGCGGCATACACGTAGAGGGATCGTGAACGGTTTAGAGTAGAACCACCCAGCGTACAGCCGACAGACGCAGAGAAAGCAACAGCTGCCGTTGTTGGATGCTCTCAGCACGGCACCTGTTGAAACGGAAAGACACTAACCACGCGCGCGCGCGCGCACACACACGCTCACCCTTGTGTTCGCGCTGTCTCAACAATCGCGTACCATATGTCCAAAAACATAAAACGAATATTCTTTCAATATAAAGAACATTCAAAAACATTTTAATCGTCACATGAACAATTTAATAAAATATAATTAAACGAACTCTGGATGTCTATTTAAAATGAAAAATAACAACATATTACGTAATAAATAATTATAAATTACAAAATCTTACATCACTAAACTTTATATACACATTTTTCACTGAAAATGCCTTTTCATAAAAATCACTGAATAAAAATCTAAACTATTAAACGATTTACCTTAATCACTGCTGCTTAACCTTATACATAATTATTTAAAAGAAAAAAACTTATTACAGCAAACATCTTTAAAATTGATCATTTTTTAATTACTGAAATCTTAAGTTGTTTTTACAAAAACAAATTTCAAAATTAACTTCTACATTTTATTTAATTTACTGTATAAAATTTTTGGTTAAAAATATTTTAATTTTTTCAGTCCAACACTCAAATAAACCGGCTAGGTGGAATAAAATCATTACATTACTAGTTTTTTCTCTTATCTTACGAAATAAAATCATTCAATACAAAGGAATAATTGCATTACAATTAACTTTTTTCCCTGATAAAATATCAGTCTAGCAGTTAGTTATATCATAAACTAATTAGTAAAAAACTGAATTGAATATAAATATATTGCCTAAAGCAACATTATTTCTGCTGTACATATAATGCGTGAATGGACTTCTTAAGTAAACAATTATCATCTTTTAAGATTTTTTTTAAAAAACATTTTAAAGATTTTAAAATGTATCGAGTTATTAAAAAAATTACAGCCCAACTGGTTTTTTTTAATGTAAAAATGTTATATTTCTTATGCTGTATATAAACTACATTTTTCCACATTTATTTTTCAACATATCAGTATTTTACATATAATTTTACATACTCGTTTATGCGTGTGTGTGTTTGTGTATATATATATATATATATATATATATATATATATATATATATATATATATATACATATTTAGTTCTTTAGGAATTGGAGACCTTCAAAAAGTTGAAAAAATTTAAATGCCAATAGTAACGTATTTTTTAGAATTAAAAAGATACCATTTTAATTAGAACTAAATTAAGACGGAAGTTTTTATTACAGAACAAGTAAAAAATGTTTCAATCACTTTCCATTTGAAAAAAAAATCATTTTTTAATAATAATAATTTTTCAACCTTTCAATAAAACTTCTGTAATTTCTTCCTATTTATCGCGTAAGTTAACAATAATTTCATTGCAATATTAAAAAAAAAATGTTTTCATATATGTTAAAAAATACTTAAATAAACGGTGAACTTTTAATACATCTTCACGGATAATTTTAATTAAATTGTTTTGATTTTTTTTTAAATTATTTTAATTTTCATTCATGAAAATAAAATGGAAAATTTTATAGTTGCAACCATATGTTTTTCATACCATACCATATGGTACAATGAACTTTAATTTGGTTAATGAATAAAATAAAAGACAAAACGTATATTTTACATAAATCTACTTACCACGCTTTTACGCGTACAATTATTTCGTTCTCGCCGAGGGATGGTTCCGGCCTTTTTTGTGCTTTGACGGATTTTATACCGCCAAAGTTTGTTAATACGACGGCTTTCATTTCTTTCGGTGGTTCTTCAGGAGTCTTCTCAGCGTCTTCAGTCTTGACAGCACCGTCCTGTTCTGCTGTCTTGGGCGCCTCTTCGGAAGACTTGTTTGTTTCCTGATCTTCAGACATGTCGAATACTTCGTTAGCCGGCTTGTTGAAACACGTTCAGTCACACAACCTAGACTACACCGGAGTAACAGCGCGAGTACAGTGCTGCCACAGAGTCTCCCTCAAAATACTAATAAACAAACAGTAATTTCCCTACTTTTCCCTTTTTACTGTTTTGTATTTTACTCCTTCCAATACGTAATAAAAGTAAAAAGAAAGGGAATTATAAAATTCGTAACGCTATTGAATTAACTTAATTTCAAGAATATTTAATAACGGTCAAAAGAAGGAAAGTTTTTGCTTATTCTGATTATATTCTAATAAATGTAGCGTAATCGGCAAACTCTTCAATGATTGATATTTAACTGTTTTCTTTATAAAGACCAATTTTAACATTCCTTCTGAAATAAAGCACAAAATATTTAAAAAATTAAATAAATATTTAATTTATAGAAAAACTTTTGTGAAACATCCATTTTTAATCTTCTGACTTTTTATTAAATGACAATACATGAGATTTAGCCTACCATAACATAAAAAATATCAGTTTTTAACTATACGCTTTTCAACTTTTTAATAATTGAACTGATTGGGATTTATTCTAAAATCTCGCGCACAATTTTTGATAAACTTGTTCCTATACATTTAAATGAAATTAATTTTTGACTCAATTATTCTTATTATTACTAACAAACGTCATTCTTTTCTGGTAATGTAATAACTAGAAACACCAGTTTTAAAATTAGATTTTTGATCAAATTTTTCAGTTTATGAATTTTAATACAAATGTTTTAAAAATTTAGAATTTTTTTTCATTTTAAGCCCGTCCTTGAGATATGGTGCGAGATGAAGCGATAAAAAGGAAAATAACATCATCACCATCTCAGCTACCAAAATAAAAAAAAATGTCAATCGATAAAGCTACTAAACCCGTATTATATTTACGACTAGCAGTTCAATAGTGTAACGATTTGGTTAACAATGTGTGTGTGTGTGTGTGTGTGTGTGTGTGTGTGTGTGTGTGTGTGTGTGTGTGTGTGTGTGTGTGTGTGTGTGTGTGTGTGTGTGTGTGTGTGTGTGTGTGTGTGTGTGTGTGTGTGTGTGTGTGTTCCCTATAAAGACGACCTGAATAAAAATGACTAACGAAAATAACACAGCCATTCTCATGAATAATTAGTATTTCATTCCAGTTATCAGGGAATGAGGCGGAAGTAGTTTCATGTTGTTGCTTCTTTTATTGAATCAAATATTACGTTATATATCAGCATGAAATATTATCAACAGATTTTTACGCATTCTCACCAGGGTTCAATTTTTTTTTTTTTTTTGAGTAATGAATTAAAATGGGGTAGGTAAACAAAAAATTAATTTGGAATTATATAAGATCACCCATGATTTTTTGTTACTATTATGAAGAAGCATGAAATTAAGTTTCAAATTTATCAGAAAAACACATTGTGCAAGTAGCATAATTGCGAACTTTATTGTGCTTAAGCTTGTTAGAGGAAGAATATTGAAATTCAAAAGTTAAAAATTATACGTAATTTTTTTTTTTTTTTTAATAGATTCAGCGCAGTTATATTTCAATTTATTATAATTTACGTTTAAAAACTTTTATAATACTTAGTGAAGACTAATTTAATACTTGAACTAATTCATATGCGGGCTCTTATTTTATTATTACTATTATGTAATGTATTGACTTCTTGTTAAAAGATTGGTTTTTTTTTCATTTCTACCATCATATTATAACAAGTACATTAAAATTAACTTTTTTATTAAGTGGGCTGCTGGTACATTGTTAACATTCACTTTTACGGCATATAAATTCAAGTTTCTTTCACTTAGTTTTACAATTCAACAGGTCGTAATAATTCTCATTCCCTAAATTTTTTTTTTAGTTTCACGTTAATTCTTTTCAGGTTTATCTAATCTGGTTTTAGATGAAAAGGATTTTGCGGTAATTTTTTTGTTCACGACCGGATACCTCTACTGACGTTCAACTATTACAGGATATGAGTCTTACGTCATAAAATAAAAATTAAATTTAACATAATTAAATTTAGTGATTTAAAAACTTCGGTTTTTTCGTTTTTTTTTGGGGGGTGGGGGACTAATTTAGTTATTATATCCTATGTTAATTACCTTAAGTGTTCATGTGATTATAATTTACTTAAATGCTATTTTTAAAACATATTATTTTATTAATAAAAAAAAATTATAAATGAAATGAAAATAAAAATTGTGAATATTATCAATATTATATTAAATTTACAAATTTCAATTCATTTGGCCACATTTAAAAAAAAGGGCATTATTGTCCACCATGTAAAAAATGGGGAAAATTTGTAAAAAAAAACCTACCATCTTTACAGATCTAAAAGGGAGTTGTGCCAGATGGTTCATAAATCTTCTCATGTGTATTTCTTTAAAATGTCAAAAAATTCTAAATTCTAAATATAATTTGATTTTGATTTTAGGAAATCGTGGGAAGGTATAGCAATCAGTAGCAGCGCGTCGTCGCTTATGCTGACGACGCGTTGCTAGTGATTGAAGGGAATTCGCGTAACGAGATAGATTTCCGAGCTGCTCGTGCTTGTGAGACACTCCGACTGTGAAGTCTCCAACATAAGATGATTTTCAGCCCATAGAAAACCACAATGATGTTGCTTAAGGGCCGATTGGCTGCTCCCCGACGAATCCGGGTCCGAATGGCTGGTCTCTCCATTCGGTACGTTACGACTCAAAAATACCTGGGTGTTATCCTTGTTCGGTTCATGGAACATCTACAATATGTAGCAAAAAAGGCCGCTGATGCTTTTTATGGAATCCGTAGAGTCATTCATCCCGATTGAGGGATGAATTACCTACCATGCCTATCCTTTAAAAAGGTGTCGGCGAAGCTATTATGCTGTATGCTGCGCCTGTCTGGGCTTCCCGCATGGGTTTTAGGTATTGCGCGGATATTTTTCTGCGGGCCCAGCGACTCCTCTTGCTGGCTGTTATAGGCGGATGGGAAGATATTTGAGGGAAGTTATTTATAAATTTTTTTTATTTATCAGCCTTAAATATATAAACCGTAAAATCTTCTCTAATTTTTACTTGACCAACGGACTGGCCTAGTGGTTAATTTATCTTCACAAATTCAGCTGTTTAACAACTGATTTTTAAAGTGAAGGTTGTCAGGTTCAAGACCTGGTAAAAGTTAGTTGTTTTTATACGGATATGAATACTAATAGATATCGGTGTACTTTGGTGGTTGAGGCTTAATTAATCATACATCTCAGGAATGGTCGGCCTGAGTATGTACAAGACTACACCTCATTTACGTGTCATAAATACCATTCTCATCTCATTGAGCAGTAGGGGGGAGGGGGTTGCTCATTTTTCACTAGTTTAACAGATTGTAACGTACATATTGGGAAAATAAAAGAAAAATTATTCCTGAGTTAAGATAGATATAGACAAAAGATTAACTTTACTCTTTTGTCAAAATTTCTCAAAAATTTAATTTTATTATTATTTAAAATTGAAAAGAATAATGCATTTTTTAAGGATACCGTTTTCCCGTGAAATCAAATTTAGAGACTCCCTTCAATTCCCAAACTATTCGTTATATGTACTTATATTTTTAAATTATGAAAAATTAATTTCCTGATTATTTGACTGAATTTTTCATTTTATATTTAAAAAAGCTATTTTTATAACTATGTGGTAGTCTTCAAAATTTACCCGGTAAATGTTTTGTAAAATACATTTATCTTTGTAATGTAATCGTGGGTAAAATAACAACTGCTTCATTTTTCTTCCGTTTTACATAAAAATTTATAGTATGACAACACTTGGTATACACGAGTCACCCTAACAATTTTTTTGATTATATATTCACCTCTTAAAAAGATATTAAGCAAACACATTCATCCACATGTACGCTGTAGTTTATTATTTACTTCTTAAATTTGTTGTACTCGAGTAACCTAAACGTGTAAAAAATACAATAAACTGGTTCCCCAATATTTTTACTCATCACAGTATCTTTCCTTACAACATTCTTTCCATACTATAATAAAAGGCAAAGTGAAAAAGATCCCTGAACATTTGAAATTTTTATTTTAAAAATTACTAGCTTATGTACCCGGCGTTGTTCTTAGTCAAAATTTCTTCTTTTCCATACATTTTTTTTAAAAATTGTCACTAACTTTCCGCAACAAACATAAATCTTGTTTGCATTCCTTCTTATTGAATTTAACCTTTTAAATCTACCCTGTTTATTACCCTACAATAGTATACTTTTAATAAAAATTCGAAGAGTTTGAAGAAAGAACATGTATTTTAAACTTTCAAATAATATACAGTACTATAAAATAACTAATGCAACTATGCAAATACGTACAATTTAATTTAATTTTTAATTTGATTAAATTTTAATTTGTTTAATTTAATTTAATTAACCCGCGATGTGCTGTTATCTTGGATCCGCTTTACTTGAAGACGATGTCTATGTGGGTTCTCAGATTCGGTGAATCGCAATGTGCTTGCGTTTTGTGCCCATATTTCTTGAAAATGACGTTCTCGTTGTCCTCAAATTCAACCGCCCGCAATGATCTGATACATCCTTACGCAGCCTGAAGCCATTGCTATCGTTGATCATCTGTTTTCTCTGCTTGCAAAAGCTTTGCTTTCGGCTGAATTTGACTGCTGGACTTACGTTTTCTTTTAGGGTTCGTCAAATTACTATGCTGAAGTTTATACATTTCACTGATAATACTGTCCAAAATTCACTAAACGCTACGATCTGAACTCACGCACTATCAAGAAAGTAAGTTTTATACCTCGCAATTCGATTTTAACTTACACACTTTAAGTTCAAACTGAAGCAAATGAAATCTCACACCCCCTTTTATATTGTTAAGGAACTTTCGAGATTTTATCTGTTACAGGAATGCTGCAGATTGTTCCACAAATATTTCATAAATCCCAAATTGGCCAAGATGTTCCACTTAAAAAATATCCTGCAATGTTGCAAAGTAAACTAGAATGCTCCAAAACGTTGCAGAAAATTTTAGGAAGTTCTACAAATTTCCAAAATGTAATAGTGTTCGAAAATAATAGTAATAATGTAATAGTGTTTTCACCCTTCTTCCCTCCCGCAACGGTTGCAATAAGGATATATTACACACACAGAATTTTGGCTCAGTTAGTAAGTAATAATTGTCCCAAGTTAGGTTGAAATCAGTCCTGTGGCTAAGGAAGAGATTTGGAACAAAAATACATGCATACATACAAACACATACAATGACTTATTTAAATTAAGATTAATGTTTATTATTATTGTTGTTGTTATTATTTTTATTCGCATACCTGAGGAACAGCGGTTTCATCTAAGCGGCCGCGGCAGGCTGGGTAGGACCGCGATCACGTCGGGGGCGGCGCATTGCTCTTTCGTTGGACCCGAACTTTGGAACGCCATCTACGACAGCTTGCTGAGGCTGGAGATGTCGGAAGAGTCGGTCTTGGTTGGGTACACTGACGACATGCTCTGCTTGTTGTTGACCGCGACCTGGAGCGCGCCCAAATGAGGCTAGTCGGGTGATGCACAGGAACAGCGCCTGTATCAAGTAGGCGCCTGGATTGACCACGGGTTATTTCTATCCCTCCTCAAGATTGAGATCATAATAACGAAAAAGCGTATTCACATCCGTCTCCCGCGGAAAATGCGGTTGTCTAAACCAACCTGGCCGCGAAGTAACTCAGTATGATGATTGACCGGAAATCAGCTTTGTTGCGCAGCTACGGAGAATCGCCGACAAAGCCGCAAGGGCCGTAACCACCCTCAGTCGGCTTGTTGACGAATGTCAACGGACCGAAGGTAAGCAGGTAGTGATTGTTGATGTTCACGTTGCATTCCGTCCTGTTATACTGGACAGAAGTGTGAGCCCAGCAATAAGATTTAAGAGAAACTGGAAGCGGCTTCCACAGGTGAAACGTACCGTTACCTTAAGAGTCCCTTACGCGTATCGGACGCTTTCCGAGCTGCTGTTCTAGTGGTCGCCGGTGTCATACTCATTGCTCTTTCGGCAAGGGCACCCAAGCGGCTACCGGAGCCGCCGGACCAGCGAAGATCGGTAGACCGTCGCCAGGGACCCGCACGTTCCCCGTCTGTCAAGACCTGGAACCGCGAGACGCAGAGATCGATGGACTACAAGGCTCATCCTTCTGATCAGTTTAAGGACAGAGCGGTAGCATGGAGAGATGGAGTACTACGTGACCCAGTTTTTAACGAGTGAGGGTACTTCCACGCTTATCTCCTTGCCATAAGGAAAGCACTGCTCCTCCCCCCCCCTCACAATGGCCGGGGGCCATAGCAAATACCAGGACATTAATGCCAAGCAAATTCCCATAAACTTGCTTCTATAAAATAAGTGCTTTAATTTTCCTTATTCGTTAAAGTAATGTCCGGTCTATTGCCAATAAAAATTTTGTCAGCAAGTAGTGTCCTGTCCCAGTAAATTTTTCTGTCCTAGGATTGATTCTGGAGTGTATTTGTAGTACGGTGTTTCTGATGTAACCAAGCTGTAGTTTGTTGTGATTTGCTGGTGAACAATTTTTGCAATTATATCATGCTTTTCTGTGTAGTGTGCGCCTGCCATATTTTACATCCTCTGTTAATGTGATCTACTGTATCAGTGGCTATGTAAAATGTCCTGCATTTGTTGGTCTGGATTGAATCCATCAGAACGTGTTTCTTGTAATTTCTTGTGGAGATGACTCTGTCCTGAAATGCTAGTGGAGATCCTTCTGCTTCAGGAAAGAGTTCTCCCTTTTGCAGTCATTTATAGAATAGATCTGTGACTGCTTGGGGTTGTTGGATGATGTTACTGTGTTTTCTATGTACTACCTTTTCTGACCTTCTCTGTAGTTTTTCTGTGTGGGTTATTGATCCATTATTATCTCTATTTCCATCACATGTTTTGGCAAGATTAAGTGAGGTAAGACCTTTATCTGCTTGGGCTATTGCTTGATAGAATTTAATGGTTTTGTTTAAAAAATATTCTCTGAGCCTATGTGTTTGGTTATTGTACAGAATATGAAGGTAATGAGACCTCTCTTGCTGACTTTCCTGTGTAAAATTATTCTTTCAATGTAAAACTTTGGATGAAGGAATCACTGACTGATCGACTCAGTCTGATTCAATCTGTTGAAATCCTTAAGATCTGTTGCAATCTATTCAATGATTCCAAAGGAATATGTTAGTAGCAGTATGGCGCAGGTGTTTAATTGCCTTGAATAGGTTTCTCAAGCATAGCTTTGATTTCAATACCCTGAGAAGATGATGTTTATATTTCTCTTTTAATTGTCTTTTGATCTGATTATGATAGATTTTTGCATTTTGGTGGATACCTAGGTATTTATATTTCTTATGTGCCCATAAGTTTTTCAGAGATTCATCATCTCTTTGTTGATTTCTTTTTTCCATCGGCCTCTCTCAGTGTGCAACATTTTACATTTACTAATATTGAATTTCATATTCATATCTGTGGTTATTTCTTCAGTTACACAGAGAAGACATCTCATTTGTGTAGTTGTGGAGTACTTATAGTTCTTATATCATCCATTCATAACTGTACCGGGTGTCATTTAGTAATAACAATTGTGGATTGAGATATAGGCAGAACTATAAAGTAATTAACAAATCACTCTGGAAAATAGATACAGTACTCTCTGGATAGAGGTACGTTAGTTCTTCATGACTACTGAAAGAAAATGTTGTAGGTATGGATAAATCTTATAAATTTCCTGAACTGTTTAAAACAGCTGTGAGGGATGGAATTAAAAGCCTTCTTATAATCTATGTAGCATGACTGTAAATTTCTCTGCTTCATTGTGACTTGTTTCATGATGATGCTGCCTGCCACCAGATGTTCTTTACATCCTTGGCTGCTCCTTTTGCATTTTTTTCTGCTGGTCGGTTAGTATGTTATAAGCTGCCAGATATTGCTATACTTTCTCAGTTACAGTAGAGGAAATTATTTTGTAGAGTGTTGGAAGGCATGTTATTGGATGGTTCCTGGGTGTTTTCATTTTTTGGTTTTACATATGTTACCCCTTCCATAAGAAATGCTGTTGGAGCTTCTGGATCTCTAAAAATGCCATTAATTTCCTTGATTAAAAACTGGTGTATTAAGGAGAATTTTTTTAACCAGAAGTTGTGTACCTTATCTGGACCGTGCTTTCCAGATGTGTGTTATTATCATACTACTCAGTTCTTTCAGGGCTATTTCATATTGTTCTTGATATGATAGGTTTGACTGTTTTACTTCTTTTATTCTTGAAGCATTACTATTGTGTTTGAATGGAGGTGGTGGTGGTGTCGTGGCAATGATAATGATGACAAAAAATCTTCAAATCATCTACATTATTTTATCAAAATAATTCCTGTATATAATTTTTTTTTAAATCATTAAAATCTACTTATTTAGTCTAAAATTGTGAAGAGAAAAATTATACATTTAAGTGTATATGAGTCGAATTGAGAATCTCCTTTTTTTGAAGTTAATTAAAATTATTTTCTTACTGAGCATTCATCAGTATCTCTGTTTTAAATTTCAATCAACAGTTATATCATTGCTATTAAAAAAAAATCTGATGTGGGTATCACATCAGGATGGACTTCCATGTAAACCCATTAAATGACATATAAATTTTTTTTTTTAAATGAAAAGTGCATAAAAGTTTATTTCATTAATAACTTTATTATTTTTCCATTTTTCTATTGTTATTATTGAATGATTATTTACTGTAATTTTTTTTTACAATTACAGGTTAATATTTATTAATAAATCAATATATTTAAATAAAAAAATAAAAATAGGAGATGAAGTCTGATTCGAACCGATGTGTCTTCATCTTGTAAGATCCAAATATTTTATTAATTAAAATTTCATTTGGCTATAACTCTGGAACCAATAAAAATAAGTACCAGTTATGATATATTGTTGAAAAGCTCTCAACGAGGGCTTATTACTGCATTTAAGAAAAAGTCCAAAATCCAAATTTTTTGGATTTTGTGAGATTTTTCAGATGTCATGCTGAATGGATTCAGGGATGGTCAAAATGAATATTTCCGTTGAAATTTGGAAACCAACATTTTTCACGATCACAATACTTCTTTTACTTCGTACAAGGAAGTAAAAATGTTAAGATATTACCGATAACGAAAAATTATTATGTATATATAATAATTTATATATATATAATAATTTATTTGTATACATACATACATACAGTTAAAAGTTTATGTTTGTCCTAAAGTAGCACTTGAGTCATAAATAAATATTTTATTCAGATCAATATCTATTTATACATTACATAAGAAAAGTCAGAAATGAGAACTGCTACCCTATTCCAAGGATACAAAATAGAATTACCAAAGCATTTATGTTTACAAACCAAGTGAAACAATAGTAAAACCTATTTATAAAATCTGTTCCTTTAGATTTTAGAACAACAAAAAATTTATTAAATGTTTCACTTTTATTTGAGAGAATAGCACCTGGTGTTTGTGTTTATATTTATATTTTCGATAGAAAATATGAAAAAGCAATTACATTAAATAATTACAAAAAAGTAACAATTAAAAAGGCATTAATTGAATTAATTCAGCATATAAATTAATTTTAAAGAATATACAAATAAGTCAGATTATTTAAAAATTAATGTTATTTAAAATATTAACTTTCATCCACAGGAATAATCGATGTTTCTGCCTTTCATGGAACCGAGTTCGAATCCCGGACTGGTATGACATTTTTCACACAACAAAATTCATTATAATCCATTATATGAGAATATTATTGAGCATCAGCCATTTTGTTGCTATTATATGAATTTTTTTGTGCTTTTCTGTTCCTAATCTGTATGTTGCATCTATTCAACTTGTGAACAATAAACAACCCCACGGCCCGATGAGAAGAGGATGATATGTGTGACAAATAAATGAGGTGTAGTCGTGTACAGATTCAGGCCGACCATTCCTAAGATTTGTAGTTAATTGAATCCCTTTCTTTTTTCCTGTTTAGCCGGCGGGAATTACCGTTCAGGTATTATTTCAGAGTATGAGTATGAGTGGAAATGAAGTGTAGTCTTGTACAGTCTCAGTTCGACCATTCCTGAGATGTGTAGTTAATTGAAAGCCAACCACCAAAAAACACCGATATCCACGATCTAGTATTCAAATCCGTATAAAAATTCCAGCTGATTTAGAAGTCGAGAGTTCCAGCATTCAATTCCTAGTAAAGGCAATTACTTTTATATGGATTTGAACACTAGATCGTGGATATCGGTGTTCTTTGGTGGTTGGCTTTCAATTAACTACACATCTCAGGAATGTTCGAAGTGAGACTGTACAGTTAATTGAATCCCTGTTCCACCAATGTACACCGGTATCCAATGTGTTCAAACCCATATAAAAATAACTTACCTTTACTAGGATTTTGAATGTCAGAACCTTCGACTTAAAACGTTCGAAGTTTAACAGCAAATCAGCGGTTAAACAACTGATTTGCGACGACGAGTATATCATTACACCAATCCGGTATGATATTATATGACTAATTAAGCAAAATAATATTTGTTTTGTAGAAAAATAAGTAAATAAATCCTTGAATTGTATTTTGAAATAGACTTTTTAATCAACTGGTAATTTATTATATTATTAACAAAATCATTAGGATCTTTCTTTATGCCGAAGTATTGTGTTGAATTACATAAAATCAGTTCTATCACCTAATCGACTGGGTTGGTCTAGTGGTGAACGCGTCTTCCCAAATCAGCTGACTTGAAAGTAGAGAATTCCAGTGTTCAAGTGCTAGTAAAGTCAGTTACTTTTATACGATTTGAATACTAGATCGTGGATACCGGTGTTCTTTGGTGTTTGGGTTTCAATTAACCACACATCTTAGGAATGGTCGAACTGAGACTGTACAAAACTATACACTCATACATATCATCCTATGAAGTATTATCTGAACGGTAATTTCCGGAGGCTAAACAGCAAAAAGAAAGAATCACCTGATTTAATAGACGTTGATATTATTATTTCAGGAATAAAATCACTGCATCTTTATAAACTACTATTTTTTAATGGAAATTTTAATCAAAAGTTGTAGCATTAACGAAAAAAAATTGCAAAAACCAATATATATGACAATAAAATAATAAATTTTTGAAATTTATATGACGGGAATTTTTCCAAAAAGTATGAAATAAAAATACCGGTAAAAATATTTTAAAAAATTAAAAAACAACCGAGCAGAGAATATAATAATTTGATATTATTCATACGTTCATTTGGTCATGTTTTATATTTATTAATCTTGTATGAAGTTGAGTCTGATATTAACCAGATTCAAGGGATTAAACAAAACAAACTCAAGAGTTAAATTATAAGATTAGTCAGATAGTTATATGAATGCAAAGTATCCATCCATAAGAATAAATATTTCACTTCCTGCCTTTCAACAACGAGAATAAAGTAAATTAATACTTTCAACGTGAAAGTATTAATCCTTACGGTTTAAAATTAATTCTAATTTTTGTTACCCATTCCAACCTGAAATAAAAAATTAATTTTCAAAAGTAAGAATATACATTAAGTCATCGATTAACGCACTCAGTTTTACGTAATTTTGACATAAGCTGTCGAGGATAAATTAATTATTATGCATAGATTAAAATTCCATTACTTCATTAACATCTTCACAAAAATATTATTCCTGACTTGAATAAGGAGAGATTAACCATCTATTTTTAAATACGGATAAAACTATTGAATGTGATTTTCAAGTAGACGTAACATTTATAATTGAGTGGATAGAATTCCCTTCGATGATAAGAATCGTATTTCGGTTAGCCAAAAAAAATTTAATTTCTAGGTAATTATTTGGATGAAAATTTCTCTTGGGATGATCAAATTGATTTCATTTGGAACAAAACAAAACCAGACAATTTTACTTTAAGCTTGTTTAACCGACCTCTTCTGAAGTATATTATCCCTTGGGCTCCTTCAAAAATATTCACCACGAGTTTTCAAGTATAAAAATTAGATGTAGACACCATATAAATTCCTTGTACACCTATAAAATTACACATACACATTTTTGTAAAACGAAAAATACATAACATTTTATTTCATTAATAACTTCTGATATTGTTTCATATGTTTTATTATTATTATTTATTTTAATTATTTCTTTTACAATAAGAGATTAATTATTAATAAATCAATATATTTAAATTTAAAAAAAAGGTTAAAAAAAGGAGATGAAGTCTGATTCGAACCGATGTGTCTTCATCTTGTAAGATCCAAATATTTTATTAATTAAAATTTCATTTGGCTATAAATCTGGAACAAATAAAAATAAGTACCACTTATGATAAATCGTTGAAAAACACTCAATGAGAGCTTATTACTACTGCAGTTAAGAAAAAGGCAAAATTCCAAATGTTTTTGATTTTGGGCTTTTTGGACACTTTCGGTTCATTTGAATTGCAATAAAAAAGGGAGATGCACAACTAGATGTTACAACAGTCCTAAATCCAAAATTTCAACATCCTACGCCTATCGTTTTTGAGTTATACGAGATACATACGTAAGTACGTACATATATACATATGTACGTACAGACGTCACGCCGAAACTAGTCAAAATATATTCAGGGATAGTCAAAATGGATATTTCTGTTAAAATATGAAAACCGAAATTTCTCGCGATCTATACTTCCTTTACTTTGTAGAAGGAAGTAAAAATGAAAATTATGTAATAAGTAATAAAAAAAAAACCTTGTTATTATTTAATTTACTCGTATATTTTTCTAGGTACACATTTTAGTCTATCTGACTATTGCAGTTGTTTTTTAGAATTATGGCTCTCTGTATGTTGGCATGAATATGTATTGGGAGGTCTAATTTGTTCAGGTATCATGTCTGTGACTGATATTATGATCGGTGCTATTGTTATTAAGTTTTATTTACAAATTTCTTCCACCTCTATTGCAAGCAAAATACATTTTTCTATTTTCTCTCTTTCTTTTAACATTACTTTTTTTTTTGTTGGGGGCGAAAAACCTGTACGTTATCATCGCCCGGAATTTTCTTTAATAAAAAGGTAAAATAACAATAATAAAACATATAAGGTTTAAAATTAATATAATCATATAATAAAAATTTATTAAAAGAAAAGTCAAAAAAGTGAAATAAAACTCATTACATTATTGTCGTTCGGTATAGCAATATCTATTATGTGCGTATATTCTTCTGATTTAGTGATTAATATGATATCTACTCTATTACATATATTTATTTTGTCTGAGAGTATTGATTTATCCCAGTATTGTTTGTAGTTTGCGTTCTCTAGTACATTTTCAGGTATAGTTTGTAATATGGCATGTGTGTTGTGAAGGTACAAATTAGAAGCGGACGTCTTTTTCAAAAATGGAATTTGGAAAAAGATTTGTTCTTAACGATATAGCCGGGAAACCGGTTTATCTTGTTTGTTAAAAAAAAATTGCAAAAAGTAGTTTTTTAGCAGTAGGTTACTGCTAAAATAGGATCAAATATTATATGATAACGTAAATTATTAACAAATAAATTTTAAGAAATAAGTTATAATATCTAGTTTTCCTTATCATTTAAAATTAATCGTTGCATATTTTAAAATAAATTTCTTCAAACAACTTTGATAAATACTGTTTTACTTCCTGAAATATAATCAGTTAAGATACGCGAAATTTCCTGTTAATTATAAGATTATTTCAAGGATGAGTAAGAAATTTAAACCATACTTAATGCGTAGTTTATTAACAAAAAAAGACAACATTTTTTGACAGTAAACATCATAATTAGAAATTTCTCCAGTTTTTGAGCTCGGTTAAAAGTAGGCATTTTATTATTAAAAAAATTAGTAAAGGTTGATTATTATTGCTACATAAATTTTTATTTGTTTAATTAAACATTTTACAGTTCATATTTCTTTGCGCGTGAAGGAACTGACCACCATACTCTTAATATAAGATATATTTGTACAGTGCTATCTAGGTTTCCTATATCTCAATATAGGGCTTATTTACTACAGTTAAGAAAAAGTCCGAAAACCAAATTCTTTTCAATTTTGAACTTTTTTGGACATTTTTGGTTCAGTCGATCGCAATTAAAAAAAGGAGATGCACAACTAGATCTTACAACAATCCTAAATCCAAAATTTCAACATCCTACGGCTAATAGTTTTTGAGTTATGCGAGATAGATTCGTACATACAGACGTACACGCCGAAACTAGTCAAAATCGATTCAGGGATGGTCAAAATGGATATTTCCGTTGAAATCTGAAAACCGAAATTTTTCGCGATCACAATACTTCCTTTACTTCGTACAAGGAAGTAATATATATCACTTATTTTCAAATAATTTTTTTTTCTTTAACAAAACAAAAATCCAATTTTATGTTTTTGTTACTATGTAAAAAGTATTTTACATCGGTACTATTTTTAAATGAACCGTAATATCACGAAAAAACAGTTTCAAAATGTTCTTTTATTAAGAAAAAGATTTATTATACTGCAATATACGAGACTCAGAATGGGTTGTTAGAAAATTTGTTCTAACCATAAAACAGCTATCAGCTATATTAACGAGTCATTTTTACAAAGTTGTATTTTTGTGTAGGATGGAATGTAATTTCTTTACTTATGTGTTATTTTAAAGTGATTCTAAAAAATTTTTTTTACATCATTAGATAAGCTTAAAGCTTCTGCATGAGATATAGAAATGGAATTTTTATAGTGTTAAAAATACCATGCTTGACCCGGATTCGAATTCAGGACTTGCGGATGAAAGACCGTGGTGACACTACAACTTCGTTACGGGGATCGGAAAATTTATGTATAATTTTAGATATGTATTTCTAAAATTTATAATATTTTAATAATTGAACGTATAAAATATATCAGTTCGGGCTGATCATCTTACTAAATGATTTTTAGTATTTTTTTAAACTAGAAGTTCAGAAAACAATACTATTATTTTTACTGAAGTAGCTTAATTACAAAGATTCTCCCAGGTACCAGATCTTTATTTATTTTAATTAATATCAATGAAAATTAATTCCCAAATTGTAATCCCGAATTGTAATCGCCAAAAGGTAAAAAATTACATATTAGATATTCCAAAATATTTCTTGTTAAAATTGTTTAAAAATTTATTTGGTATAATTTTCTATCATTTGAAATTTTAAGAGGAAAACATTTACCTCAGCGAGATCATGAATAAATAACTATTTCGCTCAACAGGTGTGGAGGGGGTTTTGGCCCCGAACGTAGGTACAATATTTAAGTAAAGTTAATAAAAAAGAAAAAAAAATTGTTTATATTCATTTTTCCTATTGAAATGTTTAATTGTAATTTAACAATGAAAAATTTATCATATAATTTTTTTTTTTTTAATTGAAAAAAAAAATGTTTTACTGCTGTTAGTTTATTCATTTCGCTTACGGGATTAAAAAATGAGGAAAACTAATAATATCATTTAAAACAGATTATTCAAAAAAGAAATTGTAATTTCTGTATCAATAAATTAATATCACGTAGAACGCTATTAATTGTAGATAGGTTTAACAAAAATTATTTCTTCTATATATTTCGTACGATTTTATTACTAGTAACAAATCCTAAAAAAATAAAAGATCCCCATTGATAAACATCAGTGGAAAAATTATATATAAAAATAACGGTTTTGCGACTGACTAATCATAACTATCCGTACAGGAAGGGAGCATATCTTTTTAATAAGTTACCATTATACGTAAATTACTAGAAGACTGCAAAAATGTTATCATGTTAAAAAATCTTAATTTATACGACTAGGGTGAATTTTAAGGCTGCTATATTGCTTAAGAAATTACATGTCCATTCATTCGTACATGATGATAAAAACTGTTTCCTTATCACCCAGGAAACCTGTTTTCTACAGGTTTTACTCGACGCCCATCGGTTCGGTATTAAAGATTTGGGAATCTCTTTTAATAAAATAAATTTGGTATTTCCACGTTATTAATACTTTCCTCGGTATTTTCACGGTTTTGTAATGCGGATCTTCCTTTAGACCAGTCCGAGGAGTTTTTCTATCTAATAATATTGTGCCACAAGCACCACCTACGATTTAGTGTTTATCTAGTAAATTTGAGCTTTCAAATCCTTCTTAATGCATTACAGCACAATATTTCTTCAACAAGTAAAATTTCTCTGCATATTTGGTTGAATAATTAATACAGATAACTATAAAGAATTTGTATTATAATTATTAATTTAACGTTGTCATGGGTCATTCAGTGCACTCTAATAAAAACAGATAAGAATGAAAGTATATAAATATAGATATTATAAAACTATACTGTTTCCAATTAGCCTGCATAATGATATGTGAAAGAGTAGGAAGATAATATTATTTATATAAAAGTCAAATGACTTCTTGTTTGTTAATAAATAGAATTAAAAATATGTTATCTAATAATAAATTTATTAGTCATTATAATGAAATTTAATAAAGCAATAATATTGAATGTTATTATTAAACGAATTAATTTAAGAATAATTTATAGAACTTGGAAATTTGATAAGATGTCAGTTTTATTTATTAAAAATGTTTTTATATTCCAAACAAAATATGATAAGTTTATACAGACAAATAGTCGGTTGGTTAATTAAAAACATTACTTAACAAGTTACCGCATCATATTTTCATGTTTAACTTAAATGGTCTATGGTATACGAATAAACAAAGAAACCAGATACGAAATTTTTAATTCGAAATTTTTTTTATTTATCTAAAAAGAAAAATTTTAAATGATAGACTATTCTCTCTTTTTTCTGTTTAACCTCCGGAGCCACCGTAAGGTATACAAAGAATGAATGAGGATGATATGTATGAATGTAAATGAAGTGTAATCTTGTACATTCTCAGGTCGACCATTCCTTGACCCACCGGGTTGGTCTAGTGGTTGAACGCGTCTTCCCAAATCAGCTGGTTCGGAAGTCAAGAGTTCCAGCGTTCAAGTCGTAGTAGTCAGAAATTTTTACACGGATTTAAATACTAGATGGTAGATACCGGTATTCTTTGGTGGTTGGGTTTTTCAATTAACCAGCCATCTCAGGAATGGTCGAACTGAGATTGTACAAGACTACACTTCATTTACACTCATACATATCATCCTCACTCCATCATATGAAGTATCATCTGAACGGTAATTACCGGAGAAAAAGAAAAGAAAGGGAAAAAGAAAGAAAGGTCGACCATTCCTGAGATGTGTGGTTAATTGAAACACCACAACCAAAGAACACCAGTATCCATGGTACTGGTGCACATGCACCATGTATTCATGGTACACATCATTCCATTGTACACATCATGGTATCCACCATTGTATACATGGTACACATCAGTTCAAATCCGTATAAAAGTAAATGTCTTTACTAGGATTTGAACCTTAGAACTCTCTACTTCGAAATCAGCTGATTTATGATGACGAGTTAACCACTAGACCAGCCCGGTGGGCTAAATGATAGAACATTAGAGGTGAATAATTTTCACCGTAGCTACATTTACATTCTATCATACATTTTAGCGGATACGAAAATGATAAATTAAAAAAAAAACTCTGGCATCGATTGGTAATAATTATTACCAATCTATGCCAGAATTATAGCGTTATTGCATTTTATCTGAATGGACTTCGATCCGAATCCTGATAAGTTTGACATTTTTTTCAAACAATTTATTTCTTATCCTAATACAACAGATATAATTGGATCTATTTATTTTTATTATTAGGGTATAAGAAATTTCCTCCAACAAGTGTGAACAGTTGAGAAATTTATGTAAAGATTTTTGAGTTATGTCTAAAAAAATTTAAAATAAAAATTACAACAGATAAATGCGAAAAGTGAGGAAAAAGTTTTGTATTTTTCAGTTTTATTTACCGTCCCTTGCTGATTTTATATTTCATTTTGGTGGGCAACAGACACAGGTGTTATTATCGCCCAAAAAAAGAACGAATTGTGTAATCGAAAGAATTAATTTAATTCTGGAAGAAAAAGATAAAAACCATAGTAACATCATATAAAAAATAATTTTCGAATATGCATAAAATATAAATCATAATAAACAATTTTAAAGAAATTTAACTAAAGAATTAATAAAAACAACAATAATATAAAAATCCATAATACTAAAAAAATGTCTTTAAAATAACTTACTAATGACGTAATATTATTTAAATATTGTGCTGCATTTGTAAAACAGATGTAGAGAGCGGATTCAGCATAAAAAAATAACTGAAATTAGCGAATTAATTAAAAGAAATGTACATTGGTCATCTTATTCTTACGCGTAGGCGATGCGGTTGCTTTTGTAAATAAAGAAATACCGAAGTATTCAGTATAAAAATATATCATAGTTTTCGTTTGTCTCATAATCATTATATATCTTGATCATTCCTGGAATATGTATAACAATAAATTTTATAATTTAACACTGGACTCAGGAAATTTGAAATTTGAATTAGGGACATTGTCTTTTATTTACCACTTTACCAAAAAAAACTTCTTTGAATCCTAATGTATCATTAGTAAAATTCAGAAATATTTCATACCATAAATTATGTTGAAAATAATAGTTATTTACCAATCTATACCAGAATCATAGCGTCACTGCATTTTATCTGAATAAGTTTCGATTCGAATCCTGATAAGGTTGACATTTTTTCAAAGAACAACATTTATTTCTCATCCTAATACGAGAGCTAAAACTGGATTTATTTTCTACCATTTTAAAAATGATTAAACTTCGTAATTTGATGAATTTTTTCTCGAGTTAAGTTGGGTTATCCAAGCTATGATAACACGTTATTTTGTTATGGAATCATTATAAAGAATACTCTTTATAATCAGTTTATATCAGTTGTGAGTAACATAATAGATGTTGATTTAAATAGTAATACGGGTAAAGATGACCTACCTCAAACGTAGAGGTTCAACGGTTGAATTTCATCTACTCACCGTTACGGCACCAAATTGATAGTCTACTTAATAAATGACAAAGAATTGTTATTTTTATTTTTTCCTTAAAGTATAATGGTTGAATAAAAGAAGTAGTTATCTAAAACTAGTATAATCCAAAATCTTTAATTAAATCTTGCATAATCTTTATATTTTCGTTCCACGATTCTGGCGAACGCCTTTATTAAACCACTGCGAAGCAGTTGAACGCATGAATTGAAGTGTGAGTGAGAACAAGTGCACTAGTACTGGTGGTCCTCACCCACCCTACATTTTTTTACTTAAAATTTACATGCCGGAGTATTTCATTCATATTTATATAAATAACTAACTTATTGAAGATATTACAGTGATTATTTTACTATGAAATTTGTTGTTCTTTTTAAGAGATTTTTAAGCGATTTCATTTAAAAATTGCTCCTTGAAGAATGAGGTAATATTTTATGGTATCTTATTTATTTCCTTTTAAAATACCATTTCCGTTTCTTGTGCCCAATTTATTACCTGCTCAACAGGGACATATTTTAAATACAAATGATATTTTTTATTACTTACTACCTCTTGATCACATAAAATCTTCTATAGTTTTTTTACTCGTGACAAAGTCAGACAACTGACAGTTTAAATGATTGATAGCGTATAAAGAATATTGATATTCAATCCATACATATACGGTGTTAATCTTAAAATTGTTTACTGCTAGATATGTTTTTCTTTAGTTAATTTAACATAATTTTTAAGTTGCCGACATACTCATTGATTTTAAATGTCAATATATCATGACTAGAGACCGGATTATATGCAACACAAAAAGCTTGAAATATGCATGCAAATACGCATGAAAAATGCTTAAAATATGCATGTCAAATATGAAAAAGTGTCAAAATATGCAACTTTAAATAATAAAATAAAAAAATAGTAATTTTTAGTTTTGTATTTCAAAATCAGCATACAATAGTTGAATAAACATATCGATAAATGGGTGCTCCATTTAAGGAGCCCCTAATGAAAACTGCAGAGAAATTGAAAACGAGAAACATTATACATAAGCTCTGTGGAACAACGTGGTGAGCATCGGCTTCCACATTACGCATATCGGCTCTGAACCTGGTCTTCTCGGCTGCTGAATATTGTGCGCCAGTGTGGCTTAACAGCCCTTATGTTCATAGAATTGATGCTCAACTTAATAACACTATGAGAATGATCACCGGGGTTATCAGGTCTACTCCCGTGGAATGGCTCCCGGTATTGAGCCACATACCACTTCCAAACCTGCGCCGTATGAACGCTCTTTTAAGAGAGTACAAGAAGATTATGGACTATCGAAACCTACCAATACATGACGACATTGAGGATGCCAATCGTGGTGGCCTTCGATCTAGAAAGCCACCTATCAAAACAACAATTGCTGCCACAGAGGACGGATTTAACATAACTGACGCTTGGCGTCAAGAAGGAACCACAAAGCAGAATAAGCAAATCCCATGTATTACTCAAAGGTCGCCGAGGTTTTGACTTGCCACGTAAGACATGGTCAACGCTAAACAAAATACGAACTCAGCATGGTAGGTGCGCCTATTTCCTGTATAAATGGGGTAAAACACCGACGCCCCTTTGTGAGTGTGGTGAAAATCAAACTGTTAAATACATCACAGAAGTTTGCCTTAGGACAGCTTATGAAGGGAATCCTGAAGATTTCCTGATGGCGACTCCAGAATCAGTAGCATATATTAATTTAATAATTCTTTGTTTGTAATTTTTGACTGTAATTGGTGTGTTTTGGTGCCATACGCTAAATAAATAAATAAATATCGCTAAATTCAATAATTTAAAATTTTGTTACTTTTGTAAACGTAAACAATCAGGTACTGTTGCAAATGCTCGGTAGTAAGATTGTGTTTTCGATCAGTCAAAATATTTTTATAAGTGGAAAAGGATCACTCCACAACCTCTGAGGTAACTGGGCATTATTTGAATTTGGGAGCTATGTTAGCACTTATTGTTTCTGCAAAAGTTCACCCGTCCCATTAATAAAACTATTAATTTGACACAAAGGTTCAAAGCCTGGGGTTATTGTTCAAAATGTTTTCAAATTTTTCTTTAAGATTACACTGGAATACCTCTGGCAATGCGGAGTCCATTTGACGGATTTTATTCATTAACTGAATAGATTTAGTCAACGCCAAACCCTGAGTTTCAAGCTTTATAATACTCGCAGGTATATGGGAAAAATGATTGCTAACCATATCTACGTTTTTTGTTTTTTTTTTGTACTAGAATGGTTAAATGCGTCCTTGGACTGACAAACTGACATAGTTTCTGCACTATCGAAGTCGTTTACTACACCTTCGAAATGTTCATTGTAAAATGTTCGGTCGTTTTCTATAATGAAACTAATCATTAACTGACTACAAAATTTTCCAAAGAATTACAAACGCGATGGATGAGATTTCGTGAACACTGGTTAGAGGAACCTTAATGTGGACATTTGTTTCGTTTCTTTGGGTCGATCTTATCTTTATCATCAACCACCCCTTTCCATTATTTTTTATCCTTTTTCAGATGATTTTCTTTGGATTTTTCTCTACTCCCATTGGATTGTTTGTTAAGGATAAGGATCTCTTCTATTCCTATGCCCTTGGTATTTATTTGAATGGATGAGAATTTGAACACATTCATGTTGGAGCCTGTTGTCCTTATCGAGTGATTTTATAAAAAAATTAATCTGGGTTTATCGGGTAAAGCCGAGTTTCATTGGTAATACAATTTAATATTAATACCCAAAAATAGTTATACTTTACAATAGGGAAGATGGCCGTGGAAGACCTTTTGATTATGTAGCAATAACATTTACCGTTTTCTATTGGTTAGTTTGATATTTTAGATATTTTTCATAAAGAAATATTTTATTAAATAAATTTCCTTTAAATTCATAACTTTCTACCTTTACACCGAGTACAAGATTTGATAGATATTTGTAATTATTGATAAGATGTATTCATAAATAACTCTTTATGTATTAGTTAAAAAAGCGTTGATGTACTTACGTCGTTCTGTAATACCCTGATTAAAAATCTAGGATAAAATAGTATCAGTTAAAGAAGGAAAAATCTATCTCCGTAAAGAATAAAAAAATTCATTCTACTTTGTATAAATTTAAATAATAAATGTGTCTTTTAATAATAAAGTAAAATGTGTCAAATAAATGGTGTAAAATCCTACATCAAATAAGCTTAAAAATTATCATTTCAGAAAATTAAAGAAAATTTTTTTCATCCTGTTGGAGTTTTCTGGAACGATTTTATACGGATCTATGGCCCCCTTTAAACCACCATTCTATTTTTTTTTATGACTGCGTATCACTGATACGTTTTCCGAATCTTGTTCCAGAAGATAATAAATAATTAAGTACGATTGTACTTGTGTAATATTTTAAATATTAAAGATTGATGGGATGTTATTTATATCGCTGAACCGCAATGATATTAACATACTTAAAATTTAATTTAATTAGGGCTGATGATGGATAACAATTAAAGAAATAAAACAACCGCCTTTGGAAATGACAAAGTAATAGAAACTTTTACTCAAGCCTCAAGTTGTAAAATTAAATTTTATGTGGTTTTCCTGTTTGTTTTATCTTTTCTCTTCATACATCGATCCAGAAAAACATTATGTATTTAAAGACCGCAATTAGATATCATCGAAATACAGCACGATCCAGACAACATGAGAGAGGATGTGCATTGTTTTTTAATTAATGACCAGCTACTGTGAGAGCACAAAATCAGTTCTGCCAACATAACAAATTAAAATATAATATACGGTAGTCTTTATTTTAAACTCCCATCACACTTGGTATTCTCTACAAAAAATGGAGTGAGAGCGTGGGTGCTGTGATATTATTTGGATACTACTAAACATCGTTAAACATCAATCTTCTTCGTTGAAGGAATGTACACATTCATTTGTATATTTTATTAAACATTCTTTTAAATTTTACCAGCGATCAGTCCCGGAATTATCCTTTTTTTTGTTTTAAGATCACAATATTACATCACTTGCAAATTGATACTTAAAAAACAGATTTTATTACAACTGATTATGCCCTTCTGTAGGATGAACAGACATTTCAGATTTTAAATCTATCAAACATTCAAATACTTTATCAAATTCTTACACTTACACCAATTTTCCAATGGTTTTACCATGGTAGGCAAGTGGATTTATTTAGACTTTAACGGGATTTAAGACTGATTGGTTGGGTTATCATCAGAAAGAATATATGTTCATTCCTCAAGATTAGAAGACGACATTAACAAATAATATAAGAACCTGCAATGGAGGTTTTACTTTATCATTTTCTCATTATTTTTTTTATAATCTAATATTTTTACCATTTTTTTTCTCGATAATCGCTGTAATAAGTAACCTTATGATCCATCCAGCATACCAAATTTAACAAATTGAAAATTTATATTATGTTGAACAACCGATGTCTTAGATATAAAAGTTTGGTAGCTTTATTAATAATAATTTTTATATGTAAAATAGTAACTAATTATCTAATTATTAAGTTGATAAACAAATATGATAACTCAAGAATAGTAGAAAGATAAAGGAAAAGGTACCAGAGGTTTTATTATACGTACGTCATTTTCTATGAAAATAGGGTCCTTGAAAATATTTAATTCTCAATTTGTATTATACACTAATTAAATAAATTAATTAAATAAAAATTTTAGAAACTGACAAAACTCTGGCTACCAAGGGCTTTGCTCGCAACAGTAATACTTCAAAGGAAAATTTAGTGAAACATTAAAGTAAATAAGTATGCAAGTAAATAATTAGGTAAAAAAATTATTTCATTCTTAAGTAAAATTATTAGATACGGAACCTATAATTGTGTCGCCCTTAACCTCCTTGACGAATTGTAATCAAAATTAAAAGGCATTAATCACTCATATACAGAAGTTTATAAAAATCGGTTAATCCAGTCTTAAGACTTCAAGATATACGAAAACGACAAAAAAGGGAAACAAATTAGGCTTATTATCTCCATCCCTTAATGAAATTGCCTATTACTATTATTGCCTATTGCCTATTAGTATTGTCCAAATTGGTACTAATTTAATGGAATTATCCTGTTAGTCATAGAATATGATTATGAGACCATCCTGACTCCCGTAGGAGAAGACGATCCCGGTCGCTACACCTCCTCCTCCGTTCCTAGCCCTAATGGGCTTTACCGGAGGTCATCTTCTAGACCCTTAATACTGATTACATATTTCAGTCATCAGAACGGCCTCTATCAGGATGGCACCGATGCAAATCCCTCGAAAGACACTTCCATCGGTGTTAAAACCCATCAATTAACAAAATACATTTTTTAAACTCACCAAAATTGAATAAAAAAAAAATGATAACCAATAAAAATTTTCAAATTGAACTATAATAAAACATTAATCTCATATCAACAAAGTTGTTCGCAAAATCGCAGTTTTGATCTTCCATACTAAAGCAACTAAAATTACCAATCAAGCCAGGAACATACTGTGGACAATTGCCGAATGCGCCTACTGTGGAAAAACACCCAAACAGGTTCCTAGCCATCCAGGTTACTATTCTACACTGAAAACCTTCTACAGCCCTTTCGAACGCCAAAAAATCTTTCAACAGTGCGCCACTTATCTCTAACTTTCCTGTTAGCCTACAGATCCAAACTCGAACCAATACCTTCCTCCGCTCGCCTAACCTCATATTTTGAACAGACGTACAGTACATGACAAGCATCATCCGATACTAAGCATTGAGGACACTGACCAGAGTTAGTTAAGCCAAATCAGGCCAGCCTGTTCCGAAATGTGCCATGCTTCAAAAGGAACTAGTCACATATCGTTCGGGAGCTCCAGGAACGGAGCCCTTACGTCTGAAAAGAGACCGGTATACCGCCCATCTACCATCTCATAACACCTGCCTTACCAAATGTTTCTCCTCTACTTCCTGAATACGCTGCGTAATCAGATCTCCCGACTTCTCCGCAGCGTAACGTAAATGACGTTCCGACGCAAGGATATCAATTGGTTTAACACCAGCGACAACTAGAATTGCCTCACGTGAAATAGTCCTACAGCCCCCGTCACAATAAGTAACAAGAGACGCTGAGCCTTCAACAGAATTTCGGTTAATCGGTTGCCATATTTCATTTAGTAAATTTATTAAGTAAAAACATTCCTTATTCTGGGGTCAACCTTACTCTGTTTGTCCTGAAGGTGCTGCGTAAAGCATAATCGCTTCCCATACACTTTCATAAAAATTTTTAATTTTTTCTAAATTTAAATCCCAATCGGGATGGACTACCCTACAATGCCGAAGAAAGATTCACACGACTTCTTAGCGTCATCTGAAAGTACTACTTGAATCTGAAATTCTCATCAAGGAGTTCACCCAAATACCGTTGTAACAAGACATAACGAATAGGATGGCCAGTCATCGAAACATTGGCTCGCTGCGTAGCGAACAAACGGCCCTTCAGCAGCATCATGGAAGTTTTCTCAGCTAAATACCATTTTGTGTTGATTGCTCCACACCTCTAGTACTCAAAAGCTTGAGTTGTCCGGAATTCGTCCGTGAGTCTCCTTTGACTAGCAGAAGCCCATCATCGGCATAAGCGATGACACGACATCTGCTGGGTAACCTCAACCGCATGGAGTCAAACTCCACAACCCAAGGCAGATTAGCCCAGCACACTGCCTTGGGAACAACCTTTGGACAGCAACTTACTCACCTGTCCCACCGCACGAAGCACTACATATCAGTTACAAAAGTAAGTTTTTAGCATCTCGATCTCATTACACGTATACGTCCGCCGTTGTAATTTATACAAGGCAGAGGGCCACCACATGATTATGAGACTAGAAACGACAAAAAAGAAAAGTGTTTTTTGGCCCCATCCCCATTATGAGGGTTTTAATAAGAGCAAATGCCGTCAGAAATTATCTTATTTATCTAAGGGACATTAAATTATAAGAAAAAATGTACCTATCCTTTGAGTGAAATTTATAGATACGGAATCCATAAGATCTATATTTCTTTTCCTGTTCCTTGTAACCAACATTAATTGGCATCAATGTCGCGCCATTTACAGAAATTTTCATGTTAAATTTTATCTGAATCGGTCCATGTTTGGAAATATTAAGTAAAAAAAAGCCTACATATTGTTGGCTGATTTTTATATTTTTACATACTTATACATACGGAATTTTTCAAAACTAAAGTTGTGCTTTTTTGGTTAGAAGGTTATGAAACTTTAACATCTTTAAAAACCCCGACTCTTAGAATTTGATCCATTAGCATATTCTCCTTTGTATAGTATACAGTGTAACGATATAGCTGGAAAAGTAAAACCGTTTCGTACGTAAACCGCTTGGAATTATTAAGTTTCAGACATTCTTCGTTTTTTTATTTTTTACTTTTTTTTATGAAACTTTAAAAAATAAAGAGAATAAATTTACTAAATGAAATATGGCAACCGATTAATGTAATAAAGAAAAAGAAATATACATTTGTATGTATTTGTATATATATATTTTTATATATTTTATATATATTATATATATTTTTATATATTTTTTTTGTATTATATATATTTTTTATCTATATATATATATATATATATATATATATATAGATAGATAGATAGATAGATAGATAGATAAACGAAAGCGGAAAATATATTAGAGAATTTGTACACCGGAAAAATACAACAAAAAAGTAAGCACAGATAAGAAAAGCGGTTGGCTGGAAGTGAATTTCCCACTGTTAGGCAACACTGAACGTTTTACGTAGAAAAGGGAAAATTGTACAAAGAAACAACCACGAGACAAGACGAAGATAATCGTCTGTAGTGGGGTAGGGTTGTGCTGAGCGGCGCCGGCTGATGTAACAGGTGCTCCATGAAAACAAAATAGTCCTTCAAATATCAAGATTTATTTGGTTATGCTACTGATGTATTTCTTTATTGATATAAAAATGAATATCTATCAAAAAAGCAAAATTTTGTTGGTATATACAAAAAAAGATAATAAAAATCTATTATTTTTTTTCTACTAATGAACCATATGGTACAACTATTCATAATTTATATCATAAATAATCATCTCTGAAAAAATTATAATTATATATAATTTGTTCTTATTTAAGTACATTTACCATAATTAAATTTCCAAAGTAATTAAATAAGATTTTGATAAAATGATTAGTACCTTGGTCTATTAGTTGTGGGAGGGGGGTTTCCTTAACCTTTTATGCTGTGGAAAAAATCAATGAATCTATGTTAGAAACGTATTAAAAAACTTTTCCATCTTTTTCGAAGAATGTTTTTTACTTTCCCGGCGAATATGGATAGAATAGCTAGACAAAAGTATGGTGAGCATCTCAAAAATGGGGTATCCGGTTTTTACGTTTTAGGGTCCAACTAGTTCATCTAGACTAAAAAACCATATGTATGTACGTATGTGTCCCATAGCTTTTGGCCTTAAATATCAAAATTGACCGTACCGATTTTCTTCAAATATTTCTACGAGTATACATGGGACAATGATTATATTAATCTTTCAAAATTTGTTAATGGGGTGGGGAATATCGCTACAATTTCATTTTCCTTCAGAGGCACATAGCGAAAATTCCATTTTTCCAAATTTTTTCCTACATTTCATATAGAAATAATCCAAAAAATGTTTTTTCAAAATATCAAACTCCTATTAAAATTGAAATATATGTTCTTTGTTTTTTTATCTATCTCCCTTCTGTTTTAATATTAGATTTTTTTGTATTTTTTTTTGTATTTTATACATATATCATATCATAGAGCTACTATTATCCAAAATTATAAACCCCAGACCACAGAAAGGTTCTTTTGAAAATCTTTACCTTCTTGTTTTAGTATTTATTCGAGGAGAGTTAAGTTTAGAGAAAACTTTACTTAAAAAATTTAAGATTAGCTTATATATATATATATATATATGTATATAATTTTTAAAAAAATGTTTTTTAACTTTTTTTCTAACTATAAGAAATATAATATTGTCTTTTTTTTGGCTGTAGCTCTTTTAATGCTTATTATTATTATTTTTTTGTCCCTTTAAGTGCAATAAAGATTTAAGTAGTTTTGGCTCCTATAAGATACGTCGGACCAAAAAATAGGTAATTTTTTTTATTGCTATCGTAAAAGTTATACTTTATTTTTTCAGTATCTTTAAACATTTCTTTTTTTAAATTTACTTTTTTTTTCATAAGGATCACCTCTTAATAAAAAAAAAAGTTTTTATCAAATTCTTCTAACAGAGTAAGGAAGCCCCAAAAATCAACTTTATTTTATTTGAAATTTGGAAATTTTGATGTTAAATATTACTTTGATAATCATCATAATCAATAAAAAGTTCCATTGATATGGTGGCTCCAAAATTTTAAAAGATTTTGGATATTTGTTTTTGTTATTTATATTTATACGTTTATCATGAAAAAAAAAAATAAGTCATAAGGATTGAACTGCAAAGAATAACTAAAGTAAAACAAGTATAATAAAGAATAAGGTTAGTAATTACAACGATCTGTAGAAGCCAATCGACGACAAAAACGGACCTTTTGAGGGCAACCATAAGATTAGTAAGTGCCACGTGCCGTCAAAGCCATTCGGCGACAATATCTAAATGTCACCAGGCTGTTAAATGAGAATAATATTTGCGAGAATAATATATTTATAGAATAATATTTTATAATGAGATAATACTTGCTGTTAAATGAGAACCCAACTACGTAATGATACCCGAGGCAGTATACTTGATTCTAACCCACCGGGCTGGTCTAGTGATGGAACTCGTCATCGCAAATCAGCTGATTTCGAAATCGAGAAATCTAAGGTTCAGATCCTAGTAAAGGCAGTTACTTTTATACGGATTTGAATTCTAGATCGTGTTCTTTGGTGGTTGTGTTTCAGTTAACTATACATCTCAGGAATGGTCGGCCTGAGTTTGTTCAAGACTAAACATTTATTGGTACAGTTACATTACACTGATAATTCGCTAATGACAAATTGTTGATGCGACTATAAGTAAAAAAAAATATATAATACAAATGTTTTCAGTTAGTTTATCGTGTTCCGTTTGGATCTCTTTACACTTCTCAATAATTTTGTTTATTTTATTTTTTATTCTGTCTCCCTTTATTGCTAAATTTTTCTCTCCAGTTTTCGCTAATATTTCATTCTCGTTAGCAATTAAAACAAATATATTTCTTTAATCGATAAAAAAAAAATTGATGGTACTTTTCAGTGTTTCAACGTCAATAACCTCCTTGTTTGTTCTCAAAAAATATAGAATAAAAAAATGGAATATTACATTTCCAATTCAGAATAAAAAATTCTATTTTTTCTAATACTTAATAACCGTCTGAAATTTTGGACGCTTTCTATGCTTACATATTCCTAATTTAAACGTTCCTGTTACAGTAATTAGATTTTTCTGCAGTTAAATCCGAACTATTTGTTTCGTTACGTTGAGTACAAGTCAACTGTTTTTTATTTTTGGTGTTTTTAAAAATAAAAACGGTATTAATATCTTCTATTAATAAATATATCTATTTTATTATTTATATTTAATTAATTAATTTTTTTGAATATTATTATTATTATGTTAGCTCATAACACGTGTAAGGAATGACTAAATATACAGAGAAAACGAAAATTGTTACGATAACAGCATTCACTTCTTACCGATGAGTCATCGATCTATTCATGCACTGATTCAGCAAAATAATTTGTTACTCAAAAGATATGTATTTCTACAGACAAAAATGATTGCATTCAATTATTATTGTATTGTATTTTTATTATATAATTTTCTCGTGGTCAAATGTCATGCAGTAATGGGTTCTTTTCTTTCATCTAAATTTCCTTACGGAAATTAAATTGTAATCAACATAAAAAGTATAAATAAACAAAATTAATACCACAGTCACACATGATAACAAAATTTTAATAATAATAATGTATCACTATATCTTTAATAATATTTTTACACAAACTCTCTGCTCGCTAGCAAGTTTTTTCTTATTTAATTACATGTTGAATGTAATTTTTCTAAGCATTTAATCTACTCTTTCAATAACATTTTTGCATTATTTTAAGTAATATTGTTTTATTACTCCCAATTTAGCCTTTGACTTGTGTCCATATCGGTTTTATTGGGTTAAAATTGCAGTGGTATGTAGAAAGATGCAACACGACACAATTTTTTTTGATTTTGTTATTTCATCTACTTGATAAAAAAATATATTTTTGTTTAATTGATTTTATTATTTTTAAAAGTTGTACTTTTAACACGTCTTCGATGTACGCAATTATATTCATTCGGCAATTTCCGATTTTCGGGTAAAAGCGTTTGGAATGTTTTCAGGCGATGGTACGGCGCATTTCCATTACTATGACGGGCCCTTCAGCAACAATTTCGATAATTTTTTAAAACCACTGCAGAAAATTGTCACCATTTACTTCATCATGATACTTTTTCGATCTGGATTCAAATGTCCATAAACCACCGTTCAAAAATTCACTTTCACTTCCAACGCATTACTATTAATAGTTTATCTTTTCCATCCGGGATTTTCACCCCAGCAGACAAATCTAGCATAAAAGCGTCTTCTGCGATCTTTATTTTTTATCCACCCATACCTCTTCCTGTACATGTCCCGCATTAACCCAAGTTTCATCTAGATAATAAATTATCTTACCCATTTCATGAAATCGCTTAATTTCTCTTACGTATTCCCTACGCCATGAAATAGTAAGTTCGCGTTCAATCAATGAAGAATTATTTTTTCTGGATATGAAATGAAAAGTCACTGATTTTAAAACACGACATAATGTATAGGTACAGCAACGAATCTTGAATCTTGGATTGCGTTGGCTAGTACGTTATGTACTATCCCAACCGAAAATGTTCAGTTCACGCGCAGAATTAGATAGCTTTCGTATAACTAGATTATTTTATTTTACTGGACGGTATTATGGATTATTTTTAAATATTTTCTAATTCTGCTGTTATATTTAATTAATGATTAAGTATTTAGCCATAAAAAGAAATGTTATGGTTTTTTGAAATGTTATAAAAATGTAGGCTTATTCTCAACAAGTATTATAATTACGTCAGCAAACAAATGGTAAATGATAAATTAACTGACATATATAAACATAATTTATAAATCGTGATTTTATTTATCGTAAAAATAAACACGGTCAAGCCAAGTATTAAAACTCCGGAAATGAGTCGCCTTTCCTAGAATCATATCGGAAATGAGTCGCCTTTCTTAGAATCATATCAAGAAACGAACGATATTGCTATATAATTTGTTGATACTGAAAGAGCATTTTGCTAATTCTGCTACTTTTTATTCGAGTTTTGACTGAGAAAAGGTAGTCACGTTTTATAATAGGTATGGTTTTTTAGTTTTAGTAATTATGAGTGAATTGAAGTCTACCGTAAAACACAAATACTAAATTAGCAGGTCCGAGAAATAATAGTAAGTATGAGTTTATGAAACAAGAAGGTGATCGATCTCCGAAATCGGAAAAGGAAGATAAACACCTAATTCACTTTAAAAAAAATGTGAAGAAAGACTAGCAGCTGCGTGTAGAATGTAGCAACCCCAAATCCAAACAGTGACAAAAGAGAAAAAGCGGTTGCTAAAAAACATTAGTCGCAAATCCCGGCGGAGATTTCTTTCTCTATTCCAATAAAATAAAAACTCCGTGAAAAGCGTGAAACGAAACTAGATGACTTTGACAATTGACTGGTGATACAGTCTATAAACGAATTTCACGAAATTCATAAACAATTGTCGACGGTGAAAAAGGTAATGTTAGCGCTTAAAGATGCAATTGGTTATTCATGAAAAGAGACAAGTTTGAGAAGAGTAATAAAAGAATTGGGCTTTAGGCAGAAAAAACCGAAAATAACAGGTTCTAACTGAGCGACATGATATATGGTTTAATCGTATTCAATATCTGCTGCCGTAAAAAAAATTTATTACCAAAAATAGCCCGATAGTGTATCTCGACGAGTCATATATATATATATATATATATATATACATATAAAAATGTTAAGTTCGTTTGTGTACGCTTCAAAAACTCAAAATGTTCTGCACCGATTGAGCTCAAATTTTAGCACGATATATAACCCGCATCAAAGATTGTTTTCATCTATTTTTAATAAATCTATCAATCTATTTTTAATTTGGAAATGTAAACAAAGGAAAACCAATTAGATCAGTGCAAGATGGCCGCAAACACAACGACCAAATTTCTTTGAATTATCTTTAACAGCTAAAACATCTATATTTTATTTAAAAAAAACACGATAAAAAAAATTTTAGCACGATATATAACCCGCATCAAAGATTGTTTTCATCTATTTTTAATAAATCTATCTAACTTTTTTAATTTGTACAGTTTTTTAATAAATAAGAGGCTAATAAATCAGATGGAAATGTAAATAAAGGAAAACCAATCAGATCAATGCAAGATGGCCGCTGTCAAACACAACGACCAATCACAAAGAGCCCGTATGGCCGTTGCCAATGTAAACAAAATCACAACTGATTAAGTAACAAATTTATTTGAATTATATATAACAGCTAAAACATCTGTATTTTATTTTTAAAAAAACAAAAAAAAACACCAAAACAAAAAGAAAAGCCACCAAGAAGGATGACTTACAGTAAATAAATTAAAACACCCAACTTTCTTATAGCCCAGATAGACTTAAGACTATGCAAACAAAAAAAGTCGAAATAACCAAATACACAGAAAATAATATCCCTACATAATGACCAAAAAATCCTTTGTTAGGTTATTTTTTTACATATATATGACCAAATAATCGTTTTTTGGTCATTTAGCGTTCTTTGCTATGTAAAAGCAAAGAACAAAATTCACAAATAGTAATCACACAACTAAGTATTTGTTTTTTCTAACCTCCGAAACCACCGTTATACATTGCTTCAGATGATGATATGAATGATTTATAGCGTATGAAAATGCCATGCATGACCGGGATTCCAACTCGGAACCACCGGATTAAAGTCCGAGACGTTACCACTCGCAAACATATTCATTAGGAGCCGAATAAAAACACGACTTACCAATATGGCGTTGTGTGTCAAACCAATTTTATACGGACTATAATTACTTTTAATACGCGAAACCCTTTGCAATGATTGAACATTAACTTAAATTTCTTCAAAAATTATTCCTTTTGAACTAAGCCGCATTTTGATATCATTGTTTTTCTATAACACGGCTGGAATTCTTTCCAGCCGATTAATGATAAGAAGCGTTGTCGAAGACAATAACCGAATTCTCTTCCAAAGGACATAATACACCGCTAAACTATTTCTAAATAATTCAAATTCGTGTAATTTTTTTACGAATCGCGTTTTTATCAAAATCTCACCTTTTTCTCAATTGACCTGCCAGGTTTTGTTTTCTTTGGAGACCGTAGTATTCATTAGTAGATTCATACTCGAGAATCACGTTGTACACTGAAGCAGCACAACTTCTACTTACGTTAGCAGTTCATTAACATCTGAAATCAACGCCGTTTGATTATTCTGTAATTTGTAAGCATTACTCTGGTTTTGTAAGCATTTAAAATGATGTGTTTTTTCGCACGACTTAAGGGCTTTTTTTGTAGCCCACAAATCTTTATATATAAAAATGTTAAGTTCGTTTGTGTACGCTTCAAAAACTCAAAATGTTCTGCACCGATTGAGCTCAAATTTTTGGAACGATATATAACCCGCATCAAAGATTGTTTTTATCTATTTTTCGCATCAGTCACATACCCGCGACCGCGAGAAAACAATTTTTTTAACGGTCAGCTGTGTACCAGTGACCGCGCCATCTGCCGAAAGCGAGGGGAACACTCACCATACTAGCTAACGACAACCGCAGTCACATGTGAAACAATACCTGTTCCCAATTACATTGTTTATTAACAAAAAAAACGTATCCACTTGCATCTGATTCACATTATTATACAATCTGAATTAAATATTCACTTTACTCGAGGTACTTTTGTGTGATCGTGTCGTGATTGAGCTGCGCCTTTCACCAAACTCTGAATTTATTAGAAAACGACCAACAGCGGGATATAAGTATAAATGACGCGTGCAACACTGCACATCCAAACCAAATTCGCGTATTATTCGCAATTATATTGACCGCTTGCTTCCCTTCATCTCCCACAGAGTTATGGGAAATATATCGATCGCATATGGCTGAGGATATTTTGCATAGAGTACGCCTAGAAAATACCAATATGACCATGGAATTTACAGAAGGCATTTACAACGAAACATTGATAAATGTTGAAGATATTTATCAAGTGCTTACCTATTGCAAATAAACTTCTTAGTCCATTGGGAATGCCAGCACCCACCCGAGCTGCGATTACTTCATTTGATGTGGATTTACGCCGTGAACAGAGTTACAACATTAGTGATCTTCAGTCATATGTCCGATCAAACATTCCCAAATTAACACGTGAACAGAAAGGCATTTATGATCGCATAATGCAAATGATAAATGACGGAGTTGGGGGGACCTTCTTCTTGGATGCGCCAGGAGGAACTGGGAAAACAATCCTCATTAGATTGACTCTAGCAACGGTTCGATAAAAAAATGACAATTATCCTGTTGCGGAATATTAATCAGCCAAAACTCTGCAACGGCACGCGACTTGCAGTTAAGAAATTGATGAATAACGTAGTGGAAGCAACGATTTTAACGGGGCCTTTCAAAGGTGAAGATGTCCTCATTCCACGAATACCCATAATCCCGACCGATACACCATTTTAATTTAAAAGATTGCAATTCCCAATTCGACTGGCATTTGCAATCACAAATAATAAAGCTCAAGGTCAATCTTTAGAATTGTGTGATTTAGATTTAGATGCGGATTGCTTGTATGTTGCGTGTTCCCGAGTCGGCAAACCAGATAGCCTTTATATCTACGCAGACAGTGGAAAAACAAAAAATATTGTATATCCACAATTATTGCAAAATTAAACTTCTATGAAACGTATGCTTTGTTTTGTTCCTCATTTCTCATCCATGCAACCACAATGTACCACAGCACATACCCGTGGCGGGTAGAGCTAGTATATATATATATATATTATTTTCTCTTATTACGAATAATATGTGGTTAGTGATTCAGGCGACGGGTTGAAAGTTCCTATATCAAACTCGGGCAGCAAGCAGACTTATTATAATGCACGCCGCAGGAGAAATGAGTTTTATACCAAGCGCCTTACTAACTTGGCAAGCAAGTTTAAAAAGTGGGGTTTACAGAGGTCAAATGAAAGCGGAAAATTACTTAAAATGGACAGAAAAGAGATTAATTTTAAACCAGTACGATAATTTTTTGATAATTTCTCACAACGCACTCTATTAGAAAGCCGTTTTAGAAAACCATCAATTTCCAATTCAAAAAAAAAGGAGATAATATAAAGTGGTTGCAGAAGCATTCTGTTCCCCGTTCTTCCTCGATGCTAAAGCCACATTTGTACCAATTGATAAAAGCAAACAAAGAAAAGTTTATTGTCTATGTGTTTGACGAATTTAAAAAAAAAAAAAAGGCAAAAAAAGCCGGATTTAAATCCTATTGAGATGGTTCTGTCAGAAGTTAAAGGATACGTTACAAGTCATAACGTAACTTTTGATATCAAAAATTCTCAAAGGCTATGTGAAAATAAAGTGGCAGAGATGAATGAAAAAATTGAAAGGTGTATTGTGATAAAGTTAAGGAAAGGATAGTTCGAATAACGTCCGCCTTGGTTTTTGTACCTTGGTTTGGATTAATCTTTCTAAATATTTAGCTATTCACTGGGTTAATTAACATAAATAAAAGTCCTTATTTATTTTATATTCCAAATTATTTTTAATATAATCTTTGAACTTATACTTCATTTATGTAACATTGTTGTAAATTAATTAGTTATGATATGAACATGTTGAGTCATCCAATCCCTAGGGGGAAGACAGCTGCCTTGTGACGCTTCCGGTCCCCACACCACACCTCCCGTTCCTAGCCCTAAGGGCTTTAACGGGAGTCATCTTTCGTCCTCTAGTTTTTTACATCTCATAGTTATAAACCAGGCCGTTGGGATGCCACCGATGTAAATGCCTCGGTAGACATTTACATCGGTGATTTTTAAACTTAGCTTCTGCCTTGGCTGTAGGCCTCGTCCGGACATCTTGAATGTCCTACATCGTTGCGCTGTGAACTGGCTAACCGAGTTCGCGGAAACACGAACACCGCGCTTAGTTCTACTTTTACTGAACCAATTTCTAGTAAATGTCTTGAGATTCGAGGCAAATTTAACAACAACATACCACCAAAAAATGTTGTTCGCAACAACGAAATTTAGTCCTAATTCTCTTAATGAACTCAACTTTAGTTCATACCCCAGACTTAGGTTAATCTATGGACTCCGGTCTGGTCTACAAGGGAGAGGCGGACAGACCTCCTACTCCCACTCAGCTCCATCGCAGAGTCCCATTTACTTTCACTTACTACCATCGTCGAGATGCCGCTACACCTCACGGCTGCATTCACCTTGGCAGTGCAATCTCGCCGTTCCGCCGATTGCTACCGTTCAAATAATCACCACAATTTCTATCTAACCGTGGCTCAACGACAATACACCTACCTCCGGCCAGCAGTTCCTCGTACCGGGGAAAACATAAAGGACGTGGTCCACAGTGTCATCGACCCTACAGTCCGGACACAAGCCGGAGTCAACGTAACCAACATGTTGAGTCACTGAAGAGTGGAATTAGACTGAACAATACAGAACTAGACACACTGTTACATTAGTAATATAAAATAACAGCCGTTAACAAGGCCAGCCGAATGTGGAAAATTTATACTTTATAATGCGTAAGAAGAACTAGACAGTTATAATTTTATTTATTTTTACAAAAAAAAGGAGGAAAGGAAACATGAATCTTAACTGAAAAAGCTGAAAATGTGACAAGAACACATTATTGACAATACTATGGAATCATTTATTATTTTTTTACAAGAAGACAGTGAAAGTGACAGTGGGATGTTCATAATCGTGATTCTGATAACAGTAACCTCGGAAATTTTAATATTTCTGAGGCGAAGTTGATGGCGTTCATCCTTTTTAATTAAAATAGATTTATTTTGTTCTAACATTCGAAAATTATTAGTTTCTGCTGTAATTTCCGACTCCATTATTTAGCGTATTTAATCGTTATCTTAATTTAACTTTTGAATATCTGTCCATTTGCTGTTAGGTAATGAAGTAAATGTTATGCTAAGAAGATAGTACTAAAATGATTCAAAGTGCGGCTTTCAATGCCATGGCAACAAGCATCAAGATTGGTTGCGCCACCTTCTAGAAAAATTCGGTAATTCAGAATCTGTATTCATGACATTTAATACTTTGTTCAAGTTAGAAAGCTCGTTTATGAAATAAAACGAATAAGCTTTTTTCTGATACCGGTTTTAGTAAAATCGTCTAACTTTTCACAATCGTTTTCACTGGCTTTCGAGTCTTTTTAGGGCTAACATATTTTCCATCAACTTTGTGTTTCTTTATTATATTAAAAATTATTCTTTCGCTAACGACTTTTGTACTATTTCCTTTCCGATCTATGAATCTAATTACAGTCAGGGTTATTTTTACTACAGTCGGGGTTTTAGGATTATTTTGTTTTAAGGTTATATATACGTTGCTGATTTTTTTTCGGAACCCGATTAGCACAAAACACAGGTAAATTAATAAAATGAACACTGAATAAAACTGTTATAAAAATGAAGTATAAACTGAATCGAACCGTACAGAGTAACACGATAATATAGATTGAAAAAAAAACTAGATAATTGAACTAAATAATGAACTAAACTAACTAATGAACTAATGGTTGAACTAAATAATGATGTGAAGCATTATAAATAATAATATCTATTAAACATCAAAGACTCAAGAAAATGTTTAATTGCTTAACAGCATTCACGGTGCCAGACAAGTGTCAGCTTACAGTACATTATTATACGCATAAAACAATAATTGCACTTGCACTTGGTAGTGGCGGAATGATTCAGCCTGACTACGGAGATACTATTCATACATGCTGAATTCATGTATATTTCTCCTGTACCGTTTCGTGAGATGGACTATAGTGTGCGTCATCTTGTTTAAAGTACGCTACAGAAATTTTTTCTTATTTAGTTAGGCGGTGAAATGATAAATGATTTCATTACAATAACATTCTCAGTTTCTGTTACAGAAAAAACTGAATCCGCTCATCGAACTCCAATTTTTTGACATGAAGCGGTCGTTCCAAGATCTGAATAATCCTCTGAAAAGAATTATTTACAGATCACACCAGACTTTTCTTCTGGCTGATAACACGGTCCGATAAATGAAACCATTTTTCATCTGAAAGAATTTTACATCTAGAATGTCTTTTTTAAAATTTATAAAATTCAAAAACCACTGGGAATATTCAACAAGTTCAGGAAAATCAGCATCGTATGAACAAGTGTAGTTTTAAGCGTTTATTCAGCGCATGTGCATACTACTCCATGTTTGTTGTGGTGATTTTCTGTTAATTTTTTTTTTAGGGGATTTTAACCTTCAGAAATTTTATCCAAATTTTCCTCTTGTCAGGATAAATGTTTTTCGGACTCGGGCGGATATTTGACAAGATTCTGATTCTTGCAACTTATCGATCAAGTTTCGCACGCATTGGATTGTGGAATATTGATGTCTAAAAACCTGTGATGAAACATTTCTTTGATGTATTCTATGTACTCACCACCCCAACGGAACGCTTTTTAACCGATAAAATGCGAAGTTCAAGTGTTAAAACCATTGTTACACAAACGAAACAAAAGTTTCAGTAATAATGATAGACATAAAAAGTATTATCAGCAATGAAACATGAAAGTCAGCTGTTAATAAATTCAACTGTTGGTTTTACTGCTGTCAGTATTAAAAAAACAAGTTAAATCGTATTTTATTGTTTGAAATTTTGATGTTTTTGTTAGGTTCACAATTACGAACCCACCGGGTTGATCTAGTGGTGAACTCGACATGGCAAATCAGCTAATTTCGAAGTCAAGAGTTTTATGGTTCAAGTAAAGGTAATTAATTACTTTTATAAGGATTTGAATACTAGATCGTGGATACCGGTGTTCTTTGGCAGATGGGTTTCTACATATCTCAGGAATGTTCGACTTGAGGCTGCAAAATACTACACTTCATTTACATTCATATATATAATCCTCTGAAGTAATACCTTACGGTGGTTCCACAGGCTAAACAGAAAAAAAGTGCACAATTTTGTAATTGTGCATGTGGTAGACTAAAACTGATTGAATGGAGAAATGCTGGTTATTTCATCTAGTGACATGAAAATATTTATTGTTTATTTTTACGTTTTTAATGAATGATAAATTTGTTTTCAAAGAAGACTTGTTCCCATCTAAATTCGCTTAGCGATAAGGTAGTGTAAATAGTATAATTATTTTGACCTATTTTACCTAACAAAAAAAAACCATGAAAATTTAAATTATTATTTTTGCTCATTTATATCAGAGCACATAACAAAATCCTAATAATGTACACTGAGTTTCAAAAGAATCGCATCAACGATTTTCTTTCGTTCACTGAATATATATTTCTTCCTTACCTTTGACGTCCCACCTAGATGTTATAAAGCTATTGCGTTCTTTCTCCGTGATGTACTACTATATTTTTTGTTTACAATTCTTTTTTTTTTTTGTAGACTTGGGAAAATATTGCCTTTTTGATATCTTCTTAGTTTTTTTTTATATTCTTCAACTTTTATCTTATACTCTTTTTTTAAATTATTATTCAGAGTAAAATTTTTAAAGTTACAACGGCAAATAGTTAGTTATATGTTATGAATCATAATCTCTATCTAAAATTTTTTTTTATGCTTTTTTTTTTTAATAAGCATTTTTATGCTTGTTATTTATCAAAATAAAAGTATTAAATTAGTTTCTTATTTACATGAAACAAATTTAAAACATTCCTCTAAAACTTGATATATTAAAAAAAAAATTAAAACTATTACCTTTCAACAATTCATAAAATTTTGTTTAATATATTTAACATTACAGGCAAAATAAAAGAAAATTAAAATTAAACTTCTTTATTTTTTCTTGAATTTCCTTAAAAATATCATCATATGCTCATTCAAAAAATCAAATGTCAATACTCTCACTTTCTTTTCTTCTTGAAAAAAATTAGTTTAATCGATCTAAAATTCACTTTTTACATTAGCGATTTCAATTCAAAAAACATACTATTTTCAACGATCTTTTACGCATGATCAAGTCTACTGAGGCCGTTGGGAAAGTTCTCGGCCTGACAAAGAGATAGCACAAGTATGACCAAATAACAATGATATTTGTCAATTATTATCCTTTTGATGGGTTGGCGCAAAGTTTCAGGCGCGTGCGTTTAGTTGCATATTTATGGTGATCGAGTAAAGCAAATAAGTTTTGGAATTGTTTTAAAAAATGAATAAAATTAAAGTCCGAGTTGTTATAAAGTAATTTATTTTAAAAGGTTAACCCCGACGGAGATAAAAAGAGATAGATTCAACTTAGAAGGATTTTTTCGAAAGTAAAAAAATGGGCTGATGGATTTAAACGCCCAAAAATCGCTACCGAAAAAATCGTCATAAAAATCTACAATGCCGTAGTAAATGGTCGCTGATTGGAGGTTCGTAAGCTTTCTAACACAAAAGCCTCGATAGACCGTATCCATTACATTTTGCTCAGCGTTTTGGATATGAAGAAGCTTTCTTTTTGATGGGTACCGAGTTTATTAACAGTCGACCAAAAACGCATTCGACTGAATCTTTCAAAAGGGTGTTTAGACTTATTTAAATGATATTCCGCTGAGTTTCTTCGATGTTTTATAACAGATGAAACATGATCTCACTATTACGCACCAGAGATCAAACAGCAGTCCCAACAGTAGTGGAAGCGGGCGAAACTGCACCAAATAAAATGATAACGGTTTCATCTGCTGGAAAAGATATGGCTACGGTTTTTTTGTTGTTGTGATGTGGTGGTAATAGACTTTCTTTTTTCCTGTTTAGCCTCCGGTAATTACCTATCAGATAATATTTCAGAAGATGAATGACGATGATATGTATGAGTGCAAATGAAGTGTAGTCTTGTACATTCTCAGTTCGACCATTCCTGAGATGTGTGGTTAATTGAAACCCAACCACCAAAGAACACTGGTATCCACGATCTAGTATTCAAATCCGTGTAAACATAACTGACTTTACTAGGACTTGAACGCTGGAACTGTCGACTTCCAAATCAGTTGATTTGGGAAGACGCGTTCACCACTACACCAACCTGGTGGGTTGGTGCTAATAGACTACATGGAAAAAAAAAAGACCATCTCCGGGAAGTATTACAGTTCATTGAAGTGTCCTGTTTAGACACATTCAAGTCGGTATCGGGCCAAAAAGAAAGTCCTCTGTCATCACGGATAATGCCCCTCCACACACGTTTCGGGTTGTTGCTGTAAAACTCCATGGTCTTGATCGATGCTTCGAAGTACTTCCACACATCGCCGGATTTGGAAAGCTATTACTTTTTACTTTTTCAAAAAACATCAAAGAAGTTTTTTGAGGAGGACATCGCAAGAGGTCTGAGTAAAAAAGATAAGGTAGAAAATGTAGAAGAAGAATGGGAGAATGTTAAAAAGGAAATTCTTAAATCAGCAGAAGCAAACTTAGGCGGAATAAAGAGAACTGGTAGAAAACCTTGGGTTTCAGACGATATATTGCAGCTGATGCATGAACGTAGAAAATATAAGAATGCTAGTGATGAAGAAAGTAAAAGGAACTATCGGCAATTAAGAAATGCTATAAACAGGAAGTGCAAACTGGTGAAAGAAGAGTGGATTAAAGAAAAGTGTTCAGAAGTGGAAACAGAAATGAACATTGGTAAAATAGACGGAGCATACAGGAAAGTTAAGGAAAATTTTGGGGTACATAAATTAAAATCTAATAATGTGTTAAACAAAGATGGTACACCAATATATAATACGAAAGGTAAAGTCGATAGATGGGTGGAATATATTGAAGAGTTATACGGAGGAAATGAATTAGAAAATTGTGTTATAGAGGAAGAAGAGGAAGTTGAGGAGGATGAAATGGGAGAAACAATACTGAGATCTGAATTTAAGAGAGCATTAAAAGATTTAAATGGCAGAAAGGCTCCTGGAATAGACGGAATACCTGTAGAATTACTGCGCAGTGCAGGTGAGGAAGCGATTGATAGATTATACAAACTGGTGTGTAATATTTATGAAAATGGGGAATTTCCATCAGACTTCAAAAAAAGTGTTATAGTTATGATACCAAAGAAAGCAGGGGCAGATAAATGTGAAGAATACAGAACAATTAGTTTAACTAGTCATGCATCAAAAATCTTAACTAGAATTTTATACAGAAGAATTGAGAGGAGAGTGGAAGAAGTGTTAGGAGAAGACCAATTTGGTTTCAGGAAAAGTATAGGGACAAGGGAAGCAATTTTAGGCCTCAGATTAATAGTAGAAGGACGATTAAAGAAAAACAAACCAACATACTTGGCGTTTATAGACCTAGAAAAGGCTTTCGATAATGTAGACTGGAATAAAATGTTCAGCATTTTAAAAAAATTAGGGTTCAAATACAGAGATAGAAGAACAATTGCTAACATGTACAGGAACCAAACAGTAACAATTGAAGAACATAAGAAAGGGAGTCCGACAAGGATGTTCCCTATCTCCGTTACTTTTTAATCTTTACATGGAACTAGCAGTTAATGATGTTAAAGAACAATTTAGATTGATTCGGAGTAACAGTACAAGGTGAAAAGATAAAGATGCTACGATTTGCTGATGATATAGTAATTCTAGCCGAGAGTAAAAAGGATTTAGAAGAAACAATGAACGGCATAGATGAAGTCCTACGCAAGAACTATCGCATGAAAATAAACAAGAACAAAACAAAAGTAATGAAATATAAGTAAAAGTAATGTGTTTTTTGTAGTAGAAATAACAAAGATGGACCGCTGAATGTGAAAATAGGAGGAGAAAAGATTATGGAGGTAGAAGAATTTTGTTATTTGGGAAGTAAAATTACTAAAGATGGACGAAGCAGGAGCGATATAAAATGCTGAATAGCACAAGCTAAACGAGCCTTCAGTAAGAAATATAATTTGTTTACATCAAAAATGAATTTAAATGTCAGGAAAAGATTTTTGAAAGTGTATGTTTGGAGTGTCGCTTTATATGGAAGTGAAACTTGGACAATCGGAATATCTGAGAAGAAAAGATTAGAAGCTTTTGAAATGTGGTGCTATAGGAAAATGTTAAAAATCAGATGGGTGGATAAAGTGACAAATGAAGAGGTATTGCGGCAAATAGATGAAGAAAGAAGCATTTGGAAAAATATAGTTAAAAGAAGAGACAGACTTATAGGCCACATACTAAGGCATCCTGGAATAGTCGCTTTAATATTGGAAGGACAGGTAGAAGGGAAAAATTGTGTAGGCAGGCCACGTTTGGAGTATGTAAAACAAATTGTTGGGGATGTAGGATGTAGAGGGTATACTGAAATGAAACGACTAGCACTAGATAGGGAATCTTGGAGAGCTGCATCAAACCAGTCAAATGACTGAAGACAAAAAAAAAAAAAATACTAATAAGCAAACTTTGAAAAAATTTAAGCAGTTGGCACCCAGAAAGAAAATATTTCATCCATTAGGCTTTGCTAGTTTATTTATTCAGAACTGTGTATCACAATTATAAAATATTAAACAATTTTTTTTCTTAGACCTTCAATAATTTCTAATCTGTAAATACATTTGGTAAAACTGAAATAGTAAGTTTATAAAAAATTACTGAAACGACTAAAAGCGATAGGTGATAAGCTGAAAAACAATGTAATTATTTTGATAAGATCCAATAAATAAGATATTGCACAAAACATTACAAATGATTTGGAGCACATGAAATTATACTGATAAAAAGAAACACTAAATCTTGTAAATTCAATACATTTACAATTTTTTCCCCTTGTAAGATCCAAATACTTCATTAATTAGAAGTTCATTTGGATGTAACTCTGGAACCAATGAAAATAAGTACCACATATGATTATATCGTTGAAAAACTCTCAATGAGGGCTTCTTACTGCAGTTAAGAAAAAGTCCAAAATTCAATTTTTTTTTGATTTTGGGATTTTTCGGTCACTTTTGGTACCAGTCAATTGCAATAAAAAGGAAGTAAAATTATTATCTTCCAAGTAATATCTCAATTTTTTACACGACTGCCCAAAAAGGAGTAATGTTTTTAGGGTGTGTATATGTATTTCATTTTTTATATTTGTAAGATCAAGTAACATTATAAATACACAGTTATCATAGAAGACGTTGAATAACAACTATCATCTAGCAATTAGAATCTTAAATTAATATTCGCAAAAAAAAACATTACAATTAATTAAATATCAAACGAAACAATTTATTTCATCATCAAGAAATTATAATAGAACAACTTAAATAGACATATTTCTTGATTTTAGTAAAAATATTTCACTTTCATTTAGATTATTGAAGTCCTTGAAATAATTGTTGAATTAAGTAAAAATCTGAGTGTTTGTCATGGTATAAAATTATAAAAATAACACTAGATCCAGTAGTAATATACATATCTTCGTAGCTCACGATTACAATTTTGAAGTTTTCTAACAGTTCAAGATGTATATATTGAAGATAATACGATGAATTTTGTATTATAAGTCACATATGCCACTATTAATTTTAAATTAAATATAATTTTCGAAATGCGAAACTTTAGATGTCCTTGTCCATTGATTCCAATGATAACTGATTCTGAGAAACACATGATGCAGTAAACTTATAAATTTGTTGTTATTTTCAGAAGTTTTCATAATGCATTTATCTTCCTTTAATTCAACTGAATTATCTTCGAATACCTCTATGGTTACGTCGTTACTCAGGGCTGATGAAACAGGTCTATCAGAATACGATTCTTTGCTGTTATCTGTTGTTTTCGATGATGTCTGGACATGAACGACCATTTCCTGCTTAAAACTAGCCAGTTGTTTTTCAAAATCTATCTTCGTTTTGTTATTTGCTCTAATAGAATCTAAATGTTGTACCTGTAGATCACGTTTCAGATTTTCATTTTCTCTTCTGAGAAATGCATTAGTGTATTCTTGTTTTTTGTATAATTCGTTGAAATGTTCTAGTTTAGCCTTCACTTCATCATAATCTTCACTTAATTCTTCCATTCTTTTTTTATTTGTTTTCATGACCTTTTCCTGTAGAACATATTTTTCATTTGCTTCAAATAATTCAGTTTTTAGTATTTTTATGTCTTCTTGGAACTGACGATTTTTTTCATTTAAATCTTTTAAAATATTGGTTTTCGATTCTTGAATGCGATTTAATTCAAGTATTTCAGTTTTCAACCTCTTTATAATGTTGTCTCTGATATATATCTCTTGAATTGTATTGTAAGTCTCGCCATTAATTTCTATGATTCCTTTAAATATTTGACTTGGTTCAGTTTGATTATTTTGCGACATTTTTCTTTAAACCGCTATAAAAATTCTTCTTACAGCTATGAGTAGAAAAAATATAATGAATTAGGTAAAGTAAACAATTCAAATATAAAATAATTCTGTTGCACGGCAACAGACTTCCAGAATAATAAAAAAAGTAGATAGAATAATTCATTGTTAACTTCCGTTGGATGCATTATATTAAGAATTCTTTTTTACCTTTAATTACATGATGTTTTTATTAGTATTGCATGGTTAGTTGATTGATGTGATGCCATCTACTGAGGCAATTAATGCTGACCTTCAGAACGTGTGCTTCTGGAATCATAGTGAGTGGCTGACCTATTTGAAAATGCCCAGGGTTAAAGGGGACACGTCTGAAGAATCAGAAAGGTAAGTTAACGGATGGGAGTTTAAACAACTTTCTGTTCTATATAAAATCGTAAATGTCAGTGATGCCTTACTATATGTTCTTAGCAAGAGATGCTTTACAGATTTTACTGAAACGAGGAGATCTGAGAGGAATGAATTTCTAGGTAATATTGTCTTCAGCGAGGGTATCAAGTATCGTTTCAAGATGTGCTATTGATGATAAAAGTTGGTTTAATTCGTTTGAGGTTCGAACGAAATTCTTTGCGTTGTCATGAACATTTTCCTCTCCGTGAAATAAAGCGTTATAACGCTGCCAAGAATGATTTGGCGGTTAATTCTTGAACAAGCTCCAAGTGAATAGATTTCGTGTCCATGCAAACAAATAATGAAATGTATCCGTTGGATGTTTTACATCCTCGTGTGTATGATGTCAGAATTTCAAATGGTTCACAGTAGTCCACTACGATATTAAGAAACGGTCTAGACAGTTGGTGGGCATATCTCCCATTTGTTGTTGAATGAACCTTGGTTTTACTCTGAAGCGTATAACATTCATTAACTATTTGTTTTGCAAGTTTTTGTCCGTTAACAGGCCAAAACTGTTGCCGAAGTGGAAGCAACTAATGCTTGTGGTCTCAAATGTAACTGTTTAATGCGCTCATGTTTTGCAACCAGTTTTGTAAAGTGATGATTTTATGGAAGAATAGTAGGATGTTTTGTTAGTAGTTTGAATCTGAATTGTGTATTCGACCACCAACTCTGATAACATCTTTGTTAGTAAATGGGCACAGGGATAAGAGCTTGCTATGTGTGCTCAATTCCTTGCCGTTTTTTAGATGATTGTACTCATCAATGAATGTTCTTTTTTGAACTGTCTTGACAAGAGTGATCGTTATTGATCTAATTCATTCGTTTTAATAATCCATTTATTCTTTTAACTGTAAACTTTCAGTTTTGCACTATTTATAAAACGAAGAATATATGCTGATACGCGCTTAACCCTAACAAAGGATGAATATTCATCATCTAAAGTGATCACATTAACTGGAGACGTCGACCTTCGTTCAGGTATGTCATCTTCATAGAACTCCAAATCCAATAGTTGCTGCCATGTGGAAGAATCTGACAACCACGTTGGCCCATGCCACCATAATGTTAACTTTAACAAGTGATCGCTGAAACTCCTCGTGAAGCCATATCAGCAGGATTGTCGTCTCCTCTAACATGATTTCAATCAGGGTCTGACATTTTTTTAATCTTTCGAACGCGGTTTGCTAAAAACACATTCCAACTGGTAAGAGGCAAGCTAAGTGGTTTATAAAAAAGAAAACCTTTTGTTTCTTTTACCCGTTTAGCCTCCGGTAATTACCTTTCAGATAATACGTCAGAAAATGAATGAGGATGATATGTATGAGTGTAAATGAAGTGTAGTCTTGTACAGTCTCAGTTCAACCGTTCCTGAGATGTGTGGTTAATTGAAATCCAACCGCCAAATAACACCGGTAGTATCCACGATTTAGTACTCAAATCCATGTGAAAATAACTGACTTTACTAGAACTTGAACGCTGGAACTCTTGACTTCCAAATCAGCTGATTTACGAAGACTAGTTCACCACTAGACCAACCCAGTGGGTTATTAAAACATAAACCATATAATATTATCGCGGTGGACTGCGGGTCCGCTTTTTTTCAAGTAAGAATAAATAACCAATGCCACGAAAGTATTGAAACTTTGTTATTAGCTTTTTTAATTAAAATTTTTATTTATATTGAGACCGACAAATAGTTTTTTGTATTTTTTTTTTTAATTTTAAAAATACTTTCTTTATTATAAAAATAATAAAGAACCTTTGTAATGATTTCTTATTAAATTTTTACTTCCTTGCACGAAGTAAAGGAAGTATTGTGATCACGAAATTTTCACATTTCAACCAAAATATCAATTCTGATTATCCCTGAATCCATTTTGTCTAGTTTCGGCGTGACGTCTGTACGTACATACGTATGTATGTATCTCGCATAACTCAAAAATTATCAGCCGTAGAATGTTGAAATTTTAGATTTAGGATTACTGTAAAATCTAGTTGTGTACCGCCCCTTTTGAATGCAATCGACTGAATCAAGAGTGTCAAAAAATTTGGATTTTTGACTTTTTCTTAACTGCAGTAATAAGCCCTTATTAAGAGCTTTTCAACGATTTCATAATAGGTACTTATTTTCACCAACTTATAACCAAAAGAAATTTTAATCAATGAAATATTTGGATTTTGTAAGGGAAGGTACATCGGTTCGAATCAGACTTCATCTCCTTTTTTTAATTTTTTTTAAAAATTTAAATATAATTTGAGTTATTAATAACTATTAACCTCTGATTGTAAAAAAATTGTTACGGTGAATACAACAACAAACAAAAAAATATCAGAAGTTATTAAAGAAAAAATGTTATATACTTTTCATTAAAAAAAAATTGTATAGTTAATTTAATAGGCGTTCAAGGAAGTCACATCAGATTTTTTTTTTTAATTTTCCGTAGTCTACCTAATGATGGTTGTTTAATAATCGAAATGGTCATCTAGATTTAGAGTTTAATATAACTTGTTTAAATGGAAGTTTGTATGTTGAGTAAACGAATTAATAAATAATATTAAGAAATAAGAAATTAGAATAGCAAACATGATATATTCCAAAAACCGTCTACTTTTAATGTATAATGAGCTTCACTCCAAAAATCGTTTACTCAAAAATAAGTTAATAATTCGCCAATTTATTATTCATTTTTTAATATTATTTATTTATCAGTTTTTTTACTCAAGGTACAAATCTACACTTAGAGGGTTCATTATTAAAATTATCATTTGCATCATGATTGAAAAATACATCTTTTATTATGATAAAAATTTGTTAAATCAGAAAATATGTGTTGGAAACTTTCTTAAATTATTTTAAATATATATTTATTTTTTAAATTTAATACGTGTGCTTTAAAACTTTTTTATAAGTTAAATAATTATGTTACAGTAACTCATGTTTTCTTTGTAATTGTTTTATTCAAGAAATGAATATAAAAAAAAGTAAATAAAATAAGTAATAAGTTAGGTACGTGGCGTAGGCAGGCCACGTTTGGAATATGTAAAACAAATTGTTAGGGATGTAGGATGTAGAGGGTATACTGAAATGAAACGACTAGCACTAGATAGGGAATCTTGGAGAGCTGCATCAAACCAGTCAAATGAATGAAAACAAAAAAAAAATTACTTTTTCTTTCCAAAGCTGAAGGAATGGCTCGCTGGACGAAGATTCACTTCAAATGATGAGGTCATTGCTGAAACGACCTCTTATTTTCCATAGTTTGACAAATCGCATTATTTTGAGAGTCCTATAAATTTAGAAAGTCGTTAGTCTAAATGAATCGAATTACAAGGTGATACGTTTACAGGACGATATCCTGGTAATCACATTGTAAGTTTTACTAACACAATTTAAATATTAGATTTTGTCAAATAAAAAAATAAAATTGTTTGGATGAAGGTTTTAAGTTTTTTCTCGTCGTTGTTGCGTGGTATCGCATTGTTACAGGGTTATGATATATGATGTCATTTTAATAGTAATAGGAGCAGAAACGACGATTTTGGTTGAAAATAAATTTTCAGTTTTTGCTTTTTTTGGATAGTTTTTACATTTACATTTATGTGAATAAACTCATGTACAAAAAATTAAATTCTAAATATAAAAAACTCGTTTCGAAATTTTTACCCATTTTCTTGGCATAACTGAGAAGGTTTTTCATATATTTCATCTCGATAAAAAGTGTATATATATATATATATATATATATATATATATAATGTAGTAGTGGAGGTTTCCCGGTTGAAGCACAAACTTTAATGAATTGTGAACTGTTGGTGTATATCACTGTATCAGCTGAATTTGAAATGATTGATTATGAACATGTAAAAACTAATTTCTAAATTTTTTTTACTTTCATTCCGAGTTTCAAGGGTTAAAATTGATTTTTGAATTTTTTAAAATCCTGTTATTTTTTTAATTTCTCGGTAACAATTAAAGAAATCAACCTGATTTTTGATGAGTGTAATCTACATTTGAAATTCGGCCTTGAAATGGGAAGTAGAAAAGTAAAAAGAGTTTCAACAATGATTATAAATTTTCCCAATCCCGACTATAGTAAACGAGATATTCAGTAAATTTGAGCTTGCAGCTACTCTTCAGATAAATATTTATATACCGTTTTCAGGTTTAATTCCGATTTATTTGAAGGGTGCGTAGGTATACGGCACTGTGGCTCAACCAGCACAGCCACTGTCAACGTTTCTGTATGTGTGACTGGCTACACCTGCCTCCGGTTACTTGATTAAAAAACATAAAATAAAAAGATTGACCGCTACAAGAAACGCAAGTAACCATATAGCGCGGGCGATGCTGCGACGGGGAGCGAGTGTTTGTATATACAGAATGACGCAGGTAAGTTGATACACTTATAAAGTCGATTATAAATAAATATTTTTAACCTTGTGTTAATTACTGCACAATCCCTATTTCTTGGAAATACCGATAGATGTCACCTAGTGTTTGTATTTGCTTCTCATTTCGCAACAGATCAGTTATTGTTGAGCTACGGTCGAACACGGACGTTTGTCAAATTCACAGCGCGCTAAAGTTGTGCTTTATTTACGCTGAATCAGAAGGTGTTACAGTGACTCAGAGACAATTTCGAGCTCATTTTAACACCATTCTCCGTCTATACCGTTAATTTGAGGAAGCGGCATGTTTCTAAGAAGGGAGGCCTTCTTACTTATGAAGAAACTGAAGATCAAGGTTTTGACTTTTGGCAAGTTAGGTGAAACGATTCTTCTATTGGTCGATACACGCATGGTATATTTCCAAATGTTAGGGAGCTGCGAGCAATTAGGTGGGTCTCCGCCAATCGGTACACAACTCTATTCTTTTCAGAACATGGTGCTTTTAGGAATAGTTTGGCTAGGTTTGGTTTGACTGATTCGGGCTTGTGTCCAGACTTTAGAATCGATAACACTGCGGATCATGTACTTTATGTTTGTCCTCGGTACGAGGCTGAACGTACCAGAGTTGTTAGGAAGCTCGAGAGAGTAAATTCTTTTCTTGATCTGCGAGTCAACTGGAAGACTCGCAGAGAATGGACAATCGTGGCTGGCTTCCTTCGTTTCCTCGCTCTGGGCAGAACGACTGAAGGGGTAAAAGTAGATTAGCACCCCAGGTGGTTAGGAACCGCCTGAATAGTTGATTGGCCGGAGGTAGGCGTACTGGCATCGAGCCACGGTTAGTCAGTAAAAGTAATGGTGACAATTGTTAAATGTTAGCTATCGGCGGAACGACGATTGGACAGCCGAGGGTATGGGTAACGATGCAGTCGTGAGGTGTAGCGTCATTTAGTCGAGGGCAGTTTTTGATTGAGCAAACATCATTGTCGGTGGGATGGCGACTGCAATGCCGAGGGTATGAATTCCATGCAGCCGTGAGGTGTAGCGGCATCTCGACGATGGTAGTAAGTAAAGTAAATGTCACGCGGGACTCTGTGATGGAGCTGTGGGAGTAGGAAGTCTGTCCGCCTCTCCCTTGTAGACCAGACCGGAGTCCGTAAATTCATCTAAGTCTGGGGTAAGAACTAAAGTTTAGTTCATTAAGAGAATTAGGACTAAATTTCGTTGTTGCGAACAACATTTTTTGGTAGTATGTTGTTAAATTTGGCTCGAATCTCAAGAGATTCACTAGAAATTGGCTCTGTAAAAGTAGAACTAGGCGCGGGGTTCGTGTTTCCGCGAACTCGGTTAGTCAGTTCAAAGGGCAACGATGTAGGACATTCAAGATGTCCGGACGAGGCCTACAGCCTGGGCAAAAGCTAAGTTTAAAAATCGGCGATGTAAATGTCTACCGAGGCATTCACATCGGTGGCATTCCAATGTGGCCTGGCTTATTACTATGAGATGTAAAAAGTTAGAGGGCGAAAGACGACTCCCGTTAAAGTTCATTAGGGCTAGGAACGGGAGGTGTGGTGTGGCGTCCGGAAGCGTCACAAGATGGGTGTCTTCCCCTACAAGGGTTGGGATGTCCTACATAAGTTAACCTAACAAGTAAAAAAATATTGGAGTTTGCTCAATGGTTGGAAGGGAATGTTCTGTTCAACACCTGATTTTCAGACGAGGCCGAATTTCATATTAATGGGACTGTTAAAAAAAATGTCCTCTTTTAAGACAGCAGCACCACAAATCGTGCATGAAAAACAACGACATGGACCTAAAGTAACCGTTTGGTTTACTTTATGCAGTCACGGATTGATTGGGCAAGTGTTTTTCGACTATACAGTTAATTCTCAACGCTATTTGGATATGTCAAGAAATTATTTTTTATCCAAACTGCTTGAGACCGAATTGCCTATATATACTCAATGGTTTATCCAAGATGGTGCAACCATTTGCACCGCCAGTGTTGTGTTGTAGTTTTTAAATTCAGTTTTTGGTAATTGCATAATTTCAAATCGCTATCCAGGCCGCCACAATGGAGGTTTCTTTTGGCAACCTTTGAGTCTGGATTAAATCCTTTTGACCTTTTTCTTTATGAGGATATTTAACAGAGAAACTTTTCCTGTTAAGACTTGTAAATCTTATGAAAATGGGTGCATGGATAGTTCAGTTGTATGAAGAGATTCAAGTAGACTTGTTTCGCAGAGTCGTAAGAAATGACACACTCGCCTTGAAGAGATTTTAGGCGTAACGGCGGCCATATTGAACATGTCATGCACTAAAAGAACTTTTCACAAACACTGAATTTGTTATGTAAAGTTGTAATCATATTAAATTTAAAAATAAATGTGTAATCCAAAATTCGAATGTGTCGAATTTATTCGAATGAATAAATGAATTCCATGTGGACATGAGCTGCATTTATTATTGATGTAGGGAAGGGTCTATATCAATAAAAGTTGCGTTTGATTAAGATATGGGAAGTTCTCAGAATCATTCAGATAAATTCCATTAAATATTTATATAAAAATCCTGTAGTCAGGTGAAGTTTAGAGAGTTTTCGTCAAGAAGTTTTAAAATTGATTAAAGACAAGAAATTGCTTTTCTCCAAATTTATTTAATATTTACATGAAATAAATTTTGAAGAAATATATATGCAAATATTATTTTAATTTTTTGGTTGTTAAAATTTTGTTTTACATATCTTTTCGTAAGACGCACTTATATATAAATTCTGTCATAATTGGGATGGTATTTGCTATTAGAATGGAACTAAAAAAACTGTTTTTTTTAATTACTTGTCAGAAAATAGATAAGATATGCAGTAACAATTACATTTTTCCTTTTTTTTATAATCTCTTCAAGGACTATTTTTTCTATAGATACAGATATCATAATACTTCACAGCATAAAAAAATTCTATCTGAATTTTCTTTCTTACACGGTTTAAGTATTACTGATCTTATTCCCTCTACTCAGATATCTAATCTTGTAAATCAATTACGAGAATAAAAATGATTTTCATGTTAATGTTTTGTCAATTGTAAAACTTGTTGCCTTGGCGTTTTATACTAGTGTTAAGCATGCCGTACGAATATTTAATATCGTGGGCTTTCTAACAATCGTTTTGTGGAGGGTCGCGTGACATTCGATAAGCGTAAGCGTTGTGCGACTGGCGCCGTTGATACGGTGAGTGGGAGGGTTATAAACGACTAGTAATGGGTATACATATAGCTTTTTATTTATTTTATTTTTAGCAACAGTTTATTTAGTTTAAATTTTCGCTTACGGGCACAAAATTGTTACAATTATTAAATTAAACTTCAATCATTATAATAAATTTTATTTTTATTTATTTTCTTATTCATCGTGTGTATATATAGAGTGTTTCTAAAATGGTGGGCTGGCTATACGTTTTCAGATTCTAATTGTAAAACTAAACAAAAAATATCCTTAGGAAAAATGACGATTCTCCTTCGTTCTCCCACTGTCCGCCATTTTGTTATTTTTATATAAAAATTTATATCTCAAGTTCTGGTCGAAGAATCACATTAATATTTGGTAAGCGTCTTGATAATAAAGTTTTAAAATTAGCAAAAAATCAGGAATTAAATACCTTCGCAAATTACAAAATGGTGGTCATGTTTATCTCTCAATCCCTTATATCTCCGTAAATATTAGTTTTATCAAAATTTATGTTTTGCTAAATATTAAGCCCTTTATTTTGAACAAAATGATTTTTATTTTTTATTTTTAAATCGGTTTACAAATAGTCAAGTTATGGCAGAAAATTGATGTAATTTTGTGTCTGTTTTCACGTCCTCCACTTTACGTTCAATTCGATTAAATATTAATTGTTTTTGCTTATTGTTAATTCTAGTATTGTAAATTAGTATCAAATTAAGTAATAATTTTCTCACAATAATAGACCTAATAATTAAAAAAATAAAACAACTCCCTGTGATAATATTACGTTAATTATTTGTAGAACATTAGGTGTGCTTAAATAGGTAACAATTGTTAAAAGTCCTACCGTGTTTGATTAACTTTTATAGTTCTATGTGTTGGCATATTTTACTTTTTCGGCTCTGTAATATTTATCAGAAAAAAATTACTGCTATAGGATAAAATAATTACCCGCATTTCTAAATTCTTCTACGTCAATGATCCAAAAATATTAATGTCTTGATTAGAATGAAGTCATGTATGTATATTTTAACAAGACCGGTATAATGGACCTGAGTAACGAATTCCTGCCAATTAAGAAGAAAGTAGTCAAACATATAATAATGGGAGGAATCCAGAAAGGGGCTTAAAGGAATCCTTTTAGTAAAAGTAACAGGTCCGTTTAACAATCGTTCTTTGCAATACTTCCCGCTGACACACCTAAACAGATGTTGTTCCGGGAGAAGAGTTACCGGACCCAGAGTAGGAATGCATGGGAAAAAGAAAGGGCTCCGTCGATCGTTCTCACGCTCAACTGGGGTCTGGTCCTACAGGTCAAGAGGATAGAAGTATAAATACTCCAGGGAAGACGAGTTAAAATCAGTTCTGCGAGAGAATTCTAAGCGAGAAGTTATTATGCGAGTTTGAAGCGAAAGTATTTTGCGAGGTCAGCGAAGGGGCGAATTTCTTGTGAGTGTAAGTTCGGCACGATTAAGGTGACATCACAAGTAATTCCAGTACATGAAAACCATCCGAAAGAATAGCAGTGATGAGAAACCTGCAGCTTCATAAAAATGGAAAGGGTTTGGCTAGAATTGCCTTGTAGATCACTATCGAACGTGAGTTACGATTATTGGTTATCTGAAATGCGAGAATAGATTTTCTTTGCTTAGATATATTGTGATTTTTCTTAAAAAATAACAATGAAAAATACCTTAAAATTATTTATTTAATCTATCGTTTACAAAATCACTTTAACTTGAAAATCACCAAAGAAACTTCTCTACGAAATAAAAGTAGAATTAAATCGAACCATTCAGTTAAAAAAAAAGTAAGTCAGATAAGTATACAATTTTTTCATTTTTTTATTATTAGTTTTTATTTGTTTAAATATTTTTATTTCTAAATTTTACTGAAAACGTTTATACCTTAATTTAATTGGAATTCCTTCTATTTAAAATATTTGTTTAAGCTACTTTTCGATTTCTTAAACCGGCAAAAGCAGACGAGTTGTAGTATGGTATGAGGCAGGAGAACGAATGGTTCGTGTTAACATAGACGCCAAAGACGGCGGCATAGTTAACATTCCGCAACTAAACACCAAGGCGCCTTTAAGGGGTCAAAACGAAAAGGGTGAGGGTTGAATGAGCACGGTCTAAGCACCCGGTCGAATCGTGAGTGCTCTTGAGTGTACTATTAGCAATAACGCTTCTCATCAACAATATTTGCCTTCTCTTATTCGACTTCGTTGGGATATATTACTTTATATGGTTCATAAAATTTTAAGCAAAACTTAAAGGAAAATAAAACTGTTTTCCTTAATCAAAACCGGATGAGATTACGTTCACGCAGTTAATACTTTTAGTACTGTTAAAATGTTTCTAATTTTTATCTATTCTATTACAAAATAAACAAATTTTTTATCATACAAATTATAAAAGATGGTTTAGGAATCAATAATCGATGTTTATACATAATAAAATAAATTGATTATAGAAATTATTGGTGACAATGGTTGTAGATCATTGGTTATTATTCTGTTGCTCTAAGGTTAATATCATAAAACATATAGTACGATTATAATTTTAACTGAAGTATCATTAATATGAATTTAGACACAGGTAACGTAAGATGAATGTACGAGTAAATCACAAATTTACACAATTTTAGTATATAGTATATATACATATATATGGACAGTTTCTTTTGTACAGATTTGAATGCTAGACGACTGAGTTGTTCGTTGGTAGTTGGATTTTAATTAACCACGTATCTCTAGAGTGTGTGGTTAATGTATCGACCTGAGTCTGTTCCAGACTGCACGTTTACGGGTACATTTAGCAGCTACGTCAGGCCTGACATGCTGGTACCGATAATTGCATTTGCCTATACACAAACACACACCCAGACCGGGCAGTAGCTGGTTGGAGAAAATAAATCGCACGCGCACACACACACACACACACACACACACACACACACACACACACACACACACACACACACACACACACACACACACACACACACACACACACACACACACACACACACACACACACACACACACACACACACACACATACACATACACATATATATATATATACACTCACTCAGAGAGAGAGAGAGAGAGAGAGAGAGCATTTAAAATTAAAAATTGAAAGTTTTTTAGTAATTAAAATACTCTCACTTCAAATTATACAAAATATGTTATTATTTTATACAAAAAAAACTTGAAATTCAAACTATGGATTGTGTATTCTGTGGAGTTGTAAATCACAACAATGCTGAATTGTTTTTTAAGAAATCTGTTCAATAAATTTAACATAAAACTAACTAAAATTTGGGAGTTTTTAGAAAAACAAAAACTGAAATTTAGCAGTGTTTTTTTTTTGTCTTCAGTCATTTGACTGGTTTAATGCAGCTCTCCAAGATTCCCTGTCTACTGCTAGTCATTTCATTTCGGTATTCCCCCTACAACCTACATCCCTAACAATTTGTTTTACATACTCCAAATGTTGCCTGCCTGCGCAATTTTTCCCATCTACCTGTTCCTCCAATATCAAAGTGACTATTCCAGGATGCCTTAAGATATGGCCTATAAGTCTGTCTCTTCTTTTAACTATATTTTTCCAAATGCTTCTCACTTCATCAGATTGCTATAACATTCATTTTAACTTTATCCACCCACATGATTTTTAACATTCTCCTATAGCACCACATTTCAAAAGCTTCTAATCTTTTCTTCTCAGGTACTCTGATCATCCAAGTTTTACTTCTATATAAAGCTGTGCTCCAACATATACTTTCAAAAATGCTTTTCTGGTGTTTAAATTAAGGTTCCGCAAGGTGTTATTTGAGTGTGTATGTGTGCCTGCACCCTACCACTAAATCTCCTACCTCACCAACTCCCTCCTGGGGCCGGACCTTTAATTAAGCTTTTCACAGCCCTGGGAGGTCCCTTCAACATTGGGGGATTCAGAGTCCCTGTGCGTCATCATCGTCACTCATCCACGCAAGCGCAGACAAATGTCAGCTCTGCAGGAGGCTGTCCATCACCCCCTCACTCTCCTGTCCTGCTCTTCTGCGAACAAAGGACTTCTCTGTGAGCTGCTCTTCTTAAACAGCACCCTGTGCAGTACTTTCTTCTTCCTTCTTTTTTATAACTTCTGCAGCTGGTTGTACTATGTTTTGCCATTCCTGCTTGCCTTGCAACTTATAACTAACCATGTTTTCAGGTGCTAGATCTGTGCAAATAAGCACTGAACTCACTATGTCCAGATAATAGCTGAGTGGTATAGAAATCTACATTGCCATGTCTTCTCCTGATCCAGGGTTCGAGTCTTGGTATCAGCTTTTTTGATATATGCTCCTTTATTGGCAGTATCTCACTCAGCTTGACATTCTTGAATTAGGAGAACATTGGCATCCATTTCTGACATACCCTTATATCGCCTTGCTAGCTGGTTTTCTCTAAGGTTTGTAGGTGGAATTCCAGCCAGCACATCCACAGCTTCTCTAGATATGGTTCTGTGGAGCTATTATTTTAATAGCTACACATCTTTGAAGAGATGCCGTACATCTTAAATTTCTCTTCTTAGTCAAAGCCTTAATCCATGCATGTATTGCATTTAACAATACAGAAGTAGTGGCTGACACTATAAGTTTTTGTTTGTGGGCTCAGATCCTCATCTTGATCCCATTGCTCATACTGCCTTCTTAGTAATCTTTTATAATCTATCTATCGCTTCCTCACCTGCATTGCGTAGTAATTCTGCAGGTATCCTGTCTATCCCAAGAGCCTTTCTGCCATTCAAATCCATTAATGCTCGACTAAATTCAGATCTCAGTATTGTATCTCCCTTTTCATCCTCCTTCCTCTGTAACACCAGTTTCTAATTCATTTCCTCCATAAAACTCTTCAATATATTCCACCCACCAATCAACCTTTTCTTTCACTTACAAATCAGTGAATCATCTTTATTTAACACATTATTAAATTTTAACTTATGAACCACAAAATTCTTCTTAACTTTCCTGTATACTCCATCTATTTTACCAATGATCATTCCTTTTTCCACTTCCGAACACTTTTCTTTTGCTAATTTGCACTTCCTGTTTATAGTATTTCTTAATTGTCGATAGTTCCTTTTACCTTCATCATCACTAGCATTCTTATACTTTCTATGTTCATCCATCAGCTGCAATATATCCTCTGATATCCAAGGTTTTCTACAAATTCTCTTTGTTCCACCTAAGTTTTCTTCTTCTGATTTAAGAATTTCCTTTTTAACATTCTCCCATTCTTCTTCTATATTTTCTACCCTATCTTCTTTACTCAGACCTCTTCCAGTCCTCCTCAAAAATCTTCTTTACCCCCTCTTCCTCAAGCTTCTCTAAATTCCACAGATTCATCTAACACTTTTTCTTCAGGTTTTTAAACCCCATTCCTACATTTCATTATCACTAACTTATAGTCGCTATCAGTGTCTGCTCCTGGATATGCTATGCAGTTGATGAGTTGATTTCTAAATCTTTGCTTAACCATGGTATAATCTATCTGACACCTTCCAGTATCACCCAGCTTTTCCATCTGTATATTCTTCTACGTTTTTTTAAATTGGTTGTTGGCAATTACTAAATTATACTTTGTGAAAAACTCAATAAATCGGTCCCTTCTTTTATTCCTTTTGTTCAGCCCGTATTCACCCACAATATTTCCTTCCTTGCCTTTTCCAATGCTTGCTTTCCAATCTCTTACTATTATTAAATTTTCATCCCATTTTATGTATTTAATTGCTTCATCGATTTCTTCGTATGCACACTTTACCTCATCATCATGGACACTTGTAGGCATATAGATGTTAACAATCGTTGTCAGTTTAGGTTTTGATTTTCTCCTTATTACAATGCATTTTGAAATACTCTACTCTCTTCCCTATCTTCTTATTCATTATGAAACCTACTCCTGTCTACCCTTTATTTGAAGTTGAGTTAATTATTCTAAAATCACCAGACCAAAAGTCATTTTCCTCTTTCCTCTGAACCTCACTAATTCCTACTACATCTACATTTAACCTATCCATTTCTCCCTTTAAATTTTCTAACTTACCAACCTTTTGTAGACTTAACTTTCCATGCTCTGACTTGCAGAATGTTATTTTTTAATTTTCTGATGACCCCTTTCTTAGTAGTCCCCACCCAGAGATCCAAACAGGACTGCTTTACCTCCGGAATATTTTACCAAGGAAGATGCCTCCATCTTTGTTGCATGAAAATGCGGAGAGCTACATTTTCTTGGAAATAAAAACAGCTGTAGTTTTCTACTGCGTAAGCAAATGAAGCTCAATGTAATGTTGAGTCTATGATTGTAGACAATGTAAACATCTGACAAACTCTTAACACTTGCTGAGCAATATATATGCTTGGCTAAAACTTAAGTTCCATTTTCAAGAAATTGTTATATCTCAAATCATCTTATTATTATTCTGAAATTGACCATCTGAATTTGACTTCATATCAAAATGTATTAAAAAATACATTAAATATATACAAATGTATTTGACTTCATATATAATGTAAGTGATAAACACTTACATTTATGTTTTTTATTACTGTAAGTTAGTTGTTTTATATACAATGTGTAAGTGTAAAATGAATAAAGTTATCATTCATTGAAAACTTTAGTACTCTTATTTCAATAAGAAGTTTTGTTTCTGCCTATTCTTCACCCCTATACTGCATCCATTTATACAATCTACTCATTTGCCTTAAATGACCACTCCATTAGAACTACTATCCCTTGATGCTGTTCCATATATCACCTTCCTTTTTCTTTATTCCTTATTCAATCTATCAAAGACATTATTTTGCTCATAAGTTAACTTGTTTCTACTCTACCAGAAATGACAGCACTAAACCATAACTACAGACAAAATATTCAAAACACATTGATATGAAATGAAACCATCTAAAAAGACAATTCCAAAGAATTATCAGAGGACGAACTGCAAATCAGTTTTGTAAATCTCTCGAAGAATGAACCCAGTAACACTTTAACAATTCACAATTTAAAAAAAAATACAAGATTGGAATGCAATCCCAAACTCTGTCTTAAAAACAATTATAATACATAACCACCAGTAGAAACAAATACCCACCAGTTAATTAGAAAGACTCAGCAGCAAGGGATACATGGCCGGCCTCTGCAATAAGTAGGGGGGATAAAACATCCCCTGAAACACTTGGATTCTGTTCCAAGAGGAACAGTATGTTATAAATTTGAAAAGATTATGTGATAAAATTTGAAATGAGTTGGGGTAACAATCAAGTGTACCAGCAACGAGTGGTTCAAGTGATAGTCAAGGGTGAGTTTTTTTTTTCATTAATTTGATGAAGAATTAAAGGAATGATGTATTGACATAACAAGATAAAGCAACTCGAAACAGAGGTAAAATTGAAAAGTAATTTTTTTTTATATAAATAAAACAAAAAATATCTAAATTACAGCTATAGTAAATGTAAGTCATATTCAAAAACAAATTTTCTGGTATTAAATCTTGTTCCCATAAAATTAGATTTCAGATGGATGATTATTTAACAATTCAAAATAAATGTGACTTAAGTAATAAAACTTAACAACAAATTTTGATTTGAAACAATAAGGTGATTAGGAGTTTTAGGAACTTCAAAATAGGTATTAGGAGAAAAAAAAATTATTTTTTTTTGTTATAGTAATCAGTGAAAGAATAAACATTTTGTTACTAATAGCGATAAGAAAAATTTTTTCTATGGAATAGCTAAGAAGAAATTCTATGATTTGGAAGTTATAATAATTAGAAAGTTCAGCTGTACAAGTCTATCAATGCAAAAAATGATAGAAGTTATAAAAAAAGAGAAAAAAGTCTGTATATTTAGTACATGGTATTCATATTTTTTGAAATATATTATTTGCTTTAGGTTTTTATTTCATGGTACATTGAATAAATGTCCAGTAATACACTGCAGTCAGTTTGTGTGCGGCTCTCTAATACTGACTAAAATGGTTTCACTTAAAATATAGTCTTTCATATTCACATTCTTCTCATATAGTTACTTCATGTTTTACAATGCTTATAAAAGAAGAATTTTACTACTTTTAAGGGGGAACAAGTGAATTCAATTTTTAAGGGGAACAAGTGAATTTTAAGACTAAGTCACTAATATGTAGTGTGTGTACTGTGTGATGTACATCTTGCACTTTTCATTGATACAAAAGGAATGTATTAATGATACATTGATACATTTTTCATCATCAAGAATGTTGAAAAAATTGATTGTTTAAAAATTAGTGACTGGAGTACCATAAGAGCAATTGTGGAGCATTTTACAATTTGATTTTGTATCTCTCAATTCAAAACCTTCCTACATTAAAAAGTATGGGAAATCTTACTTTAGGAAACTGTAGTATATTTAGCATGATATATATGTAAAACACGATGTATCAATTAAAAGAAGATATGAATGTATGAACATAGTATTATACAAATGTATTTGTATAAATGAACGATCAATGATGTAAAACAATAAGGGGGATTTATGCCTTATAATGTATGCTCACTAAACTAATTTTCTTTTCAAGATTTTATCATAGATTTCTTTCTTCGTTTTATCTGTAGACCTCTTCATGTCTAATTTTACTGACTCATCTACTGTTATGTACCCTTCCTGACATCCTTCAACGTTATGTATCCTGCTTCATAACATACATAACAACCCTTCTTTTATCCTTCTTTCTGTCACATTTTATTTCTTTGTATTGTTCTTATTAATTTTTAACTGAATTTCTCTATTATTCATAAATCAATATAGTTTATTTTGTTCTAAATTTGTTTTAGTTTTTGCCAAAAGAACAATAAAAGCACCAAAAGAATAATTCTTGTAAGGTTCAGTGAGATCTTGAATAGATTTGTCTGATTGTGTACCCCTCTCCATAACAGCTTTATTTTACTCTTTACATGCATATTTTGATCCTGCACTTTAGCAAAAAGTGATCACTTCTCTACTGCAGTGGTGATGAACACTGCCTTATATTGGTTGTGTAAGGTCACAAACTTAACATCCTCTTTATGTTCTTATTTAAAGTATGTGCTTTGAAGCCATTTTACTGAACATTCCCATTATTGTGCAACTCCTGCAATTGTTCAAGATCTTAGTATATTTTGTGTGCTTGGACTTGAATTATTGGATTTATATAATCTGTTGATCAGTTTTTCTCTTCATTTACAATTAACTATTTACAATTAAGTGACATGGATGTCGTTGTTTTCCAGTTCAATCAGAAGCAGAGACTGTCCTGATCTACACATGACCTGAATTTTCCTCCATAAAACTGATGATGGAGTTGTATTACATAATTCGGCTGCGATTTTTGTTTAGCACACCCAGAAACACTTGACGACATACAGGTCTCGCTTTCTGGAAGGTGCGAGAGCCATTCTGTTGTAGGCTGCCTTAGCTTTCCAATCGTTAAAGTGATAAATTCACTTGCACTATCAAGTGTCAGGTGTGCAAACATGGCTAGGTAGTGCATCGTGCTAACACTCCTGTTATACTGGTTGAAGAAATCTTTGTATCCAATCCAATCCATTTTCTTATCCGCCCACTTCAGTAAGAAGTATGTAACCCTAGCACTATAAAAATGATTTCTTAGTTACTGGAAGTACTGTTAAAGAGGATGGGGGTTTGTCAATCACCATATTAAATGGATGCATTTTATATTTTAATATTATAATTTACAGTAATTAATATTTTTTAAATTGTGTATTTATTAATGAAAGCGCTTATTTATCCAGTTGTATTGTTCAATGATAGTTCCTTATTTTAATTGCCTTAAATCAATCAAACTGGTCTCTTTTATTAATTTACATGTTTAAATGTTTTCAGTGATACAAGATACAAAAAAGAAGGAATTTATGATAATTTGGGTAAATTTGCACAAGCCACTGACATTAAAAAGACTAAATATGTAAGTTGTAATATACTTTTTGATATCTATTATTAACCATTTATAATGTAATTTTAATTTCTGTACAAAAATAGTAACTTTTTGTCTTATGACTTTAGCTCCATACCATAAATATGCAATTTATGTTTTATTTTATTTTATTATTTTTTCTTTTTACCAAAAATCTATTACAACAAATCTATAAATTGAAAATGTGAATTTGATGTATAACACTATATACAGTAGCTCATCTACTTTTTATAAAGAGTTATGTAAATTAAAATATCAGCTGCTGTAGTTATATTATTTTGAATTACATCTTTATTAACAAATATATTCCTCCTTTATTTTAATCATAAGCAATTTCTTTACACTTTTATTTAATGTCAAGCTTATATTTTACACATATTGTCACATCATATTAGTTTGACAAAGGATATTGAAAGATTGCAAACTTTACAATTCTTAGAAATACAGTTTATTTACTGTTCAGTATCTTACTATTCAAAAAATGAGTAAATTATATGAAAGAAACAATTCCAATTCTTCTATGAAATTCACAATATCTTATAAAAATTTATTCAAACCTAAGTGGTGAATGTTGCTGTGAGATTAAAATTACAAAATAGATGTAAACTTTAAACAGTATTATGAAAGTATTGTAATTCATAGTATACTGGGTACACACCAACTGCTATTATGGGTAAGATATGTAGATATTACTTTGGTCATATTCAGTCCAGTTGTAAATAATGAATATTTGATAATTATAATAAACTTAATAATTATAATGATAATTTAAAATTTACATGCAAAATGGAAAAGAATAGAAAAGTACATTTTTTATATATTGAGATTGAAATTAACATAAGCAATGTTGTAGAAACATCAGTTTACAGAAAACCACAATGAATCACATTACAATGCATGTAAATTCTAATCACCCATGGGCACAAAAAATTGATACTATACATTATTTTTAGAGCTATACATTACATAAGGAACAATGAAAATAAGCTCAAGAAAGAATTTGAGGTAATAAAACAAATAGCAGTATTTAACGGTTTTGATTGTGAAATTATTGCAAAGGTATATAAAAAGCAGAAAATCAAGTATCACGTTAGTTTTATAAAGTTGCAACAATAAAATAAAACTAAGATCATTAACAGTTTTTTCTTAGAATACAATTATACAAATAAACTGATTAAAAAAATTACTAATATTTATGATAAAAATAAATGTAAAAAAGCTTACAAACCAAATAATTACATTACAAATTATTTAAGGAATAATAATAATAAAAAAAATGATGGTGAGGATATAAAATTAAGTATAATGAATGTAATAAAATTTATGTTGGTAAAACAAACAGATGTTTTAAAAAAAGAAACGGAAAGAGATGGTGTCTAATATGATCAACCATCTGTTGCAATGTAAGCATAGAGTTATTTATTTTAAGAATAATTTAGAAATATTGGAAATTTGTAACAACAGTAAAAAAAGAGTACACTTGAAAAATAATATATATATAAATTTAAACAAAGATATGAAATGATTAATCAATAGATCTTCTTTGAAGATGATATTTTAATTAAATACATAATGGGTTGTAGCAGTTGGCAACAGTGTTTATGAACATAGTTTTATGATGTTTTAAATTTGCATCTTTCCAGTTTTATTTATTGATGTAATTGTAGAATTATGTACTGACTGATGATGCAGGATCCCGTGAAAGTCATATTGTGTTTGGTGGCTAAGTTGTTTTTTGATGTAAACAGTATATATTCAAAAGTGTATATTTTTGTCTCGTCTTATGGCTTTTTTATTTTCTTACTTCTCATGATTTTTCTTATTATCTCTATTTTTTTTATTATTTTGAAGTTTGTTTTTGTTTTGAAATGTTAAGTTATTGTTCATTAATTTCTCTTGTTTTATCTTACAGTTTATATAAGTAATATTTATAAAGTACACATACCTCGCTATATGATTGCTCTTTTAACGACCTTTTTTAATTATGGTACTTTTTCGATTTACGGCTCACAATGTTTTGTTATATAGCCAATAGCAACCTTCTGTTTAGTTTCAGATTATCCCTTAGGCGGCACTGCTACATTTTGCCTTTGTCATCATTTTACTGCGTTGTTGCTTTAGTGTACGTAGTTTGACGTGCTTATTCTTGTTTGTTTTAAGTTTGGGTTTTATTTCTGTTTGTATTAATTGGTGAATTGTAAACATATTTGGTATATATGTGCTAGAAAGACTGTATTTTCGTCATATATAATTAATTTTAATTCTTTTCAACATAATCGTCCTTTTTCGGGAAAAAATGCCACTGAAATGTTCACAATTTGGAGATTGTTACTGATAAAAGTAAAAGAGAAGCCATAAATCTGTCATGCTAGAGACCAAATCAGAAGTTTTACATTGTATTGAAGCAGGTGAGAAAATTATTCAAATCTGTAATGCAATGGGACTGGCAAAATTTAGCAATCAAATTATTCGCAACAGAAAAGAATAAATTAAAACATATTCATTATCTGCTGCACCTTTAAGTGCCTCAAAATTAACTCGCCAACAAAGCAGCATTATGAAAAAAATAGAAAATTTATTAGATGTGTGGATTGAAAATAATAATCGATGAAGGATGCCAATGAGCCAAATGACTATCCAAGTATTTTAGAAAATTTAAAGAGGGGCATACTGATGAATCTGTGAAAGATGTAACATTCCAAGGAAGCTGAGGTTGATTTGAAAAATTCAAGCATTTTTATTGGAAATAAAAAGAATAAAATGGTTTATGAACTAAAAATTATATTATTTTATAAAAAATTGAAACAGATCTAATTAAATTTTTATGGGTTTGTATCAAAATAATTGATTCGTTATATGGATTTTCGCTTTACAGCCAGCTTTTCCAGAGTTTCTAGGCTGTAAAGTGAGGTGTGGGTGTATTACATTTTTTATTAGGTTTGAAATTTTAAAAAAATGAGTATATTCTAAAATTAACAATAAAACATTGCATTAATTAGTACTAATCCTAATTAATGCTATACTATTTTTTGTACCCTTTTTTGTATTTCAATGTGTTATGGGTAAAAGTAGTTCAGGTGAAACAGTTATTTAAGTTCCTAATGTTACTTGGGATAATAATGGAGGTTTTAAAAATTTTAAGTTTGAATTACAAGAAATGTTCAGGTATTAAATTTTAATTTTATCAGGTTTTGATTTTGAATGTTAATATTTCATTTTCTGTCTGAACTATAAATTTAATTAGTTCTGTGATTTACCATTTGGCATTATGTTAAATTTCATCTATATTACTCATGTGGTCATGTGAGTATATCTAAATTTCAATTTTAAAGATGAAATGCCACAGTTTTAATAAATATTTTCCAAAGTAAGAGGAAGTAAAACTGGATCTCCTTACTAGTTGATAGTACTGAAGTACTTGAGATATCTCAGAGAGTAACATCCTGAAAAATGAAGAGTATGAAGTGAGATTAAATACCGTGGCCCAAACCATGCTTTTTTTGTCTTCAGTCATTAGACTGGTTTGATGCAGCTCTCTAAGATTCCCTATCTAGTGCCAGTCATTTCATTTTGTTATATCCCCTACATCCCTAAAAATTTATTTTACATATTCCAAACACTGCCTGCCTGCACAATTTTTTCCACCTATACGTCCTTCCAATATTAAAGCGACTATTCCAGGATGCCTTAATATGTGGCTTATAAGTCTGTCTTTTATTTTAACTATATTTTTCCAAATGCTTCTTTCTTCATGAATTTTCCACAACACCACTTTATTTGTCACTTTAGCCACCCACCTAATTTTTAACATTCTCCTATAGCACCACATTTCAAAATCTTTTCTTTTCAGCTACTCCAATTGTCCAAGTTTCACTTCCATATAAAGCTGCGCTCTAAACATGTACTTTCAAAAATGTTTTCCTGACATTTAAATTAATTTCTTATGTAAACAAGTTACATTTGTGACTGTAAGCTCACTTCACCTTTACAATTCAGCATTTTTATTGTTCCTGCTTCGTCCATCTTTAGTAAATGTACTTCCCAAATAACAAAATTCTACCTTTGTAATTTCTCTTCATATTTTTATATTCGGTGGTCCATCTACATTATTTCTATTACATTTCATTACTTTCATATTGTTGTTGTTTATTTTCATGCAGTAGTTCTTGCGACTTCATCCATGTCATTCAATGTTTCTTTTAAATTTTTTACTCTCAGCAAGAATTACTATATCATCAGCAAATCATAGCATCTTTATTTTTTCACCTTGCACTGTAACTCCAGATCTAACTTGTTCTTTATAGTTCTATGTAAAGATTAAAAAGTAACGGAGATAGGGAACATCCTTATCACAGTCCCTTTTTTATTATGGCTTCTTTCTTATGTTCTTCGATTATTATTACTATTGCAGTTTGGTTCCTGTAAATGCTAGCAACTGTTCTTCTATCTCTATACTTCAACCCTAACTTTTTTAAAATGCTGAACTTTTTATTTCCAGTCTATGTTATCAAATGCCTTTTCTAAGTCTGTAAATGCCAATTATACTGGCTTGTTTTTCTTTAACCTTCCTTCTACTATTAATAGAAGGAAGGACAAGGGAAGCTAAAATTGCTTCCCTTGTCTCTATACTTTTCCTGAAACCAAATTGGTTTTCTCCTAACACTCTCCTCTCAATTCTTCTGTACAGAATTTTAGCTAATTGTTCTGTACTGTTCACATTTATCTGCTCCTGCTTTCTTTGGTATCACAACAATAACACTCATTTTGAAGTCTGATGAAACTTCCCCTTTTTTGTAAATATTATACACCAGTTTGTATAATCTATCTATCGCTTCCTCACCTGGACTGCACAGTAGTTCTGCAGGTCTATTCCAGGAGCCTTTCTGCCATTCATTTTAATGTTCTCTTAAATTCAGATCTGTGTATGGTATCTCCCTTTTCATCCTCTTCAACTTCCTCTATAACATCAGTTTCTAATTCATTTCCTCCGTACAACTCTTAAATCTATTCCACCCACCTATTGACATTTTCTGTCGCATTGTAAATCAATGTACCATCTCTGTTTACCACATTACTAATATTTAATTTATCTACTACAAAATTCTTCTTAACTTTAATGTATGCTCCATCTATTTTACCAATGATCATTTCTCTTTCTACTTCTGAAAATGTTTCTCTAATCCACTCTTCTTTCGCTAATTTGAACTTCCTGTTTGCAGTATTTCTTAAATATATCCTTTGATATCCAAGGTTTTCTACCAGTTCACTTTGCTCTGCCTACGTTTGCTTTTACTGATTTAATAATTTCCTTTTTAACATTTTGCCATTCTTCTTCTATATTTTCTTACCTTACCTTACCTTTTTTACTCAGACCTCTTGTAATGTCATCCTCAAAAATCTTCTTTACCTCCTCTTCCTCAAGCTTCTGTAAATTCCAGAGATTCATCTGACACCTCTTCTTCAGGTTTTTAAACCCCAATCTACAGTTCATTATTGCTAAATTATGATTACTATCAATGTCTGCTCCAGGATATGTTTGCAGTCAAGGAGTTGATTTCTAAATCTTTGTTTAAACATGATATAATCTACCTGATACCTTGCAGTATCACCAGAATTTTTCCATGTGTATATTCTTCTATTATGATTTTTAAATTGGGTGTTGGCAATTACTAAATTACACTTTGTGCAAAGAGTTGGTCCTCTCTTTTATTCCTTTTGCCCAGTCCGTTTCCTTCCTTGCATTCCAATCACTAACTATTATTAAATTTTCATCCCCTTTTATGTGTTTAATTGTTTTGTCAATTTCTTTGTATACACATGCTACCTCATCATCATCATGGGTACTTGTAGGCTTATAGATGTTAACAATTGTTGTCAGCTTAGGTTTTGATTTTATCCTTATTACAATGATTCTGTCGCTATGCATTTTGAAATACTGTACCTCTCTTCCCTATCTTCTTATTCATTATGAAACCTACTCCTGCCTGCCCTTTATTTGAAGCTGAGTTAATTATTCTAAAATCACCGGACCAAAAGTCTCTTTTCACCAAATCTCACTAATTCCTACTACATCTAAATTTAACATATCCATTTCTCCCTTTAAATTTTCTAACCTACCAATATTTTTTAGACTTCTAACATTCCACACTCCAACTTGTAGAATGTTATTATCTAATTTTCTGGTGACCCCTTCCTTACTAGTCCACATCCATATATCCAAACAGGGGACTAGTTTACCTCTGGAATATTTTGTCAAGGAAGGTGCCTCTATCTTTGTTACATGAAAATGCAAAGAGCTGCATTTTCTTGGAAAAAAAAACAGCTGCAATTTTCTACTGCTTTAAGCTGCGCAGTACTCAGAAGATTGAGTGATGTTGATATGGTCATTTAAGTTCTCCTGACCTACGCCCTTAATAATTACTGAAAGAGCTGCTGCTTTCTTTCAGGAATTATTCCTTAGTCTGGCTCTCAACAGATACCTCTCCAATATCGCTGCATCTTCGATCCAGCTACTCTGTAACACTGAGCACTCAAGCCCCCTCACCATTTGCTAGGTCTCATGATTCATAGAGGGAGAAACCATGCTTAATAAATAAAATAGTTACTTGTACAGTACATCAGTAAAACATCTGGATGCAGTATTACTGCATCTAAATTAATCTTTATGATCTTTCTCTTCTTACCATCCAATCCTCTATCCCATACGGTATGAACATCATCATCCCGTACTACCATCCTGTACAGTATGAACACTTCGGGGACAGTAAAGCAGTGGAAAACCTTAGTATTGTGAAGATATAATAAAATATTCCTTAACCTAAATAATAAAAGAAAAGAAGACATTTCTTGAAAAAGAAATCAAACAAGATCCTAGAATGAATGAACAAGAAAATGTAAGAAACACAACATTCAAAATATGTGTACAAAATTTACTTGCAAAAACGTTTTCTGATGTAGTGCTGCAGTTACTACATTTTGCTTGTGTATGATGTTTTCATTTTAAAGAAAACAAAAACGTAAAAGAAAAAAACATTAAAAAATTTATAAAGTTTTTCTTAAAAACATTTAGTACTAAATAATTTAGCCAATAAAACATGGCAGTATTCATACAGTTGTACTCTTTTTGTCAGTGGTAAGCTACTAGAAAACACAATGTTGTGATGAAAGTATTTTTGAAAAATCGTTATTAGTTAAACTAGATAATCTGTACTCTTCTGTAGAGGAATTCCATATCCTGTATAGCATAAGAATATGTGCACACATATTAATTTAAAAAAATTTTTAGGTTTTGTGAACTTATTTGAAATTTAGTAACATAAGAGGTCACTACCTCTACATACCTCATGTATGCATGATTTTAGGCAAATCAATAAACTACCGCAATTCCTCTTACAGAAATAACATGCTTCCATTTGTATAGTGTGTAGTTTTGTCAATCAAAAGCTAAACTATCACTTAGTTTAGACTTTCTGAATATCATTTGCTATTTTTGTCATTTTAGTTAAGTCTGTAAAGCCTTACTTGCCTCCACATCAAACTTCTATTTCTATGAATTAAACTGAACATGATTATTATGTAGACTTACTATATATTAAATTATTAACCTTAGTATAGTAGTTGATTGAATGGAAATTACCATCAATTGCATCCAGTTTTTCAGAAAATTGATAAATTTAGATAAAATATAAATTCAAAATTTCAGTCAAAAGAATTTTTTAAATAATAAAAATCATAAAACAGTATTTGCAAAAATTGCAGTAAGATTAGTTGACTTATTTGGGGTTTAACAAGTTAATAAAAAGTTTAGTATAACAACATATATGGAATTGTAGTTTCAAAATCAGCATATAAAGATGAATCCATATGTACATTTGCATGAAGAGTATTTGAAGAGAAAAAGTAGTCACCAATGTGCAGTAGTGTCTAATCTGTGAATTGCAATATTTTTTTTACATGTACATTCCAAGAATTAGATTATTTATCAGACCTTATTGAATAGATCCTCCAGCATAGAGGGGTAGATTTGAAACAGCATTATATCTTCCTAATATTGCTGCTGCTCATATGTAATGTTTGTTGTGTTATTTATGTTAACATTTTGTAATGTGTGAGTTTAAAATTAATTTTTAAATCTTGGATTATTGATTGTTTAGTGAAAGCATTCATTTGATAAATATATTGTTATACTGAAGCATTTCAGTTCTTCTGTAAATGGAAAATTCTGAACATAATGTGTAATATTCAAGTCATGAAAAAAATTCCTCATTGCACCAGACCATCCCGAACAGAAAATAACTATTATAGTCTGTTGGGTTCATAGATAAAATTAAGTCAAAAACAGAGCAAAATAATTATAAAATGGGATCTTCATTAGTTCATTCAAGTTTGTGGGATATGTGGTATGTTACAAGAGATATTATTTTCTAGTATGGCATCCTACACCACCACATTCAATTAATTTATTTTTTAATAACCTCCAGTCATCTTTGTCTCTTGCCTTTTCCTTTGCTACTCTGATCTACACCAGATCTCTTTTTATTATCTTTTTTGTTAAATTTGAGTCTGCGCAAAGATCTCTACCCTTCTGGAGTAGTTTAAGTAGTCATCTATCTCTTCTTAATATATAGTTAAACTAATGTAGTCATTATAATATATAAACCAATGTAGTTATTATAGTTAAAGAAAAAAAAATCTTTTTGTTGACTGCTTAGTATACTACTCATATTTTAATGATTTTTCATTTAAAACTTTAATTACATAATTTATTTTAAACTGTATACTTTTTCCAGGATGTTGACTTAAACTACATCACAAAAATGACAAGAATTATCAGGATCTGATTTAACTGAAGTTTGTCATCGTGCTTGCAAATCAACAATTTGTCAATGTATTGAAGCAGAAACTCAATGAGAAAGGAAGAGAGCAATTATAATCACATTGCTATCTATAATTGATTGTAAGATTTTGTTGACAAAATTAATTTTTAATTCTGAAATTATACTGGTTATTGTTATATGTTCTCGATGGGTTATTTGATATCTTATTCTGAGTAATTTTTGTATAATTTTGTCCATTCTAATTAGGATTTTTTTCTACATACATATTTTCTAATATACTTCTAGTGAGGTGAGAAAGGCACATGGCTCAGACATAGCAATCAAGAGGTTTCGGCTAGTTATTTTTGTTATTATTACATTATATATTAAAAAGTTGTGAAACTATAGATGTCTCACTTCATGTTGAGTACTATAAATGAAAATTATTTTTATATAAAGCACTTGTAAACAAAATGCTTTGCTTTATCCAAGAAGAAAGAATCATCAAAGAAGTCTGACTTTTCAAAGCATACATTTTCAAAGCCATTTTATCCAATTTAAAGAAACTCAGTGATGCTCAAAAGTAGTAGTTTATGCTATTTTTATTCCTTTTGATAAAGTTTTAAAAGAAAATAGTATACAAGCACCGCATAAGTCTGTATTTTTCTGCAACACTATTCTATCATTATAATAGTTTCGGTATTCAGTGGAAAGTAGTGAGAATGGAAGATATGTGATGTGAACCTTGTTAATCATTGTTTTTGATAATAATTCAGCATTTTGTAATCTAGGGTAAGATAAAATTGAAGTGTTATTAGTTCTATAAATATTTGTTTACCGTAATATTATAAACAATCTTTCTTCAATTCATAGAGAAACTGAATTTGTATTTTTTTTTCATTATGTGACATCCAATTACAGAAAAAAACTTGCTAGCTTACAATATCTTTAAAGAAGTCTGATTTTAAGACATTCAAATAGGTTTTGAGGAATGTTAATCTGATGCCTATACATTATAATAGGTATGGTCATAAATTTGAATAACATCTGGCTTTCATATTAAAGGCAATTTGCAATTTTTGATTATTGTAACATCTGGTATGATTACTGGAGATTCAATCTTGTAACAGAAAAAAGATAGGTGTAATAAAAGTAAGCTTTTGTGTTGAGATATCTTAATAATTTTCATTTTGTTATTTTAGAAACTGGAATTATGTGAATATGAGGGAAGAGAAGCTTTCAGTTTCAATAGGCTTTTTACTTCAACAAGAGATTAAAGGTTAAATACAAGATTCTAAAGTATATCATTAATTGTTAAAGTTATCCACTTAAAGAAATAAATTAAAAAAATTAAGTTAGTTTACTCAACTGTTAATGACTAAATTATAATTTCAAAGAAAATATGATGTTACAAATTTTATTATAACTGAAACTTTTGTCACTTTTTAATTAGCAATAATTCTTGAAAATTTTAATTTGTCACTGGCACAAGCAATCCTTATTACGTAGGAATATGTTGTAATTGTGCATGTAATTTAGGTTGGTAGGGATTGTTATTAAGAAGCCAATCGGCTAACCATAGCATTGGATGTGCTGGTTTACGCTTGCAGAGTTCCACAAGGCCTTTCGTTAATGTCGGTGTGAGAGTTTCATTTAAGTAATCTATGCGCTCTTGTTCTGTCCTTACTGGGTAGGTTATTACTGAAAAAATAAAGAATTGTTCCATAAGAATTTAAATTTAGTAAATTTAATTTACAAAAACGAATTTGTGAACAAATTGATGAAAGAATTCACTTAAGTATTTGTACCTATAATGCAAAGCCTAGGCAACACACCCAAGGTATTATAGATTTAGAATTTAGAGTACGGCAACTACTTATGAGGGGAAAATCCTTCCTTTTGGTTTGGTTCCACTCAAAAACACATATATCCGGGGAAGGTAGATTAGATTTACGTCCACTACTCTGATTAATAATTATTTACTAATTAAAAACATAATTAATAAAATATTTTTTAAAGTTTTTATGTTAAAAAACATGTGCTCAAGATTGTTACAGTAAACTTCAGTTTTATCTTATCATAATTTTCATAATAATACTATCTTATTAATTTTGTTTTATTACGCAGTTTTGGATTATTGTATTTTCAGTTATTGATTGGTCTGAAAGTAGGATTCATTCATTAACTTCTTCAGTATGAAAACAATAATATTTGTACATTAACAGAAATTTGCCTTTTAATCATTTTTTTTTTTAATGAAGGGCAAATTTCTTTCAAAAATTTAATTTTACAATATTAAAATTAATTTAAAAATAAGGAGTTAGTTAGATCCAGAACCATTTACTGTTAAATTACGGTGATAAATTTATTAACCTACTACTTCTATTGGTTGACAGTCCAATTTGGGCATATACGATTTTCACTGGATGTTGATGTGAGACCTAAGGAACCCATAAAACCAGATGGAAATTTTCCAGATCTTCATATATACATGTGTGAGTTGGTTTTCGGTATTAGCTTCTAAATATCTCAAGAACTACTTAACCGATCTTGAGCAAACTTAGTCAGATTACTTCTATATATGGGCATTAATCCATTAAATTTTTAAATTAAAAGGTCAAGGGGGTGAGGCTGTACAGCAAGTCGCCCTCAGTATCTCAAGATTTTTCCTAATTACAGTCTTACTTTTCTTAGATACATTTAACAGTTATAAAATATAATTTCCAAAAAACGTTTTGCAAAATCGCACCCCAACCCCAAAAAATGCTCTAAATAAACTAGTGGCTAAATGGATACAGTGTCATTAGTACTCTCTCTCACCACAAGGACTGCTAGTGTACCACTGACGTACAGCTGCTGTAGTCGACTTTCTTTCTTTTTCTGTTTAGATATTTATTATTACTAATACAGTGGATCAATAGTTGTACATTTTTAGCTAGATTTCATAAGAAAGCTACCTTTTGTAATGGGTACCATGATTTGACTAGCGGAAAATTTTGACGTAGCTTTGCATTTCATATCCCCCAGACTCTAAAACCACTGTCAGTTCAAAAGTTTATATATACATTTACATATATATGTATATACGAGTATATTTCACTTTGTTGTGGACACGATAACTGCCGTAATTTTGTGCCAATGACTTTCAAATTTATACATAAAATATAACAACCCAAAATCTCAGTCAAGTTCATTAGTAGGCAAAATCGAACCATGGGGGGGCTTTTTTTAAAAAAACAAAATATCGCTATATACTTTCATAAGTAAAATATCGAACTCGTTTAAAGTTCCTACTATTCTTTGGATAAGAACTTAAAACTTAAACTGGCAGTCTTTTGATATTACCAACCACTGGCCCAGGGGGTGGGAAAAATGAGGTTTCAAAGAAAAAAAATCATACCACCCTTAATAAGCACAGTATCAAATTGGTTTGAAGTGATCGCTAGTCCTCTAAACATTACCTAAAACTTTGTTTGAAACAATTTTTGATATGTCCAACCCTTACGGCAAGGAATGACCAAAATGTTGCTGGAATTGTAAGAAGATGGGCTTGCTGTATGCTAAACGTGTGAAACTTTTTTTCACATGCTACCATTGTTATATTGAGTAAATTTGAAGTTTTTTTAACTTTAAGCTGTAAATTTTTTTATTTCACATCCCTACTTAGCACCGGTGAAATCTTCCTCCACCTTCTGGTGTGTCAAAAGGGATTTTTTTAATTAAAAAAAATATAAAGTATTTTATTATACATTTTTTCCTACATAATTTGTGTAAATTATTTGTTTACAGCAACAATAAAATATCACTTATTTGGCTACAAAGAATAAACGTGCAATGCTGACAGGTTCTCATATGCCTCAGCGCACATGTAGCGACTTATCATGTATGAACAAGTTTCTTAATCACCACAATAGTTCTTAATTTCCATACTTTCATCAAGTAGTTAAGGGAATCGATTGTGGTTATCCTACAGAGGATGCAGTTGCTTTTTTATACACTCTGATAATCAAATATATATAAAATAATAATAATAATAATAATAACTTTCCGATAATTATATACTCCCTGATAATCTTAATTGAAAATATTGTTATTATGTTACTTTTTCATTTGATAAAATTGAAGTACTAGTGTTTATACACATATTTCAAAATGGAGTTTCTTCTTATTATATACATATTTATTTACATACTTTGCTTGAATTAATTTTGTTTAGTTTAGTTAGTTAGTTAATTGATATAAAATATAAATCAGTATGGATACGTGGCTTAACAGAGCATGCCATGCAAAAAATCATCAGTTAAAAACCGTGTACCATTGAGATCTACCTCAGAATCAGGGTTTGCAGTAAGTAAAGATCTTTTTCCTACTAAAATGTTAAAAAGTTGTTAGAAAATATAATCAGAGTACATTAATATTTGATTTACTGTTACGTCTATAAGAAATGAATGAATGAATGATTGGCTGTACTCTGAAATTTTTTCAAACATTTTTTCAAAGCTTCATTATTGAAACAGCACCTTAGTACCAAATATTCAAATATAGAAAACAAACCTTAGGATTATTTTGTTTGAACAGAGATAAAATGCAAGATTATATCATCTTTTACAGGCTGTACTCAAAAAGCAGTTGAAGCATTTTATTTAGCTTAAGAATAGCAAAGTGTGGAGAAGATCATACAATCACTGAAGAGCTGTTACCTGCTCCAATTTTTTTTTTTTTTTGAGGGCAAAAAACGCCTACGCGTTATCATCGGTAGGATTTTTTTTAAATAAAAAAAAGAAATTAAAACTAATCTAAAAGATAAATAAAACTTAAAACTAATATCACAGATAAAATCTAAAATAAAATCAAAAGTAAATACAATTTAACAAAGTCCGAGATGAGTGTAAAGGGTCCATTCTCGGATAACAAAGACTAAAGAAAGGCTAAAAAACTCTAACACAAAACTTAAAACTAGGTTAAAAACTAAAATAACAAAATTAAATAAAAGACTAATACAAACGATATATTAAAAAATTAAAACTCTCGGATAACAAAGACTAAAAAAAGGCTAAAAAACTCTAACACAAAACTTAAAACTAGGTTAAAAACTAAAATAACAAAATTAAATAAAAGACTAATACAAACGATATATTAAAAAATTAAAACTAAGTTAAAAACAAAAATTAAAAAGTGAAATAAAACTTAAAACTAATATATTTAAAGACTTACAACTAATATCACAGACGAAGTCTTTAAAACATAAAAGCAAAAATAAAAAAAACTATAAAAAATTTAACAAATTCCGATAGGGAGGGTAAAAGGCTTCCTACTCGGATAACAAAATCAAAAACACAGAACCACAAAAATAAAAAATAAAAAACAAACTTATTAAAATCTCTTCCAGTCAAAAAATATACGCGACAATATTAATTTTTTTTGTATTAACCCAGCACTACGCAAAAATAGAAACATCCGGTTTAAAACTATATTATCATTATACAAGACACCACGTATGTTTTTTGGTAATTTAAATTTACGACGCAACGCCGCTTAGCAAATGCAACCTATGAGTATGTGGCGCACAGTCATGTGGCAGTTGCACCGTGCGCATGTCCTCCTGACATCAGATACTCGTGTGTGACTCTCGTATGTCCTACCTGCAATCGACAGAGGACTATTTCCTCACGACGAGTTTTTCTGCATGAGGAGACCCATGGCAACACAGAATCTTTAATCTGCCGGAGTTTATTATCAATGGTAGCCGTCCAGTCACCTTGCCACTTTGCTCTTAGAGATTGTTTTACATAATTAATAAAATCAGAAATAGCAACTCGGGTGGTGAAAGGAGACTGATTACATGCGTCTTTGGCAGTGGAATCTGCATGTTCATTACCCGGAATCCCTACGTGGCTAGGGACCCAGCAGAAACTTACTTTTGTGTTGCAATTATTCAACTCAAATTGCGTTGTAAATTTCGATGACGATAGGATGTTTGGAATAAAAGTTTTCTAAGGCTTGGAGAGCACTACACGAGTCACTGCAAATAAGGATTTTTCTATACTTAGGATTAATGATATTTGGAACCTTATTTATAGCGTATAGTTCAGCGGTAAACACACTCGTAATACCAGGTAGACCAAACATATAAGTTCTATCATTGACAACAAATACACAACCAACGGTATCGTTCTGTTTCGATCCATCAGTGTATACCACGGGTTCATCTTAGAGAGAACACACTGAAACATTTTCTGGAAGACGGTAGGTAATGTTAGTTGTTTATTGTATGTCGTAAGGTCAAACGTAAAATTGATAAGGTTTATACGGAGGATATGAGCATGGATACACGGGAAAGAATGACAGTGAAGAATGACAGAATGACAGTCAACATTTATATGCTGCAGTAGACATCGGGTACGGGCACCTACAGGTGCAGTATATCGTGGATGGTCCTCATACCTTCCTAAATTAGTTTTTCTAAGGTCTGAGTCAAAAGCCGAGTGATTTGGCAGTCCTTTGAAACGAGCAAAATAAGATAATAAAAGCTGGTCACGTCTATCCCAAAGTGATGGTTCACCAGTCTACAAGTAAGCTTGCGACAGGGCTTGATCTAAATCGCCTGTGGCAAGCCGAAGGAAAGCATGATGTACAGCATCCAGCATTTTAAGCACGGTATGACGAGCTGAAGAGTAGGTGACACAACCATAATCTAAACGGGAACGAACAAAAGAATAATAAAAATGTATCATACATGACTGATCGACTCCTCAGTTGGTATTACTAAGGACTCGCATCATATCTAAAAGGTTGGAACATTTTATTGTTAATTCTTTTATATGTTTGACCCAAGTAAGACGGCTATCAAAAAATAAACCTAAAAACTTGATGTAAGGATAGGTAGCAATAAGCTCTCCGTTCAGAAAAACTTGCGGAATAGAAGGGTTTCGTAGCCGAGAAAAGACTACACATTTTGTTTTGTCGGATGAAAATGTGAAACCGTTAATCCTGGACCAAGCTTCAGGGTGAGTATAGTGTTCTGTAGAAGTCTCTCTGCTGTGGGTGTTGAACGGCTCGCAATGTAAATAGCAAAATTGTCAACAAATAGAGAACATGAGACAGGAACCTCCACACAATTTGCAATATTGTTTATGGCTACAGAAAATAAGGTGGCACTTAATACACTACCTTGAGACACTCCATTCTCCAAGATGACACTACCTGAGAGCGAATCGTCCACACGAACACGAAACGTTAGGCAATTTAAGAATCCCTGGATAAAAGCAAGCATATTGCCCTTGATACTCCATTCTTTGAGGATGTTAAGAATACCACGTCGCCAGGCCGTGTCGTACGCCTTTTTTTATATCAAAGAAGATAGCGACGAGGTGCTGGCGGTTTAGGAAAGCGTTTCCATTGACACTAAATGGTCAATGGAAAATCGTCCTTGTAAAACACACTGTTCTGGAGATAGAAAGCCATGTCTCTCAAAGTACCATGTAAGCCCGCGGTTTACTATGCTCTCCATTACTTTGCACAAAACGCTTGTTTAAGAGATAGGGCGTTACCTACCAGGTTTTAGTACTGGTATAATAAATGCTACTGACCAGCCGGGTGGGAAGACTTGTTCGGAAAATAAACCATTATAAATATTCAAAAGATGTTGTAGTGCCAAATTAGGAATGTGTGAAAGCATACCAAGGCGAATGTTGTCCGGTCCAAGGGAAGTGTCACATGAGTTTTTAGTGTGTGTGACAATTCCTTAAATATGAATGGGGCGTTTAATTAACCAACCGAATCACCAATGTTTAACAATAATACTTCTATCTGTATCTTGTACCTTTGAAAATCATTATTATATGACGAAGTGAGAGACACCGAGCAGAAAGATTTTGCTAAAGTATTTGTCACAGCCGAAGATGATGAAAGGAGTTCTCCTTCATCAATAAAACCGAGAAAAGATTGTTTCGGTGATCCGAAAATTGCACGGATTTTTTTCCACACTGTAGACGAGGGAGTAATGCGTGAGATAGTGTTCAGGTATTTCGTCCATGACTTCCTCTTAGCGTTCAAGAATACTCGATGGCATACCGTTCTAGCCCTGCGGTATAAATTTAGATGTTCAGTTGTAGGCCAACGATTAAATTTGCGTAGTGCCTGCCGTCGATTTCTAATAGCATTTTTGCAATCATCATTCCACCATGGAACGGAAGGACGTCTAGGATTATCCGATGTTTGTGGAATATATTTGTTGGCATTCTCAAGTATCATGGACGTTAAAGAGGAAAGTTGGTCAAGGTCGTTCGCACCATTGTCATACTGTGATTGGAAGGCTTTATGGTATCCATTCCAATCCGCCTTTTCAACAATCCATCTCCGTGGCCTTCTTCTCACCTCGCGGTCTACACCGAAACCAGTAATAATTGGTCTGTGATCACTACCGTGAAAGTCATCACAAACAGACCAATTAAGGTGAGGGAGTAAATTCGGTGAGCATATGGAGAGATCGATGTTAGACACAGTACCAGATGATAAAGACATGAATGTGTGTGATCCATTATTCAGTAGACAAAAGTCCAAGTCTTGTCTCACTCTGTTTATCATATTTCCTCGAGTGGAGCAGAAGGTTGAGCCCCAGGAAATATGGTGGGCATTGAAGTCTCCTACTATTAACGATGGAGATTGTATTTGCGTGAGGATATTTGAGATATCACAAATCTCCTGAACTCTGAACTCAGAGTTCGGTACAGAGAGATACAAATTGCAGATATGCAATTTGAAGGGGATAGAGACCTTTACTGCGACAGCAGTAATCAGGGTGGCCGCCAGTGAATCCTTGTAGCAGACACCCCATTCTTTATGAAAATAGTCGGAGTGACTATTTACTGTTTACTAGACAGTCGTATCTTTCACAGAAGTACCCTCTGAGTGTTATTGGATCATGTTGTAGAAGATGATTCTTGGAAACACATTATTAGTGGATCTTGTGCGTGCACCAATACTCTAATATCTTCAATGCGAGATCTAAGACCTCTAACGTTCCACTGAATAATGTTCATAGGTATAGATAAATAAATTCAGGATAGTATAAATAATTAGTTGTACGTGATTCGGTTTTTCTTTTTTGTATTTTTGATTTTAAAGAACTCCGATGCCCTGGAGTGGTGGTGGTTCTTCAACCATATCCTGCAGTATATGAGGTGCTGGTGGAGGAGATTTAGTAGAATGGAATGCCGCAGATGACATCCCAGAGGGGATGGTTTCGTGGGATCCCTTAACAGGGAGCTTATTAGATGGCTTACCACCGCCAGCTAGGATTATTCCTGTCCGTACCGGTAAAACTTTGGGAACAGGAACTTTCATAGGGATTACACTGTTGGATTCACTGACTGCAACCAAATCTTTTTGTTCATCTTTGTCAGCTCTGAAATAGTGGCTGTTAGTGAGGCAACTTGATCAGATAACATCTGAACAATTTTTTTTAGCTCACTGCAGGATCCGCATGGCTGATTACTTAAATTTGTAGGAGCTTGTTGTGATGTAGCGGCAGCAAAAGATACGTCTAGTTTGACCAGGTTTCTTGAGTTAATAGTTTTTTTATATTCTCTCCGTGCCGCCGGAAAAGATAGTTTCTGCTCGGTAGAGATTCTGAGAATTGCCTTTTCTTCCTTAAAAGTTGGGCAATCTCGTGAGCGAACTGTATGCGAACCACTGCAATTACCACATTTTTCATCTTCTTGGCAGTTAGTAAGTATCATTGTGTCCTTCTTTAGCACATCTACCACATACCTCTGTTTTTGAGCAACATGTCGTGTGACCATACCCTTGGCATTCGAAACATCGTCGAGGGTTGGGAATGAAAGGTCGCACTCGAACTGAAAGATAACCAATTTCTATTTTTTCCGGTGGGACTGGAAGGTTGAACGTCAGTATAAGAGGTGTTAGTTCTTCCATCCCGTTCTGCCTTTTCATTATACGTTTCACTTCTACAACATCTTGAGCACGAAGTTCATCACCAATTTTGTTTATATCCAATTCCAGAAGGTCGCGGCAAAAAATTACTCCCCGGCTGATATTTAGGGTCTTCTGGCATGTCGCACTTATGTTTATGCCGCCCATATTGCTGAGATATAACAGGAAGCGACTCTGCTCCTCATTAAATGTTTCTATCAGAATTGTTCCGTCTCGTAGTTTTCTGATGTTCTTCGGAGAACTAATAGAACCGGTGACACATTTGTTAATCTCCTGATTAACAAATGTGTCACCGGTTCTATTAGTTGAGAACTTTTTAAGGGAGCCATCCTCCTGGTTATTCCGAAGAACAACAAAACGAACATTCTTATATTTTATATGAGAATTTATTATATTCTCTTCTGCAGTAACATTATCCTCGTCAGACAAAGCTGACTGAGGCTTTTTCACTAGACTAAAATTGGTGGTTTTTCCAGATGGACCACCAACCATCATAGAATTTATTGTTGGAACTGAAATTTTGGTCACACGAGTACCGGCGATATAACGGACCATTCCAGCAAAGCGCACACGTACTGGAGCTAGAGCTAAATACAACTGGGTTTGCCCTGATGCCCAGAGAACGTCGTTTGAGACTCACTACTTAGAGCCATTCACCCGTCGCCACGATAGTTCCAACCTTGGGTTACGGTTGCCTTTCATAAGATGTTGCAACACCACTGAGTGAAAATGTAATTATATATGTATATATAATATATATATGTTGTAATTTGTGTAGTGTTCTTGGTGAAGTATATGTGTACAGTGTAAAGTATTCTGCAGCTCAGTGTGTAGTGGAAAGAAAAGCTGCAGAGGCTAGGCCCGTGGGGATGCCAACCCCCAAAGTCTTAAAGAATAAGACTCCCCGTCGAGGACCTACTCCAAAATGTATAGTGATTTTTATGATGGCTGAATTATCAGCTAAATATGTTTTTAAGATGTGTGCCATTGTTAATGAACTAATGTAAGTTTGTTAAAATATAAAGTTGAAAAAAAAATTACTAGAAAATCAAAATTCTAGAATATTTCTGCAAATCAAGAAATGGAAATCTTCAATTTGCAGATAATATTTTAAAAGCTTCCCCCCCATATTTTAAAAACTTATACAAAAAACAAGCTTCTATACTAATACCATATAATATAAACATATTATTATTTAGACCTTTTGGTCAGCTAATTTTAGAGTAATTAACTCAGCGTCAAATAATGGGCAGGCAGGACTAGGTTTTATGATGAACAAGAAGATAGGGAGGAGAGTGGAATATTTCATAGCGATAGAATCATTGTAATAAGGATAAAATCAAAACCTAAACCGACAACGATTGTTAACGTCTATTTGCCTACAAGCGTCCATGATGATGATGAGGTAGAGTGTGTATACGAAGAGATTGATGAAGCAATTAAACACGTAAAAGGAGTTGAAAATTTAATAATAGTTGGAGATTGGAATGCAAGCATTGGAAAAGGCAAGGAAGGAAATATAGTGGGTGAATACGGGCTGGGCAAAAGGAATGAAAGAGGGGACCGACTTATAGAGTTTTGCACGAAGTATATTTTAGTAATTGCCAACACCCAATTTAAAAATCATAATAGAAGAATATACACTTGGAAAAAGCCAGGCGATACTGCAAGGTATCAGATAGATTATATCATGGTTAAGCAAAGATTTAGAAATCAACTCGTTGACTGCAAAACTTACCCTGGAGCAGACATTGATAGCGACCATAATTTGGTGATAATGAAATGTAGACTGGGGTTTAAAAACCTGAAGAAAAGGTGTCAGATGAATCGGTGGAATTTAGAGAAGCTTGAGGAAGAGGAGGTAAAGAAGATTTTTGAGGAGGACATTGCAAGAGGTAATTCTTAAATCAGCAGAAGCAAACATAGGCAGAATAAAGAGAACTGGTAGAAAAGCTTGGGTTTCAGACGATATATTGCAGCTGATGGATGAACGTAGAAAATATAAGAATGAAAGTGATGAAGAAAGTAAAAGGAACTATCGGCAATTAAGAAATGCTATAAACAGGAAGTGCAAACTGTAATACGGAGTTATACGGAGGAAATGAATTAGAAAATGGTGTTATAGAGGAAGAAGAGGAAGTTGAGGAGGATGAAATGGGAGAAACAATACTGAGATCTGAATTTAAGAGAGCATTAAAAGATTTAAATGGCAGAAAGGCTCCTGGAATAGACGGAATACCTGTAGAATTACTGCACAGTGCAGGTGAGAAAGCGATTGATAGATTATACAAATTGGTGTGTAATATTTATGAAAAAGGGGAATTTCCATAAGACTTCAAAAAAGTGTTATAGTAATGATACCAAAAAAAGCAGGGGCAGATAAATGTGAAGAATACAGAACAATTAGTTTAACTAGTCATGCATCAAAAATCTTAACTAGAATTCTATACAGAAGAATTCAGGGAGAGTGGAGGAAGTGTTAGGAGAAGACCAATTTGGTTTCAGGAAAAGTATAGGGACAAGGGAAGCAATTTTAGGCCTCAGATTAATAGTAGAAGGAAGATTAAAGAAAAACAAACCAACATACATGGCATTTATAGACCTAGAAAAGGCATTCGATAACGTAGACTGGAATAAAATGTTCAGCATTTTTACAAAATTAGGGTTCAAATACAGAGATAGAAGAACAATTGCTAACATGTACAGGAACCAAACAGTAACAATTGAAGAACATAAGAAAGGGAGTCCGACAAGGATGTTCCCTATCTCCGTTACTTTTTAATCTTTACATGGAACTAGCAGTTAATGATGTTAAAGAACAATTTAGATTCGGAGTAACAGTACAAGGTGAAAAGATAAAGATGCTACGATTTGCTGATGATATAGTAATTCTAGCCGAGAGTAAAAAGGATTTAGAAGAAACAATGAATGGCAGAGATGAAGTCCTACACAAGAACTATCGCATGAAAATAAACAAGAACAAAACAAAAGTAATGAAATGTAGTAGAAATAACAAAGATGGACCGCTGAATGTGAAAATAGGAGGAGAAAAGATTATGGAGGTAGAAGAATTTTGTTATTTGGGAAGTAGAATTACTAAAGATGGACGAAGCAGGAGCGATATGAAATGCCGAATAGCACAAGCTAAACGAGCCTTCAGTAAGAAATATAATTTGTTAAAATATAAGTTTTTTAAAAAGGTATGTTTGGGTGTCGCTTTATACGGAAGTGAAACTTGGACGATCGGAGTATCTGAGAAGAAAAGATTAGAAGCTTTTGAAATGTGGTGCTATAGGAGAATGTTAAAAATCAGATGGGTGGATAAACTTTAATGAAGAGGTATTGCGGCAAATAGATGGAAGAAAAAGCATTTGGAAAAATATAGTTAAAAGAAGAGACAGACTTATAGGCCACATACTAAGGCATCCTGGAATAGTAGCTTTAATACTGGAAGGACAGGTAGAAAGGAAAAATTGTGTAGGCAGGCTACGTTTGGAATATGTAAAACAAATTGTTAGGGATGTAGGATGTAGAGGGTATACTGAAATGAAACGACTAGCACTAGATAGGGAATCTTGGAGAGCTGCATCAAACCAGTCAAATGACTGAAGACAAAAAAAAAATTATTTAGACAATTTATGTAGAATGAAGTCATTAATTCAAAAAATTTTTAATATAACCATTTTTTGCATAATATTTGGACGTTAATGACTATAGAAAAAAAAGGCAGAAATTTCCATATTTATATTGATAAATGGAGTGCCACTATTACCATTCTTTTTTAAACATAATTTTAAACTAACAATAACAAATCACTCTTGCATCATATATTATAATAAATAATATTATAATATAAATATATATTATTATTATATTATAATATATTATATTCTCATTATAATATTAAGTATTAGCTCCATTTTTTAGTATACCATTACGTTACCACATACATTACATTCAGCCTACATAAAAATACTTCAGGATTTAATACACACTATCTGTTAGCACAGTACAAATCAGCATTATTGGAATCTGAATCAATTTCAGTATAAAGCAGGTGCAGATCTTATACATAATCATTAGTAACATTAATTGGGTAAAGGGAACAATTGATTTTATTAGTATTTTTGAAATTCTATGTTTAAACAACTACAAATACAATCAAGTAAGTAAAAATTTAACATCTTAAGAACATGCTTACACAAGTACAACAAATCAAAATACAATTAAAATTATAACTGGGAAACTTTTATACCACTTATAAAGTTTGGGTTGTAAATTTAAAACTACTCATATGTATTTTTTTTTTAGCGGGTAGATTCCAAATGAAACTATGCAAGTGATGGTCCACAAAAAATAGCTAAAAGATTTAAATTTGAATATATTCATATCTATTTGGTATTAAAGCAATAAAATGGTGGCAGTCTTTTAAAATGCAATTAAATTTAGTTAATAGTATTGTAAAAGTATTTACTTTTTGGAAAAAAGAAATGAATTTCTATTTCAGCTTTAAAATTTGTATCACTTCCATGTAATCCATTCAGGTCATTATTTAAACAGCCAAAATGCGCTCGAAGACAATTAGGATAGAGTCTTTTTGCCTCAAGAACACTAGAAGGACCAAGAAGAGTTTTCCAGTCCTCAACAGCATTTTTTTTAGCCAGACATAATGCTATTATAGGTCCTGCAGATAAGGCTAACACCATTTTGGGATAAGTTGTTTTTCCATAATCATCCAGGTAAAATTCACTTGCTTGTTCAGGAGTGAGGTGGACCATTCTTTTCTGTGAATGTAAGTAACATTAACATATTTTTATAAAAGAGAAAAATTTTCAACAAAATAATAGTCAAAGTTTAGAAAGCATAAATGCAAAGATGTGTAGTAGTTATACCTTAGGTAGAACCATACTATAAACTGTAGGAATGACTAGGCATGTACATTTACCGTAGCTGTGCCTTACAAGCATATTCACTGTAGCATAACTGCAGTAATTCTACCTATGGTAGAACTTTGTACATAAGGTGTCTTGAGCACCGTTGGCATTGATAACAGTATGTAAAAGGTATAGTATAACATAAGAGAACATTATAGCAGCAGTCACCAATCCGGCTATCCATCTCCACCCTATTGGTCAACTGAGCTTTTCTGAACTTTGACAAAAAATACATTTATTTTAAAAGATTATTGCTAGAATAAATAACATACACTACCTACTTAAAAATGCATTGTGTTCTGATATTTAATAAAGCAGAGAATGTTTTCAATTAGAAATTTCTTTATCCACCAGATTTCAATCTGGTGGAATAATTAAAACAAATTTTAAACCAAAATAAGTAAGTGTGTAAACCATTTTTTTTTTATACCTGTACCCAAATTGGTCATTAATATTATTAATGCTTATGGGAGATTTGTAAATAATCGTTTTTTCTAAATTACTTATTTACTTGCGTTGAAACATTTTGAACTAAATCAAACTGCATTTATTTCAGATGTAGAAATTATAGAATTACAAACTCACCATTATTCTTCAAACTGCTTTCTTAAGGGAACAATTAATTTCTAGTTTAAGAATGTTTTTTTTTTTACAATAAACTAGTGGGTGTTTAAATGATTATGCATTATAATTATATAGTTTATTTCAAATAGGGAGTGACCAAATTAGTTTCAGAATTTTAAATTGTGGTAAAAATTGATAGCATGAGGTCATTTTCATTCAGCATTTCAAAGCCTACAGTCTCCATAAAGTGTCAGCTGGGTGTGAATATCATGTTTGCCACTGAGTGTTTTTCTCAAAGGTGGTTCTATAACTATGACTTGATGTTAGTTCAGATGTCACTTTAACATTGAAATAAATATTAAGTATTTGCATACCTTTCTTAATAAGTTAAAAAGTTTATGTTCTGCTTTAAATAAGAAAGATGCTGACATTCAACTACTGATTAAACTAGAAAATGTGTGATCAAAATGCCATCATATAGCTCATTGTTCTGCTTAACATCTTTATGATCAACAATATCAGATAGCTGTAAGAAAAGAGGCAGATGTTACAGTTTATCCACAATTCCATACATTTAAAATTCAAATAATTCAAGAATTACTGCCTCAAGATTTGATAAAGCAGAAAGAATTGTTATTAAATTGTTACAAATGATTACATGAAATCATGATTACAAAATTTGTTCTTATCTATTGAGGGACGATTACTTTCATTGAAACTGTAATGTAAATAATCATAACTTAAGATATTAGTATCAGAGAATCTTCATTTACTGTATGGTTCTATAATTATGATGTCAGTTCAGATGCCATTTAAATGTTATGTGATTAACAGTCTCCACCAGATGAACAAATTTTTACTTGTCTCCAGTAATAAAAGGATTAAGTCAACAATGAAAGATGTGGCAGTATAAATAATTACAATGCTCAGTGGTTGTTTTTTATATTTTTGATATGGAACCATGGATATTAGGATATTAAAATAAATAAGATTAAAAATTTAGAAACTAGAAATCCGAATATCTCCCACATTACACTGTAACTTACACTATATTCCCCTTATTGGGAAGTGGAGATAGTGTTTAAAAGTAAGTATAGCAAATTAATAATTCAAACTGTATGGTAAAAAAAGAAGTTGATAGAATATCATACTACATCCAACTTTGCATGCTGAGTTTCATAAATTAACTGAAGTTGTAAAAATAATAATAATAGAAGAAAATGATCATTTTTTTTAGTTTACAATACTGTTTTATAAAAAACAAAATTCCTGTTCATGAAAACAAAAGTTACTAAATATTAATTTTAAGGCAGTTCTAACAAATTTAAAGTAAAAAAGCTTGCAAAGAAAAGCATTTCTCATTAATTGTGCATGCCACTCAAAATTCAAGAAAAAGTATGTGTAAAAAAATAAAGAGATGTTATAAAAGAAATAATAAATTCTAACTAAAACTTCCTAAATCACTTATTGTACCCTCTACAGCTAAAATCTATCTTTGAAGGGCTAAAATTATTTTAAATTTCTACACTCAATTTATGTTAATCTAATTAAAAAATGAAAGAAAAAATGATTTACAAGACAAGAAAGAGATTACAGATTGTTTTATTCCTGCATAAATAAAAAGACTTGGACATTTAATATACACCAAAATTATTTGTCAGAGATTCTTTTAAATTTTAACTTATTTTTATTTGTTGAAAACACTACAAAAATTAAATTAAAAATATATTCTGATCACAAACACACTTACTGACTCGTACACACATATTCAGAATCACCTGATATTAATACACTAATAAAAATAAACTTTCTTTTTTAATTTGATTTTGTTTATAAATGTATTTTTCTTTTATTATTTCTCATAACATTTAATGGTGCCAGTGCTTTGGCTTGATAGTAAGCGATTATTACTAATTATTCTTCATAGCAGTCTTTTAGACGTACACAAATTTATTAATATAATTCATTTTATACACTGAATAGTTCATCAATTTTAAGTTGGAAGGTAAGATTTAATTACTGCACAACTGAAGAAAGAGTGGATGAGTGAACAATATACCAACCAAATAAATACACTTACTTCAGCTTTTTCATAAAGACAAAATAATAATATTTCTCAGAATTCTGAATATTACTATCAGAGTTACACAAATTATGAAAAAATTTCTGGATAATAAAAATTTATAAATAGTATTTAATTTAGAAAAATTCTGATTTAATTATGAGTTATAAATTGATTTTCTACTCTTAAAAATATTGGTGAAACAAGTCTTGTTTTTTGTTTACTTCTAGATTTTGGTTTGATCTTGTATTTTTTCTGAACTCCTAAACCTTGGGAACTGTTTTACTAATGTCAATATTTATGTGTGCTACAAAGTCCCTTGTTAAATCAGGTCACTGAAATTTTTTAGTGGAAGAGGAGGCAGTAGCCTCAGTGGAGGTCATTGAGCCTCTTTTAAGAAAAATAATAATATGGCAGTTTTTTCTGAAACAGTAAGAAAGATTCAATAATCCTGTGTAGAATATATTGGTGTGTTATTTCATAAATACAAAAATTCATACAAAATTATAACTAAAAACAAATCAATAGTTTTACAAATTGTACAAGTGGTAATCACCACGTTTTACTTCCTTGTACAAAGTAAAAAAAAATTTTGGTTTTTAGATTTCAATGGAAATATACATTTTTACCATCCCTGAATCCATTTTGACTAATTTCGGCGTGATGTCTGTACGAACATATGTATGTATCTCGCATAACTCAAAAATGATTAGCCGTAATATGTTGAAATTTTGGATTTACAACTGTTGTAACATCTAGTTGTGCACCTCTGCTTTTGATTGCAATCGACTGGACCAAGTGTCCAAAAAAGCCCAAAATCCCCAAAAATTTGGATTTCGGACTTTTTCTTAACTGCAGCAATAAGCCCTCATTGAGAGTTTTTCAAACGATATATCATGTGGTATTTATTTTCAATGGTTCCAGAGTTATAACCAAATAAAATTTTAGTTAATGAAATGTTTGGTTCTTTTCTTACAAGGGAAGGTACATCGGTTCGAATCAGACTTCATTTCCTTTTTCTTTTTTTTTAATTTAAATATATTGATTTATTAATAATTATTAATGTCTGATTGTAAAAAAAGTTCTTACAATAAATATAAATTCAATAACAATAAAAAAAAATCATAAGTTATTAATGAAATAACATTTTATATACTTTTAAAAACATGTATATATAATTTAATAGGCATACAAGAAGTCATGTGGTGTCCACATCAGATTTTCTATTTTATAATTTTTAGCTCAAATGGCTTAATGACATTTGTATTTCTATTTAGGAAGGGTGGATTAACAGGAATAATTTTGATAAACACATGAAATTGACGTAATTTTACATGATACATATTATGTTGTAGTTCATTTCCATTGTTTTATCAATAGCATTTGCTGTTACAGCAAAAATCATTTACTCATTTCCATTAATAATGGGAACATCTACAAAAAAAAAAAAAAAATGACAAAATTAAATTTTTAACCATATTTATTTACTGAAGTAAACTTAACATTTCCATTCAAAACACAAAAAATATATCGATATGTTAATAATGTAGCATATTAACTAACAATACACAGTGAAACCTGTTCAAGACGGAAACCTTCCCATTTTGGAGAATAATATTGTTCTTGTTAAAAAAATGGAAAAATCAATGTAAATAATCATTCTGTATACTACGGAATCTCAAGAACACGGAAACAGAAGTTAGGCACCCTGAATAATACGGAAAATATATTGTATGAACTATGGATACTAAGGAAGGAAAACTGACTATTTTATCAGAATTTTTAGGTGATTAAAAATGACTAGCCTATAAGTTACGAAAAATGTAGGTGAATTGGCTGTTGAACACACAAACACAGAACAGCTATAGTGGTGCATTTCACAAAAGTAATGTCTTTTTTTCTGTGTGACAATTTGTCTATGCTTCTTCTCTGTCAATTCTGCAGTCGGATTTTACTTCTTTTTTTTTTGTTTTACGTCAGAAATGGGAAACATTTCCTAAATCAAACGCCCAGTAGCCCGTACATACTGGGTGTGTGGGGTTCACCGCCTACTGCAGTGGGACCCACTAAAAAACCACTCCCTCATGCAATGTGGTGCTGGAACCGATGTAAAGACACAACCTTAAGACCATGTGCATCACAGGCACACCTCACATTCATACAATTTACACATGACATTCACACTTTATTTACAACTCAATATATACACTACACATGTGAACTCTTCTTAACCCTGCACAACAGCTATGCCAACCTGATATGGCAGAAACGCATCCCACAGGAGCCACTGGTATTGTGGGATGCCTCCCCCAATAGCGAGGCATCCCCGCCACCCGCCCCCAAAGGCTGGCATCCAGCACCGCCTTCAACCGACATCCTCACTGCCCTCCAGTATCCTCTGGTGGAGCACTCTTATAAACCACTGAGCACATTGGGTCCAACCCTTACTGGACAAGAGCATCAACTGCATGACTCTCCTGGGCGAGTCCAAAACGTCAGCCACATGGTAAATTTTTCCTTCCACCTGGGTCACATGAAAAAGGTGTGCTCCACAATCTCTGTTTCTTCACATTACTAACATTGATCCGTATGCTTCCTTCCAATCCTGCAGAGGTAGACCCCAAATGACCTGAGACCAGTTAGCCACTGAGCCGTCCAGAAGTCCACCTCCCCATGTGGTCTATTGACTCATGCAGCTACCTCTGGGATCAATACAGCTCTAATGTCCTTCTTTTGCATTCCTCCACCTCTCCTGCCATTCAGTAAATATGTGGCTCCTCGCCTCCTCGGGTTTTACTTGCTTGTAATCTAGTCGTGTATGTCAAGTTACCCGACATTAGTGTTAGTTTTTATTGTGTAACAATTAATGTGTTTGTGCTTTGTTGTACTCTTGTGTATTGTGTCTGTATCTTATTACTACTATACTTTCTGTGCATACCAAATCGGTTTATCGTAATTTTATAAATTTGATTTAAAATTCACCAAAATATCTGGTATAAACACTACTTTAATACTAAACAAAAAAGTTAAACTTATTAAAATAAATAAAGATAAATTGATTATACATCAGTTAATGGATATGTTTAATAGCAGAAAAACTCAGATCGACACACTTTAAAAAAAAAAAATAGAAAAATTATGGATGAGTGGTTAAAAGAAAATGCGAATATGAAAAGATTGCAGAAAACTATTGGATATGAGGAAATAAACGAACTGCTATGGGAATGCTTTCTTAGAAGCAGATCTAAACATTTACCAACTTCTGGTCCTATTTTACAAAACCAAGTTTTACTGTTAGCTAAAAAATTAAACAAACCTGATTTTAAAGTTTCTAATAGATGGTTTGAAAGTTTTGAAAATAGACATAAGATCGTTTGGAATGAAGTTTGTAGAGAAGAAAGTGATGTCGATAAGTCAGTAGATATGGAACAGGATACAAAACTTTATTATTCTGGTTGACTACGATCAAAATGACATTTTTAACTGTGATGAAACAGGAATATTTTTAAAACTTTGCTGACTAAAACGCTAGCGTTAAAAATATAAAAATGTCAAAAGAACACCCAAATGCCCTCCTTTGTGCAAACATGGCTGTGAAACTTCTTTTTTACCGTTCGTAATCGGTAAATTGGCAAGACCATAGTGTTTTCTCACATTAATGTTAATAAACTCCCTATGACTTGATTTTTTTAACAAAAAAAAAAAGGCTTGGTTGACTTCTATAATGGAGGAGTGGTTGAACAATTTTAATCCTAAAATGAAAATTTTAGGATTAAAATTCTGTTATTTCTTGATACTGCAACTTGTCATCCTCATATCAATTGTTTAATGTTAAATTACTCTGGTTTCCACCTAACACAAGCATCACACAACCGCTGGATTAGGGTATGATTTACACCGTGAAAATGTTCTACAGAAGAATGGTGTTACAATTGATTATTAGGAAAATGAATGCTGTGAATAGTTTTAATAAGCTCACAAAATCAATTTCAGTACTTGATGCTGTTTTTTGGATTCATTTGGCAGTAAAGAACAAAAAAGAGGAAACCATAATAAAATGTTTTAAAAACTCTTATCGCTTCCTGATGCAACACTGTAGTCTTAGATAAAGCAGAGGAAAATATGAGAATTTTATAAGATCTGTGCAGTAATAATGAATTTGAAGTAGCCGCTGATACATATGTAAACGCTGACAACCCATGTCACATGTACACCATTTCTCAGGAACCCAGCTCCACAGGTGTATCACACAACAAAATGGAAAAAGTGCAAAACCACAACCAATTCAGCAGCAGTGGCATCATAAGACTTCAGCCAACCAAAGCGACCAATGATGCCCCAATTCGACAGCATTGACACATCACCGACCGATCCGGCTGTTGCCCAGCAGGCAACATCCCCTTCAACACCACTGCAGGCAAGGAAAACCTCCCAGTGGGCAGCCCCTCCAGAATCAGAGCAGCAGCCGACCCTGGACCTATATGCTGGGGCCAAAGGATCCCGACAACCACAATCCCTGTCTGGGAGCATTGTCTGCTAAGAAACCCTCAAGACTCCAGGGATAGACCCAACACAGTGCCACCTACTCCTATCCTTGGAACCCACTACAAGAAAACACAAACACCCAGACACACACAACCACAAACAACTCTCCCTCATTTTGTTCTTATGAACAAAATCCTCACGTACCCGACTTATCTTACTTGCAAACACCTCACATGCAATCACAGAAGACACTAGACCCACACATGATCACTCAATCCTCAGCCTATCTTACTCCTCACGAAATACAGATCTCACCTCTATAAAAACTCAACATTCAAACAGCACATGACACCAAGAAAATCTCCTCAGCCGTACTACAATCACGACACACACTCTCACTAAACAACCCCCTCCTACACAACCACTATTGAAAATTATCGTGCCCAGTCAGAAAGTAAACACCGTAATGCCCCAAATCATACCATCCCATTTCATCCACTCTTTCACAATCTGAAAAAATTCTGCAGTAACACGCTCTTTCATAAACACACTCCACCTTTCTTCCCACACATTCATCCCGCGCAACCTTCTTAGCATAACCCACCGGGTTGGTCTAGTGGTGAACGCGTCTTCCCAAATCAGCTGATTTGGAAGCCGAGAGTTCCAGCGTTCAAGTCCTAGTAAACCCAGTTATTTTTACATGGATTTGAATGCTAGATCGTGGATACCAGTGTTCTTTGGTGGTTGGGTTTCAATTAACCACACATCTCAGGATTGGTCGAACTGAGAATGTACAAGACTACACTTCATTTACACTCATACATATCATCCTCTGAAGTATTATCTAAAACGGTAGTTACCGGAGGCTAAACAAGAAAAAGAAAGAACCTTCTTAGCATCCTTCAGCCTCATCCTGTTTCACTTCAAGTCCCATATCCTTACACACAACCTCACCAACAAATCAGCAGGTAAAACACCACAAATCACACACACTAACAGTCCTGTACCCTCTTGCCACACTCAACAAACAACTGTTATGCCTTCAAAAATACTACACTTTTCACCCTCACGCACTCAAAATACCATCCCAGAAAACTGCATAATAAACAAATATAGACTCCACAACACCTCTATACACCACACGCAATGATCTCCCACTCAACCCCCAAAATTTTACTGAATTCCCTCCGAACTCGCGAACAGACATACCCAACACCCACACCAAAATCCATACCCAGCAACCTGTCAAAAAACAACAGACCCCTGTGGACAACAGTCACGCATCACCTCCTGCTCCACACACCTCATACATTACTCTCACCCTCCTATCACGCAAGTAACTTTTGCGTAAGTAGAAGACATCCACAGGACACCTGATTCACCGAAGCTCAGTAAGAACCAATGGCCACCAGGCATTATCAAAATATAAAAAGAAAATCATTTTTACAGTGTTGATTAGATGATGAGAAGATACGCTATTCTCCTGATTCTTCCTCCGTGATCTCAGTGGTTCTGGGAGAATTTGTATCAGACTGTGCTGGACCTTTTTTTACAAGTAAATTTTTACTTCCTTTTACAGCAGCAACTCATCTAAGGTTTCTTGAGCAATAAGTAAGGCCATATTATGTTTCTTCTTTTCATTACTTTTTTTGTTTACTCTGTCTAAAAATTTCCTGGCTTAAAAAAAGTATAATCTACTTTTTTTTCATTTTAAAATAATACTTGATGTATAATTTACTCTCTCATAAGTGAGGTATGGAACTATTTGCATCTTCTTTCATGACTTCAGACCTTTTGGCTTCTTTCCTTCAAACATCTGAAGAATACAATTGCTCACTAGATAAGAAAGAATTATATTGAACATGTAATGATCTGTGGATCCAGATATATGAGGTTATTTTATATAGGAGGAACAGAAAGAAATCTCATAATTTCCTGTTCATCATCCTGCTAATTTCTTTTATAAAAAAAAAATATATACTTCTGCACTTTTTTACTCCGACGCCTTTTTTTTCAGTCCCCCAATACTTTCAATAATTTTAGTAAATGTTCATGCCCAAACTGAAAGCAGCTTCAGCTAGCAGATCATTTGTGGGTAATGTGAATCTACCGAAGAACTACATTCTTCGGTAGATTCTCAAACTGGACTTCTCCCTCCAGACAGGCTAAGAGAAAATACACTGCAGACACTTTGACCACAAACATTATTCATTTTATCAAATTTGTCAATTCCTTCAAAAAGTCAACTCCCACGAGTATAGTACAGACTAAGAGATCTAGATGACCTAGCACTTGCAATTTCTCTTTCAGGACCATAAAACTTGTATTCAGTGAGTGGCTTTTTATGTTTTAAATATACATTTAGTATTTAATGACGGTTCTGATTTAAGAGATTCTTTATTACCATCCTCATGACAGAATTGTTTAGTTCATTCAACAGATGATGAAAACAAACTAATATTGGATAGAGCAGAAGGTAAGAAATAGGTGCTGGAAAAAAGAATCAGATCCGAAAGTTGAATGATTGCTCTCAATTACAGGATAAACCTTTAATCATAAGATTTTCTTAAGCAACTGATTTTGATGCACCTGAACATAGATCAGAATAACTTTCTTTCTTTTTTGAAAATAGTATTTATCATAAGTTGTAGCTTTACCTAAAGTTTTTTTAGCATTATTGTTTTCTGCACCATTATTTTCTGATTTTTTATTAGCTTTCTTTTTACGATTCATTCTTTTAGCGATTTATCAAAGGTAGTTTTTTTTGTTGCTAAATTTCTAATAATTGTCAGTGGCTTTGTATTTATGTTGCCATTTTTTCCTTTCTTTTCTTTGAAATACCTGATGCTTTTTTTAGATTTCTTATTTTGTATAACTTCACTAGATAAATCTATTTTTGAAAACATTTTGCTCAATGATGGTTTTGAAACTTTTTATACAGTAACTGTTCTTTAATATTCTAGTCAATCAAACTCAGTTTTTGAATTACTGCTTTTTATAAGATGAAGAAGGACTTTCACTATCTAGTTTTTTTTTTTGCTGTACTTTCTCTTTTTGGACTCATTATTCAATTTTCTTTAGTAAATCCACTAGATAAAAATGCCCTCAGTCGTTCTCTTCCTTTTTTAGATATTGCTACAGCTAATTGTAAAGACTTATTGCACTTCTGGTCACTTATTTCTTGTTAAAAATATAAAGTTGTAGAACTATTTACTACTGTTCCAGTAGGATAATTTTTTGTTTCAGTGTTAGATTTCTCTTTAGCTTCAAAATCTCTTCACCTTTCTTACATCAGCAGGAGCTCTTAAATCTGATGTATTTAATTTTGAAGTTTATGTCATTTCACACTTGGACCTTAAACTTTACGTCTGTGATGATATTTTAATATTACAAACTCGTGAAGCAGTTTTTGAGAAATATATAACGACTCCTTCTGAGATATGGAACCTTTTGTTTATTTCCTAATTTTTACACTTACAGATTGCTCGAAATTTTCGTTCTTTCAAGTACTAAACATTAGATTCTCTCTCAAGTCCTGATGAATGGCAGCTTAAATGTGTGCCTCGAGGGTTAGTACAAACAGACATCTTAGAACATTGATGCAATGCTGAATTACTTTTAGATTATAGGTGTTTAGGAGATTAAGGTAGTCTGTGAACATCCAGGAATGGGTTAATAACATGTCTGGATGAGTTAAATGTTAAAAAGTTGACAATATTGATGAAGGATTATCAGTTTTTATAAAATATCTCTAATCAGTTTAATATTTTGTTTAGCTTTATGAATTTTAATCAAAATTAAATGGGAAGATATCAGAAATTATTCAAATTCTATCAGAGAAAAAGTAAGAAAACAAAAATAAAACCGGTTTTGGAAAATGTAATTTTTATGAATTTTGACTGTGTGAATGTGCACACTGATACAATTTTATAAAACTGTCGTTACCGAGGGTTAACAAGTATAAATTTTGAGGTGCCTCCCCATTTTTGTTTGGAAGAAAGGGCAACAAGAGAAAAATTAAAATATGAAAATTATGATGCACAGCTGGTACAACTGTTAATGATTTCAGTAACTTAGATATATATATAGTTATTCTATTAATCAGTTATTAAAGCCAAAATTAATAACAAAAAGTACCACTGATACTTTTTTAGCATGAACCTTAAAAATAAACTAATAATTTGTTAGTATTGCGACAACTAAAATATTTCAAACTTCTGTTCTCTACTTTTTGAAAATTAAGACTAAAAGTATCTGCTGTTTAATAATTTTGATAAAAAATTACAATTCTGTAAAGTATAAATAATCTTAATTTTTTGTTAATAGTGATGTGGAAAATAAATGAATTTCTAATTCATACAAATTCATGCAAGGCTGCAGAAAAATGTGGGCCAAATTATTCATTACAATATTCCTGTCTTAAAGCAGTATTAATGAAAAATATGTAATTAACTCTAGCTTTAGGCATTTAAGTCATCTGTAACAAAAAAAAAACTATTTAAAAGTTTTACAAACTATTTTATATGTAAAAGTGTCTTATTTAAAGGATGAAATCTTACGATACAAAACTAATTTTTTAATCTGTTCACAAAAATTAACCTTATGTGTAACAGCAGGACAAGACTTCAATTAAGAATGTGAGTAAATGAACATACTGTAAAAAAATAAAATCACCCCTATATAATAATTTTTTTAATGAATTTGTTAATACACTTAGGACATATTTTTTAAATACTCCAACACATTTTGTTTAATGAATATGCTGTAATATTTAAAAAATAAAAATTTTCATTTTTATATTCATGTAGTAGCTTTTGAGTTTTTAGAATCATTAATAACGATCACACTTAATAAGCGGTATTTTAAATTTAATTCTGAAAAGATACTTTTATGCAGATATGTAAATACAGCAATGATCAGCCAAAATATTTGCTGGTATCAGGGTTTTTGGAAATGTTCCCTTTTGTTCAAAAAAATTAACAGAATTTCCAGAAGAAGAATATACCTGTTCGTTGCCCTTGCATTTTTCTCAAGGGCACAACAAAAATTGCTTAAAAAATTTCTATATGCGGGGCACTGATGACATTAAATTTTGTACGAAATTAAAGAGGAGGGATAGTTTTTGGTAAATTAATTTTTTATATGGTGGTTGTAGAAAATTAAGTTACCTGATTTTCGACTCCACCAGACAAGAGAGGACCATATTTTTTTTAGTAAAATATAATTTATTCTTGTTAACTAACATTGTACCAAACTGAGCCAACTTATTGAAGTAAATAATTACCCTAATAAATAAACCTTTAATCCCTAAAAAAACAAGGACACTGAATGGGACCTGTACTAAAAAAATCTATTTTAATTAAAATTAAATTTTTATGATTGAAAATCCAACAGTGTCTAGTATTAAACTTCCCATGTTGAACTTTCTAAATAAAAAATGGGGATGAGACTTAAAAATAAAAATCTGTTACGGGCAAAGGTGGTAAAATGTTATGTTGCAAACTTTTGCTTGCTTTTTTCCAGATATATCTGTAAAATAACATTAGTGGTCACGTTATATGTGTAACAATATATTATATATTCAAATATGATTTTGAGTATAATTGCTAAAAAACAAAAATCAATTTTTAATAAATAAATGTGCATCTATTTGATCCCCTTGCTAAACAGCTTTGTCATATAACATTTTTAACAGGCACTACTTTAAAACTAATAAAGTAGCAGAAATTAAAAAAAAAAAATACTAATTCCTTACTCGAATCCCTCTTTTTTTACTTAGAAAGCTCCCATTGTTGACTACGCTAATAGTAGATAGTATTGCATTTTCAATCTTCAAAATTCAAGTTAAAAAAAAAATTATTTTTGGTACAGGTCCAAAAATTAGGATTAAAATTGAGGATAAAAGATTTATTTACAGTACTCACTGCTTTTAAGCACTAGGCAATCAAAAAATTATTGGATAAAATAAATTTAAAATAAACTACAGAAAAAAATATTAATTAATAAAATTTCCAAATTAAATTTTCAGTTTTGTAATTGCTAACATATATCAAAGCGTTATACCTCAAAATACCTGCTAATTACAATGAGGTATTCATTTTTATGGCAAAGATATAATTGTTTTAACACATAAGGGTTAACTATATGCCCAGCAGACATTGTTGATAAAGGATAACTCTCAGGATTTGCTAGATGGAATTAAGTACTTTATGTACGTCCATTATGGCACACCTTAATTTAAAAACTTAACTACGCTGTAAATCTAAACCACAAACAGAAAATTAAGCCAAAAAAGTGAAGTACTCATAGAAACAAATGATCTTGTAGATTGTTAACAATTGAAAATAAGTTCTCTTATTAAACTTTAATTACAATAATAAAACGTGATAACACTTGTCAACTAATGATTTGTTACTAGATTAGTAATGGGAACTAGTGAAGGATTTACAAACTTGAGATGAGTTGTAGCAATAATTTATGCTATTGGGGCTAACAATAATGCCATTATACTGATAACCTAAAAATCCATTACATTAGTATATCATAAAAATCACGTTCATTTATCGTGATAGTGAATATCATTCATTCTTATCAATCATATTTATTTGATAATCAGAGAGAATAGTTGTATTTAGTCTGAAATATATAGGTTAGTGAATAACAAATCAAATGAATGTTTTCATTAAAGCTCTATCAATATTCTTTTAAAATTATTCCAATTAAAAAATTAAGTTCTAAAGAAATACCAGTTTCCATTTTGCTAATATTAGGATTTATTTTGTAAATACCTTTATAATTTTGAATCCTTCTTTTCTTATTATCTTCTCAACTATTAAAGCACTCTTTACAGCTTCAGGTTTTATTATGGCTAACGTTAATTCTAATACTACTTTAATACCATTGGTTTCTGAATCAACATACTGGAAGCCTGCATCAATTGAACTAGTAGATGATGTCAATGAATTACAATAGTGATCCATTTATTTTGTTTGAAAAAATTACCATGCACCTTGAAAATAATTTAATTCCCAGTTTGAAATTACTTTTTCTTCAACAGTAAACTACTTACACTTTGGTAAGAAAAAAAAAACAGCTGTTAATGGTAATGAATAGATTTTTTTAATCATGTAATTAAAATTATTTTTCAAGTAGAAGAAATCATGAATTAAAATTTTATACATATATTATTATTATAATAACATATATTATTTTATATGATTTAATAATATATGCCCATCCATTTGCAAATTTTTCTACAAAGAAGGTTAGTTATAAACTTAGTAATACTTGGATGTCAATTGTTTTGCAACATAAAATATGAAAAGTAATCTGTGCTTTAAGCATACATTTTACTATATACTGCAATTTCATAAAAATTTAGACTGCAATTTAAAAATTTTCATCTGTTCAACTTTAATTTCATAATCATTTAAGTTCCAATATACAGCTAATGGAACTTCTAGCAACTATTATAGTTTATCTTTACAATTTTATAAATTTTAAGTAAGTTCATTTTCCCAACCAATTTTTATACAGGTCCAGATAGAAAAATATAACTGGAAATCAGATTAACAAATTTGTCATATACATATAATGCAGATTAACTAATATAATTGAAAAACAAATTTACTAATTGCACTTATAATAAAATTGAAAAATAATTTGGCTTTCAGTTTATCTAGTAACAAGAATTATAAAGAGAAATTTCACTTAATCTATAAACTTATTCTTCCTTACACTTACACACAGGCCTAATCCAAACAAATAACACAAATTTATAATTTAGATGAAATAGATGTTACTATATTGAAATTAAGGGTCTAAATAAATTTAAAACATTTACTTATAAATGTTTAAAGATAAAAATCATAGTAACATTTAAAATGTTTAACTTTCATAAACTTTGTACTAGCAAAATTCAAACATATGCAATAAATCAGAGAGATATGGAAATTTGCAATGTTTACTTATTTTAGGTCATGTTCTGAAACAATACCCTTGTACCACACACGATTAAGAGAAAAATATTACATACCTAATTATACAAATCAATTTTGTAAAGAATAAAACACAAAGGTTTGAACAAATATACACTTTATTATAGCATAACTACAGAAAGTTTAGTCTCTAATCAGAATTTATCATCCTTCATAGCAAATTCAATAACAAACTCATGAAATTCTAAAATTACTACCTTAATGGATATCATCAACATCAACTAACGCCAATTCTGGTTTGTCATAACCTAAGCTTTCCGGTGTATCAAGTCCTAATTCATCCAAAGTAGGTTGGATTTCTTGGATTATGTACGGGTATATTTGATTAACTTTACCACCGCATTTGAATTTCACAGCTTCAATAAATCTAACACCAAGTGAATAGTCACTCACACGACGGCAAGCTTTCAAAGTAGCACAGATAATTTTTGGATCTGGTACCACATCATGCCCCAGTAAATCATTTATTCCTTTACGGATTTCCCAGCCATCAATATCGGGCCGATTAAAATACTTTTCAAATCTTTCATCGAATTCCTCATCGCTCTCTGCCTCGCCATGTGAAAATCGACCAGGTACTGCAGTAACTGGTTTTAAACCCTGCACAAGAATACCTCTACTTGTAGAACGAACGGTCGATGCTAGAGCTCGCAACATTTTTGGAGATGTGCACTTGTCCAAAGATGAAATAAGGAACCACTTCCACTAATTAACACAACTCGATCTCTCCACCTAGAAAATGTCAGAGTGAAGAAGGAAGGTCAAACGTACCTACCAGTAGTACCAATCCGAAAATCATTACATTGTTAACATCAACACTGTAATAATAATTTAATATTTTAAATATTATTTTTAAAAGTGATTAAAATAAAATGAATATTAATTGATCTTAACCATATTAGTTGACATCTACTATAATATAAATAAAAAAACTTAAGAACGTATAAGGTGGAAATATGTATTTTTCAACTAGTATTATATCACGTTACCTAACCATACAGTAAAATTTCTGCAGGTGAACAAAATGTGAACCAAAGATACGCAAAAAACCTATTGAATAACATAAACATATAATTTCATTAAGACGATCTGCCACTTATTATCTTATAATATACAAAAGTTATAGAAAAAACTTATTTTATTAATGAAAATACGATTTTGGTGGAGATTAATCTTTCCACCAAAATTCTTTACAAACCGTAATATAATATTATTACACTACTAAGATAAAATCAGTGTCAGTATGGCGCGACAGAAAATTTCTATTGCTTTAAATTTATAGAGGTTTTGTTCAGTGTATTTATCGATTTCGTTTTTTACTGACACTAAATACAATAAAAAAATTATTTAGCATCTTTATTTATTAATCAAAATAAAACGGAAGGTCAGTAAATTCATTTTTAAAGCTGGTAGTGGGCTTAACAATGAATATAATCTGTAAATAATATATTACATTGCATGGTAAATGTTATATTAGGTGTTATGTTGTAGTATATTATCAAATTATATCTACATCAAGAAGAAGAAGAAACTACTTTGCAAAATAATTTATAGAACCAAATAGAAGATATACTTTTTATATGTGTAGGAGTCATTTAGTAGAATTAAGAAAACATTTTTTCTGCGAGTTGTTTAATATTCTTCACTTTGGTAATTTTGAGCAATTACTAGATGAACTTCAATTTTTTTTAATATACCATAGTTGTTATGCTTAGGATCAGGAAAACACAAAATCTTTTAATGTAAGAAAGAGTGTGATCCATGCAAGAACAAAGTCCACATCCCACTATCTAGTCAGCAAATATTTTTGTGAGTTATGGTGGTCTGTACAAATACTAATGTGTTCTTTGCAGAGAGGTTAGTCAGTGGCGGCTCGTAGCAAAAGTTAATGGGATGCTGGTCCACAAAATTTTTTCCTGGGCCTTTTCAATGCCACGATTAAAGTTTTCTGTAAAATAAAAGAACTGAAAAAAAAAGTCAAATAGAATACCTGAAAGAAGTTTAAGAATTTAATTATACACTTTTATCACATTCAAGAATATTGTATACGGTATTCAATTTAACCAAATAAATAATAAAATGTCAATACACATAATTTTTTTTAGTATTATTATATAACTTAATAGAATGTCCGCTTAAAAACACTATAGTCCAATGGTGCTTAATTTAAATCTCTATGTACATAGAAATAAATACATAATTGGTTTTTACTAATTAAATTTTTTTTTGCTCTTGCAGTGTGTTTTTGGACAGATTTGGCAATCAAAAGGTCCTTACTTTCTGCCATCTTCTGATCAATACTGAAAAAACAACTAAACCACTTTCATTGACCAAACTACAAAAGGGAACGAACAAGTAACATTCCATACACATGCGGAGTAAAAAAAACAACTACCTTCCACCAGCACTATGGGAATGACAGTGCTCTCTCTCTCTCTCTCTCTCTTCCTTGCGTGCAGCTTCCTATGTATGCATGTGCACAACAGCCAAAATACCATGCTATTGGAACTGTGAAGTGCACAGTTCCATACAAAGATTTTTGAATGATTTTTTTTTTTGGATGGCTATTGACATTAAGCTTAAGGATTACATATTGCACAAGTATAAAGAAAGAATTAAAGATAAAAGGACTCATTATATAAAATGTTATTGATAATATCAAGTGGAAATATGGGGAGCAGCAGTTTCGCAGTGCCTATATGCAAGCCGCCACTCGTTAGAGTTAGTATTAAGTTTAAAGTTATAGTTATGAAAGAGTTCTGTGGAGAGCGGTTAAAGCTAAAGTATCAAGACATGGCAGAACTAACCACCATCTTGTATGACATTTAACCATAAGGTTAAATTTATATTTAAACAGAAATATAGTCACTACAGAGAGACATCACATGTTCTGTGCTATTAGTCATGTGTACAACAATGGTTAAATTGGGAGTACCAAAATATAAATATTTCAGTTAAAAAAATAAAGTGGTGCTGTAATTACAACTGGGTACTCATGCTAATTTTAAATAATTTAAAGTTTAACATTTTAAGGTTATTAACCACGCTGAATAAAAAGGTTACAAGATTTTGGATTCATATTTCAAACATGGTTAATATAAATTCTCCAAGCTAGATTAATTAAAATTGACACCGATAATGTTACATGAAGAACTAAAAATTAACTGACAGAAATGTTTAAATTGGTGGATTAACTTTACATATTTTATGTACCCAATGTATTTTTTGCATCATTTGAATACCTAGAAAGGCATGGCAGGTGACCATGCTTTCTTGTCCTTCATGTAATTTAAAGGAAGAACAAATTTTGAAAATGGAAGGTTCAAATATTGCAATATTTCTATTTTTTGAATTAAAAGAACCAGATATAGGATGTCTGGAAGTAATAATGCTCAAAACACATTTGACTGCCAAACATAGTGTTTTTGACACGACGAGCAACATGCTCTACTCTAGGAAAGCAGATCACATTTTAAAAATTACATTTTGAAATATTTAAATCTTCTTTTACTCAAATTTACAGTTAACAACTGAAAAAAGAATAATTTTATATTACAATAATTTCAGGGTACCTAAGGAATCTGGAGAGCCCGAACTGTATGACATTCTTCAATTTCTTCCGAAAATAGAATAGCATTATTTCTTAAAATTGATAGTCTGGATTTTACAATATATTAATTGAGCAGCAATTAAGAATGGTTTGCATATTGTTACTCATTAAGTGGGTTGAGGATTTTGGACCCTTAAAATATCTGGTAATGACCTGCTATTGGATTCTATAAAACTAATCTCTGTTTTATGGATGTGTGATAAACAGTGTACTTATAATCAGACATTATTATTCATTTTTAGTAATCATATTATAATGAAAGGGTATAATTAAGAGTGGTATTTAAAGTTATGTAATTCCTACTTTCCCAAAAAGTAAAGATTCAAAAAGTAAAGGAATTTTTGATACCAAGTAGTCTCTGAGATTACCCTGGACAAACATAAATGAACTCTGTGTTTTTATCTCTGTAATAGCAGAAGTACCTTGTTTTCTCCGACTGGTAGTTGTGTACTACCATCACTCATAAAAGCACTTAATACTTGTATTAATCCCAGAAAGTAAACTTTAACAGACTAAATGGATACAAATACAATTTTTATTGTGCACAAGAGATATTTAAACATTTTTAGATGGGAGAATGCCTTTAATAAATATTTCATATTGAAAGATAGAATATTTCAATTATGGTGTATGGCAATGAGTGAATTTAAAGCTAATCTTTGAAGGATTTTATACTAAATTTTGTTGTTCTAATCATGGATTTCTTTTAAAGATAACAGGTACTTATTTTACTGGCTGATCAGCACAAATTTTCCTATAATCTGTAAGCTTAATCTTATTCACCACCAAAATCCTTAATCTATTACATATCCCTCTCTATAGGTTCATATTTATTTCATTAATTATATTTGTGAATTTTTAGACTGCCATACTTATTTTAATATATTCTATTCTGTAATAGTAAGGAGTTCAGAAGCCCAGTAAATCACTACTTATTGATTCAGTATTATGTTAAACATTTATGAAAGATGTCAAACTTCATGAGTTTTCACAAACATCCAAAAACATAGATTCTGATGATGATAAATGAATTTAGCTTCACGTTACTTTCCCATTTAAAGCTTGTCAATGGTGTCAATAAACTGTCCATTCTCTGTATAACTTTGTTACTTATGTGGTCAACAATCATTTCTATTTTTTAATTAACTTCTTTCAAACTTCAGATGTGGTAGAGCCATTGCTACTGTTTTACCTACCATTTAGATGCAACCGTGGAGTGTAGAATTATCTTGATTACAAATTTTTGTTTGAAGTTTAATTTACTACTTAAGCTCAAAATTGTATGTAAGAATATGGAATGGAAATTTTACATTGACATGCATGATTAATATTTGAACAGACTAGGTTCCTTGGGTTCATATATACAACGTAGAAGAGCTTCAATTTTTGGAAAGTTAACAAATGATGATCTACACATCTTATTTATCTAGTCTATCATGATGATTTATATAGATCATAATTTTCTACCAGGTGTTGCAGTGAAAACTGCATTAATGTCTGTACTATATTTATTTATAGTAAAACTTAAACATTCCAAATAAAAATGAGCATTCGTGTGTGTAGAAAAAGAAGAAACGTTTTGTATTACACCAATGGCATACATCAGTTAAAAATGTTTTTCAAATGACAGTTCTTTAAAAAACTCTTTTTATAAACTACTACTCAGTAACTTCTGCCTGTGTGCTGAATTCTAGTTTAATCAAAGCCAACAAGCAAAATAATCTAACCGTCTATTTTTATTGAATATTTTAATAGGAATGTTTAATAGAAAATGTTTCAACTTCTTTAATAATTTAGTCTACATTAAAAATTGGATTTTTGAGATATGCTTTCCATTACATAATTATTTCTTCATTAAGGCATATGGTAACAAAACTTATTAAATAGTTAAGTTTAATTTAATATATTGGAAATATTAAAACTATAAAACCATTAATATACAAAAGCATTTAAATAATTATAACAATAAAACAAACATATATTCTGCATAAAAACAGCAGAGTAGATAGATGATCAATAATGAAAATAATTATTTTTATGATTGTTTCAGAAGAAAATCTAAAACTGCTTTTCAATAAAAATCACAAATTAAAAGAATCAAAACTTGGAAAATATTTTATTTTTTAACCTTGCTTACATAAGTATATTTTGTCAAATCACCAACATTATAAAACATATCTCAGTCATCAGATACTGTTAGAGAATACAACTTAAAAAGAACATTATAAAATCAATAGCTCATTGTACGATTTGCGGCTTGTCTGTGGGAATTTTGGAAATGCAATTCTGTAGGATATGAAAAATGCTGGCCTGATTGTGATTCGAACCCGTGAGATTAGCACTCCACCATGGAGATTAGCATTTCATCCATGCTTAAGACTTAATAGCAAGGACTTCCATTCTCTCTCAGAGTTAAGTCTTCATTGCTCACAGTTTCCCCCCATAAATATTTATGTATTTTACTGCATTTAGTACAATTAGGAGGTTTTCTGATAGGTTGTATTTTTTCCCAACCTTTATACTCTTTCAATTCCTTTCTGTTTTGATCACAATATATACGTAACTGAAAATGTTCACTTTTAGTTATTTTATTAATTTTGCAAATAATATATTTATCAATTTTTTTTCTATACTTTCACAATCATGTAAAACAGCTTCATGTTGTAGTTAAAATTTCACTGTTATTAGAACAAGTTATATTTTGACTGGTTCAGATTAGAGAAATTTTGTTAAAAATGACTATGCTGTGGCTAACTTTAGTCCAACATAATCAATGTTTGTGTAGGGTAATTTAAACAATTTAAGAATATTTTTAAAATCTATAATTGTATATAATATTAACACTAAAAATGCAGAATTTAACAAAATTTACAAAGGAATAGTAATTCTTAAGGTTTGATTCACTTCTAACACAATAAACTGTGGAGAAGAAATAAAAGCTATTGCAATTTTCTTCTTTTAAAATTCTTTCTATGTTTTGGCATGCCTCCAATTTTCCTCTTAAACGGTCTATCTTTTCGTATTTTATTCATTACTTTCTTCTTAATAATTTTTTTTAACATTTTACGTTTCCCTTCAAAATTTCCAGTATCTACTTCAAAATCCTCTCTAGAGAAGAACTGATGAGCTTCTGTAAAAAATAAAAATTAATCACTTAAATAAAACTCATTGTAATACTAGTTAAATGTGGGATTACAATAACATACATTGCATGTGCACATGCACGTGCACATGCACGTGCACATGCACGTGCACACACACACACACACACACACACACACACACACACACACACACACACACACATGATTATGACAACAAAGAAAATTAAAAACTTCTGCACTGATAAATCAAAGATTATGTACTTTAGTAAACTTCTAAGAAAGTTGTTTAAATCTTTTTGTTTTAATTAAAATTTTGAACTCCTCAAAAATTGCTTCTTTTTCTTAACTGTTGTTACTTTTTACATTAAAAATATATTATTTAATTGGCTGAAAAATTGTATTCTTTAAGTCATTGTAATCTTAATAAAAATGTTTAAGATAAATTATTTGAGTAATGTGTCTACAATTAAATAATAATATTTTTTAAAAAAATGGTCTAAATATTAAAATAAAACAATATCTAATTATATGAATATTTGTGTATTTTTTTAATGAATATAGTACCTCTATGTTGCAATGAATTAGCTGCTAAACATATCGAGAGAGAGGTAAGATCAAATATAATATGACTTATTTTAAATTAACATATAGGCTAGCTGGTAACCACAGTGAATGGCATATATAAGCAGGATCTGGGTTCTGCTAAGATTTGAATTTATTTTTAACAATGATCTCATTTACATTTAATTGGTTATATGAAGTCAGTCTTCACTCAAAACACTCAAATTTTTAAAACAAATTCTTAAATAAAACTGCCTGCACTCACAGCATTATTATTAGAATACCAAAGAAAAAATTTAAATAAGATGTTCTATATGCTTAAACACTATAATATTTGGTTATGATAAATAAAACTACAAAAAGGTTACTTAATGAATCCACCACAGTCAAACAAAACCTTCTTCTTGTTTGGTTGTTTATTAAAATAATTTTTTTCACTGAAAACTTTTACTAACAGAATGTATTATTCTTTTTCTTTATTTTACAAAAATTTAATTACAAATATTAAAATTATGGAGTTTTATATATATATATATATATATATATATATATATATATATATACCATCTCTAACACACAGAAATATAATCTCTGTGGCTGCCAGCATTCAATTAGTTAAACTGTTTATTTTTTTAAATTGGCAATATTTTTCTAACATTTACAATCTATACTTTCACATATATATTTTCACATTACAATCTATAAAAGTTACTTTAACAATTTTACAGATATATTTGCAAATTCTAGATAATTTGTTATGCAAGGCTCAATGACTTCACTGTACCCTGACTTTGATCAGAAATAAGCCTCAAGATAACCTATAAAAGTTTTTATAATCTTGTTTGCCTAAAGTATTAACATCTTACACAACTACATGGATGGCAGCCTCTCAGATTAAAGATCTAATTTACAAAACTTCTCAATTTCTTAAGTCACAGATAAATGAGTAATACAGAATCTATTATTGGAAGGCATAGGTTCATTGCAGCATGATGTCAAGACTATACCAGACATGGTTGTTAAACGTTTTGATCCCTAACCCTTTTGTGTAACCTTTAATGTTATAACATAAAATAAAATGAGTAAAATATTAAGAACTTAAAATAAATAAGAAATTTCAATACAATTACCCAGTAATAACTAGACTAGTTAATAACAATTAACGCAATCAGAATTAATTTTCATTAGTCCAACTACGTCTACTATTAAAATATTTATAAATAAAAATAAATATGAATTACCTTTGAATCTAGGATCACTAATTTTATAGAAGAAATTTTCATGCCATAAACTGCCTGTTTTGATCACCTCTTTATGTTCATCTAATTTTGGCGTGTCTTGTTCAGCACTAAAATCACCTCCAAATCTATCATCAATGAAATTATTGTAAGGTGCATTCTTTTTCTTTGAATTAAGATTTGCATTTTTAAAACTATCTTTTTCTTCTTTTTTCTGTAAAGTCTGCTCTAAAATATAAGATACACTCAATTTATTAAAACCATCAAAGGAAAAAAATTTAATAAACATCATCTTTCAACAGACGGCATGATTTATTATTACTCAATATCTATTAAACAATCAAAGCATTACCATACTTGATTTTCACCAAAGAATTAAAGAATTCAAATTATAAAAATAATATATGTACCGATCACTTTCATACTAGTATTTCTATATATATTTAGTAAGTACATTTTTACTTTCCTGGATCTAGCTTCATTGTTGCTATAAAGGGATAGTAACCAGTAGAAGGAATATTCCAGTACAATGGAATGATAAAAAATTTTGAAGTTGGTTTTTTTGCAAACGTCACCGTTTCATGACTCCCTGAGTTCAAAAAAACAAAATAAAACTATAGAAATTTCCAGAAGATGTATATATGTATGTATGTTAATTTGTATTTTGAACTTCTCTGAACTGGCTGAACAAATATTATTTGAGAATGGCTTTTATGTAATTTCTGCCATTTTGAATTTGTGACTTTTTTTATAGTAGTCTTAGAAAACTGAGCTTTAGTACAATGAAAGTACTTTTTAATTTATTTAAAGTTTCAGTTTTTAAGTCAACTGGAATTACATATGGGAGGATATTCAACATTATTTCTAAACAATTTTCGCCTCTTATTTCAGAAACCTATTAACTAAAATAGTTGAAATTTGGTACAAATATTGCAGTATACATAAAACCCACTTTTAGCCAGATTTTCGACCACATCGGGCCAAGAGGCATCACATAACTATATATATATTTTTTTGTTTTATTTTCCCTACAAGATCAGGACATCAAAATAAACAAAAACGTTTATATGGACAAATCCTCTGTTTTGCTTCATTACCTGCCATTTAAAAAGATTTTTTCCCCTTGGTAGCAGCTATATGGAGTGTTCTGGAAAGGTGTCAGCCAAATTTAGGGTACTGATTCAGGGCATCAAAAATGCTCTTACTTGCTTCTTTTTCAATCTGTCCACCATTTAGTGTTTTTTCAAAAAAATTTATATCTAAAAACAGACTGAGATATAAACAAGTATCAAAAGAGCTGATTCAGCTGTCTGTCTTGGTTCCATCTGGGGCATCTTGCGGTAGGTAACAGGGTAACCACTTCTCTATTGGAACTTAATGGGTTAGCGACTAGAAAATGTACCTGTAAAATTATTGGAATCAAATCAGCTAAAGGTTTTCCAATTGGGTTGCAAAAAATGATAAACTAGTGCTGCTGGATAATGTCAGTCAGGCCTCTATTCCTAATCAAACCATTAAGGGCAACTGGGATGTATTTAATTTCAAAATGCATTTGATTTAAATTGATTGATATTACAATCTAATAGGTAAAATTGTAGAATTAAAACCACCTCTTTAACCTCACAATGCTGTTCCAATCCAGTATGGATGTATTATTTTTCACATTCATCATGGTAATGCTTGCACTGTGGAAAAATCGGGAAGCAACAAACCTTCCTGTATCTTGAAACCTTATTAATAATTGCATTTGATTTAGCTTGGGCTGCTAAATATCCAGACTATGGAGTACAATGACTATCCTTATTATTAATAAATTTCTCTCTTATTAATGATTTAAAATTATCTTATGGCTATGTGCAACCAATAAGAGTAGTCTGCTTACTAAATAAAAACATAAATATAAAAAAATTAAAAAATGATTAAAAGTAATCTGATATATTAAAACAAAGAACTATAAAAATAATGTACTCACACATATACATATATATATATTTTTTTTTTTTCTAAAATTGATCCTTTCAGGAATCATATTCCTCTGCACTATACAAATTATAGTGATCCGATCAATCCAAGTACAGAATTAATAAAATAAAATAGGATGACACCTATCTTATTCCATAATCCAAGCAAGAGCGCTATTGCGAGTACCTCACAAAATATATAGAGCTACTATGAATTATATATAAATCAACAAAACAAAAAATATATAAGACAGCAACTACGAAATATATACAGAGCAACTGGTGATGCGAGATACTCGCGTAATATATATATATATATATATATTATAATGCAGTACTGTCTTTGTATTGTAGTCTGATAGTCGTTTCTTTGTATGCAATAACATTTTTATAATGACTTTTGGTAGGTTTAAATACACACACAGAATAATGAAGAAAGGATATCTGCTACAACAAATAAAACCTTTTAGTGAATGGATTGCAATGAAAATCTCAGTGTCAGTAAACAGCATTTCCACGAGTTTTTGCTTATTACTTGAAAAAGTAAGATTTTTAAAGCTTGAAATACTTAAGCTGCTTTAATGGTGTCACCATAATTATATTTGTGAAATGAAGAAATACAAAATGAATGATGCTTCAACATTATCCAGGACATCCATAACAGTTAGATGATTGTCAACCAGATGTTAAAGTTGTCTATTTGCCTCCTAAAATAATTTCCGTGCTATAGTTTATTGTAAAGGTGTGGTAATGTCATTAAAAAAACATTACCTGGACTGCTCATTCAAGAAAGCAATCAAACAAGAAATGAAAAAATTTTTATCAACATTTAAAGAATTCGGAAACAACATTTATGATATCACAGAAAAAAAACCTGCTGCTGTGTCTAAAATAAAATTATTGAATGTGAACAACAATGTGTACCTATATTTTACTGTGAAATATCCCTTTATTTTTCAAAAATGAAATTGCAAAAGCCATTGTTGAGGACAATGAAGAAGTAGTAATAAACTACATTTTAGATCCAGAAAGCCAAATAAATCTATAACTGGATACTAAATAACCATAAGCTATTTGAATCATTCACAATAACTAAGAAATTAGTAGTTAAAAGAATAAGGCTCAAGAAGAAGGACCACATAATGATGAAAATGTGGAGCGAGAATCAGTTTTATGGAAAAGTCAATAGCTTGTTTCTAAACTCCAGATAAATTTTAATAACAGATTTGCTAGAGTTACACTAGTCATTTATTATGCCCTTATATGATGCAAAATATAAGAATGACTTATTAAAAGCTATAAAACAATAAAAAATAACCCACAAAACTTTGATTAAACAGTTTATTTTCTGGTAGAATATCAAAGAAACAAATAAATCATGAAGGAGCTCTAGTGCCAACAACATCCAAGAAATGAGCTGAGTAAACATAAAATATGAAAAATCTAAAATAAGACATTTTAAATAAATTATATATATTTAAGCCAAAATGTTCAGGATTTTTCTTTTTTTAAAGAATAAATTAAATTTTTAGAATCTAATTGCACTTGAATTTGATGTTTCAAACATTACCAGTCCTCTATAAATTTTTTATTTAGAACCTTTTGACATACAAAAGCAATAAGCTGGTAATTCATTTTTTCAATCCACAGTTACATGAAGGTGATCAGGAAGAAGGTTATCACTTTCTGCTGAATTACTTGCACAGCTGCAGATGTGATACTGAACACATTAAACTAAGTTTGGAAAGAAATATATTGCAGGTGGAATAACATTTAAATTAACATTCTAATTTAACAGTTACGATGATCTTATTTAACCAAAATGACATCATAACTGATACTCTAATTATTTTGAAAATAAAAATCTATATGTTTTCAAACTTTACTTTTTGTAAATTTATTTCATTTATGATTGTACAGATTGCAAACAATTTAAATAATAATATAAATTTCAAAATTAAATTAATAAATAAGAGCAAGGTTAACTTTATTACTCAGTCTACTTGCCTGTTTTTCCTGTGTTCTTAATAGAGTCTAATATTTTCTTTTACACTAATATCTATGTGGTTTTTGTTGAACATACATATTTAAATGTGTACAAGCCAAATCAAGGCTAATCTGTTAAAAACAGAACTATTTCTGTTTATCTGAATTTGTTTATTAACAAAGGGAAGTTAAAAGATAGATGACAACCTACCAGATAGGAAGGGGTTATGAAAAAACAAAAAATAATTTTAAAATCACTTAGGCAATTTATAATCAGTAATGAACTATTATTAATTAATATTTACCTGCAGATGAATTGAATAATTCTGTAAAACTGAATGTGGTCTTTTCAGCTGATTTAAATGTTTTTTTTAATTCATCAGCAACTTCATAATATGTTTCATTTGAAACACTTGGTTTGTTCACACATTCTTGTTCCTTTACCTCTTCTTTCTGCTTGTTTTTTGATTTTTTACTTTTTTTTTGCTTCACATCTTCTTCATTTTTATCATTTGATGAAGGTTTAACAATAAATTTCTCATGTTCAGGAACTGAGGGATCATAACGAACGCCTGTTGCTGAAGTAACATGTTTACTGCTGACAAAAAAAAATAAATAAATTTTTGATTTATTATTTTAATATTTAGTTTAAAAACTATACCACAATCAAAAAAGGATAAACTACTTTATAGTCCAATAAATCCAAAACTACACTTCTGAAAAACAATCTCAACAGATATAAGGATTGATGAAAAAGTCAGCGTAGATTTCTGAATTGGATTATAACGGAGTAGAAATCTTGGACTGATGTCAGCCACTAGACACTTTGAATGATGGCTACTTAGAAAACAGGTTCCATGGATAAGCTTACAGGCCAAGTCACCAACTCACACATCCTACTAAGACAGTAGATTTATCATGCTGTCTATTGACTTCAGAGCCTAGCAAGGTGGCTGACCAAAATATATATATCAACTAATGGAGTAGACCAAGAGGACAATCAAACCACAGAGTTTTACAAGTTCCTTGAGAAATCACAGTAGTCTTGTGTAGGGCTTATCTTTGAGTCAGAAATATAATTTACTTACATCAAAAATTAATTTAAACGTCAGGAAAACATTTTTGAAAGTATATGTTTGAAGTGTGGCTTTATATGGAAGTGAAACTTGGACAATTTGAGTACCTGAGAAGAAAAAATTAGAACTTTTGAAATGTGGTGCTATAGGAGAATGTTAAAAATCAAATGGGTGGATAAGTGAAAAATGAAGAGATGTTGCAACAAATTGTTGAAGACAGAAGCATTTGGAAAAATATAGTTAAAAAAAGAGACAGACTTATATGCTGCATATTAAGACATCCTGGAATAGTCGCTTTGATGTTAGAGGACAGTTAGATGGGAAAAATTGTGTAGGCAGGCAATATCTGGAATATGTAAAACAAATTGTTATCGATATAAGATGTAGGGGATATACCAGAATGAAACAACTGGCACTAGATAGGGAATCTTGTGCCAGTATCAAACCAATCAAATGACTGAAGAAAAAAAAGAAAATAAGATTTTAGGATAACTTACAAAAAAAAACCAGATAAAAGAAAGGTAAAAATAGGAATAATTACAAACAAGGTATAGGTTATTACATGTACTGTGTGCTATTACAAGCAACACACCAAGAGGATTTCATTGGTCAGAACACAGGAAGTTGAAGCCAATAAGAATACTGAAGATTTAAAGGCCATTTTCTACATTGAAGATGAAGATAATTAAAATGAAGAGTAAAGATGTAGTCTAATACCTAAAATCAATAAAAATGCAATATGAAAAGAGGAGAAGAATACAACATTAAGAGAAATAAGAAAGAGAAAAGTAGTTGGAAGTAATAAGAGTTAGATAAAAAAAAAAGGTAAACCTAAAATGGTTTTTCAAATTTTAATACCAAGTGTAAATGAATAATTGTGAACTCTCTTTTTAAAAATCATAAATTATACACAAGAATGGGGGCAATACAAAGGAGAAGAAATTGCAGATTTGATAGGCAGAAATACGGTGTACGGTGAGGCATACAGGTTTATCAAGCAATCTAAACAAGTTATATTCCACAATTACAAAAATTTTTGTTAGTGGTCTTGAGCAAAAAAGATGAGTGATATTACATTGAGAGATCAATTGGTAAGGTTTCTCATTATCATACAAGTACAGATAAATTCTTGAAAGATATCCACACCAATTAAAGCTGTTGCTGGTAGTTAGTATTATTATTATATATATTATTATTTTTTTAACAAACAGTGATGTAATTTTATATCATTTCAAAGTTCATTTAAAATTTTTTCATATTTCATCAGCCTAGTTAGTTTTTTTATACCATTTCATATTTCATTCTTACTTTTTTAGTGCATTTTATTTTTGGTATTACTGTTTTATTTTGGTTTGGTTTTTTTTTGCGTTATTTATTTTGTGAGAAATTATAAATTTATCAGTGAAATAACATCAAAAGAATTCAAAATTGGTTTTATAGAAATATACTGGATCATCCATGCCTATGGAGAACCACTAATCCTGATTGTAAAATAGAAATTTAAAAATTAACTCATACAAAGAATTGATTGTAGCAATTGATATTTTCCTGATGCTCAAAAAAGTTTTTTTTAGTGAAAACTTCAGATTCTGTCTACAACCAATTGAAAGAATTTAAAAAAAAAGAAGATATAAAAAGAAGTGGTTATATGTATCTGAGCTGTGGTACTTCAATATGCTAATGTTTACAACCGATGGTGCTACATCCTGTCCTAGTCTCGAGACAGAAAAAGGGTACTGTTAAGAAGAAATGTCATAGTACCAACTTTTTATTTATAACATTTTTCTTGTTTTAAAGAGAACTTTAATATGATATACCACTCAAAGATGATACTGTTTAAAATATTAGAGTTACAACACCTGGGTCACCCAACAAAAAGGGATTGAAATTCTATTTCTTTCAATCCTATTTTTTGCTTGAGAGCACTAACAAAGATTTTTTTAACTGTAGCAGATAAATTGTTTAGATCGCTTGACAAACTGTTAAGATTTACATGATCCTGGAGTTAATAATGCTGACAATTCAGAAATGTCAGCTGAATTAGATTCAGCCGGTTTCCCAATTTATTGTCTGTCTGTGCATGTCTTAAATATGTAAAAATAAATTGGCCAGATATACTGCTTATAAAGATTTATCTGGATGATTTATCTTTATCAATAAATTGATGCAATTTAACATTCTGAATTTATCACGTGTACCTAAAATGAAACTGTGAAAAAACATGAACATAGAAGTAAAAAGTATTTAAAAATGGAGAGTTAGTTATTTTGAATTTGTAGATTTCAGTTCAACTTTTATTTTGTAGTAAGTTATTAGAAAATGTTAAAATATATTCAGTATTGTTGAAAAAGTTGAAAATTGATGGAAGATCTGTACGACACTTACGAACAACATGCAAAGCAAACGTAAGGACATCATGATGAGAGCCAGTCATCAGCGGAAGGAGAAGAGAAATGGCAAAGTGTAAGAGATGTTGGAGAGGCCTGATGAATTTCCTGGGCTAGCTGAAGATAAAATGAATTTGTTTTTTTGAAAAAAAAAAAAAACAGATAAAAATAACATACTTACAGTTTTTGTTTTTTCTGTTGACCAGAGAATTCTGTGCCAACAATGCTTTGTAATATTTCTAATTGTTTTTTAACTTCGTCATTTATTGTTTCCTCTTTCTCATCAAAATCTTCCAACCTCTCAATATCTTGTTTTTCATTATCATTTTTTTCTTCATCACTCTCATAAAATTTTTCATCCATATAAAACCTTGAATCATTACCAAATCTAGACTGCAATTCAAAAAGCTAAAAAAAAGAAAATAAAAAAAAGAAAAACTCAAAATCGATCAATAAAAATGAAAACATTATAAACAAGAAAAATGAGAATGTACGAAGCACTGATTAATATTATTTGTTTTTATACCAATAAACTACTTTCTTTTTGTATATTTATAAATTCTTAAAATCACTGCCAAATAAACCAAACTTTTTACAATAAAATAAAAAAAATAAAAATTACATAAATACAGAGGATTAGCTATACAGATTGAGTATGGAAACCCCTCGTCAACTTTAAAACCATTCCAGACAGAATACTGTAAGAATAAGGTATCAGTCAACTTTAGCTGACAAGAAATAGAATTTCAATCCCTTTTTGTGGGTTGGTCTAGGTGTTGTATTTCAAATTTATTTCAAACAGTAACATCTTGTGTGATATATCATTTTAAAGTTCTCTTTAAGACAAGAAAAATGTTATAATTAAAAAGTTGGTATAATGTCTGGAACCAAAATGGTGACAACAGTTTAAAGTTTGGATTTTGAAAATTACTAAATTTAATATGTTCAAATAATAAAATTATACAAAAAGAAATTAAATTACATCTAATCTAATTAAAATTAATTTTAAAAGGTAAATTTTTATTTTAGAAGATAAAAAAAATTTATTTTTGTTCCTCTTTAATGAGTAAATAAATAAAAATATTGTCATGTAATCATGCTGATCATGATGGTTTCTTGCTATTGTTACAAAAATGAAGCTTACTTCATTGTTGTGTAATATTGCATTTAGTGTGTTTCATTACTACACTTTTAGTTTCTTAAGAGAATTTATTGTGATCGATTGGCTAATTGATTTTTTTTATTTTACCGTATTTGTAAACCACTTTCGTTAGTTATAATTTTTTTACCTTTTTGTAATTGTTTTTTTACTGAATTAATTTTTTCTATGCTACCTGTTAATATTACTATCAACATGTTACTTAATGAACAGAAGAGGGTCACACTTTTAATGATGAGGGGCTTTGGTGATAGGTTGTATAAGGAAGTTGTGAATTTTTCAATGCAACATTTAGTAATTGTAACTCTATTTCAAAAGGTACAATGCCAAAAACCATCAAATGATTTAAAGAAACAGAGAGCATTAATAGTGGAAAACCAGGGAGGCCTAAATCTACCATAAATAATAAATCGTTAAGAGATTATGCAAGAATTTACTGAGAATCCTCATTCCTCAACTCAAACAGCAGCACAAGAATATAATATTAGCCAAAGTTCAGCAATTTGAACATTAAGAATTGAAAATTTCAAACCCTTCAAAATTTGTCTGGTTCAAGAAATTAATGAAGATGACTACAATCAAACACTTGAGTTCTGAAAATATGATGAACAATATTTATGCAGATCCTAATTTATCAAACAACATAATCTTTAGGGATTAGGCCACATTTTTTTAAATGGCAATATAAATCACAATAATTGTCGACACTGGACTGACATTAATTCACACTGGTATCATGGTTTATACACAGTATCAAATCAAAGTAAATGTATAGGCAGGCATTGTTGGTGGACGATTGATACGGCTTATATTTATTGATGGAAATTTACACGCACTAAAATAAGAAATAATATGACAACATATCATTTTGATCCTATCATTTCAAACATTAAAATGTTGTCACCACTCTCTTTTTCTGTCTAGCCTCCAGAAGCACCGTAAGGTATTAACATCAGAGGATGAATGAGGATGATATGTATGAATGTAAATGAAGTTAGTCTTGTACAGTCTCAGGTAGACAACTCCTGTGATGTGTGGTTAATCGAAACGCAATCACCAAAGAACACCAGTATCCATGATCTAGTATTCAAATTTGTATAGAAGTGCCGTTACTAGGATTTGAACCTTAGAACAATCAACTTCGAAATCAGCTGATTTGCGATGACAAGTTTCCTACCAGACTGTTGGGTTAGTGACTTGTCACCACTGTATTACTTTCTATGGGGCTGCTTAGAAAGTATTGTTTATCATAATAAGACACAAGATTTCGATGTTTTACAAAATAGAATTTGAGGACCAGCAGAAAATATCACTAGGAATCATTGAATAATGCAGGATTATACTTTTGCAACTGACTTGAGACAATGTCAAACAACAGGAAGTCATTTTGAACATTTATTAAAATGAGATTTAAGTACATATGGAAATGTTATGCTCAATAATTTTTTTTTTTAAATAAATTTATTAAATAATATGCATTTAAACAAATTTTTATAAATTTATTTATTTGTGATTATAGTTCCTTAAATTAACAATGAATTTTTTCCAAAATCCAAACTTTATCTCATTGCAATTTTGAACACAGACATTATATCAACTTTTTATCTATACCATTTTTCTTGCCTTAAAAGAGACCTTTAAAATGATTTATCACATAATGGATGTCAAAAGGTAAAGTAGTCGACAGATATCTTATACTGAAAGTTACAGTATTCTATCAGGAATGGTTTTAAAGTTGTTAAGGAGTTTCCATACTTTTAACTTGCTCTGTACAACAGAAAGCAAATTAATGAAAACATAGGAAATTTCTTATTTCTTCTAACATTGTGGGTATGGACCACCAACCCAGCAACTGTTTTGTCTAGTGGCTTCATAGTAAGCCTTGTGACTGAACTGTTTATTAAATAAAGCCTGGCCCCCTAAATTACAAAATAACTGTTCTTTATGTCCTAAGAGTATTTGAGGATTTTTGTTTTGTGTTGTTTATCAGTTATGTTAAATTTTTCTCTGCAGTCAGTAATCCATCCTTAAAAACAGTAGAGGCTCTGAGGAAAAACTAGATAAATATTATCCTTGTAATGGGATATTAAAAAATTCAATCACATAAAAATTTGGATTATTTTCAAGTATCTTTTAAAAATAATAAAAAAAAGTTAAACTTTAATAAATATAATAATGATGATAGAATAAATTTAAACACACCAGCTTAAATGCACAAACTCAGGAGATAGAAAGATAGTATGAATAGATTACTTTCTAGCATACTAATCTTTGATTTATTAACATTCCATGTGAAATATCAACAGAACAGGGCCTAGTCATAGTTTTTCAAATTTTAATCCTAGTAGTTAAGGTTAACATTTAAAAACAAAGTTAAAATAAAATACATCCAGTTATCTAGATGATATTTTAGCCATTATTTGTTGATCAGTTCCACACGCAATACATATTGGCCTGGCAACAGTAATATACAGTCACTTCTCAAGCAAAGGATTCACCTGTCTCTACAGGTCTTCACTAAAGTTACACAATAGTTATCCTGGAGTAGTTGAGATATACTTATCATTTCTGAGGCCACCACAAAACAACTGATTCACTCAAAACAAGCTATGTAATTGTTTTCAGCCTCTTTCATAATTGCAAATACCGAATATCAAAGGAGTTTTTACATTTTTATTTATTTATATTTATTAGAAAACATTTGTATTTTTATAATAAAAAAGATAATGCATACGGTAAGAATGAGAAAAAAGTTTGAATATCACAAAAAATGTGCAAGTGTACATACTATATCATTCAATGTATTTGAAGTTCATATTTATTACCTTTTAGAAAAATATATATAGGTGAAATAATATTTATGAAGAAAGTTATTCTTTTTTAAACTAAGTGTAACAAAAACTCAATTTATCAGTTTACACAAGATATGATAACAGTATTTTGTAATTTAGGGGGCCAGGCTTTATTTAATAAACAGTTCAGTCACAAGGCTTACTATGAAGCCACTAGACAAAACAGTTGCTGGGTTGGTGGTCCACAGCAAGCCTTCCATTGGATCACAGGAAGGGTATGCTTTGGAGGTCATGTACCTTTAGCATGGACCTAGCAGATTAAACCTAAACCCAGAGAACTAAAAATTGGATCCGAACTGGCTTACTATGAAAAAACACTGGATAAAAAACAGACAAACCAGTCCATGGGTTGGCCCATAGCAAGCTCCCACTGGATCACAGGAAGGGTATACTTTACAGGTCATGTATCATAGGCATGGATCTAGCAGGTTAAACCTAAACCCACAGAACTAAAAATTGAGTGCGAACTGGGGTATGAGAAAACTCTAGCCTTGGAGAAAACAAAATATGAGACAAAATAATCCAACGGAAAGGTAAAGACCTCTTCTTCTCTATGATGGACAACTTAAAAGTTTGTTCATCCATACTTACACAACCCTATGTAAACTTAAGCAATTAAGAAAAAAGCTTGCTTATTCCTGGAATTGTGAACCATATGCAGGTTTGCAAGTCTGAATTACAAATTGTTCATTTAGAAACCCTCTAGTATATACACGTAGTAAGTTAGTAGATTACTTTGGTTTATTAAAATAAAAAAAAACTGAATAAAAAATATTGTATTTATAATAGTAAAATATTCAATAATTCTAGAGCTCAAGAAAGAATTTACAGTTTTTTTGTTCAGCTCAATTATTGAATAACTATGTTCCTATTTAAACACTATGTTCTATGTTTCTATTCATTAACTATGTTCTTAATTTAACACTGTATTTGTTATTTCAATAGCTATGCTAATAACTTACTTTTTTTCCTTTATCACCTTCAAACTGTTGTTTTACATCAAACGAATGCAATACTTCATTTTCATCACAAGAATCATCATTGAATAATTTGCTTTTCTTATCATAATGATTTACTTTTTCAGTTTTATGTAAATTATCAACACTTTTATCATAATCAGTATCATCATCATCATCATTAAAAACAATCTTTTTGTTCAAATTTCCAGAATCCTAGAGAAAAGATCATATAGATGTTTAATTACTTATAATAAAATTATTTCATACTCCCAAGATATTCATCTAATTAAAATTTAATAACGTACAACAACAAAATATCATACCTAAAACCTCAAAAATAATTTTCAGTTAAAACACTGCTGAGATTAAAATAATTATTTTAAAGTTTTCATTAGTAATTATTTAAATTTCTAATAATTATTTATTTCTAATTATTTTTTCACTATTTCTAATAAAAAAATCAAATCGGAAACAGCTTTGCAACAATGATTATACTGATCAACATAAAATTTGGAATTGAAAAGGGAGTAGGTGTTCTATATAGTATTTGATATGCTGAATCTGAATATGTATTCTGAAAAAAATCATCACATAACTTTCGTAAGTTACAATCCCTTAAATTTATTTGTTCAATATAATACAAATAAGTTAGTACATCTGTATGCGTTTGCTTATTGTTAATAATATTCTTAATAATGTTAAAACCTACTTCCCTAATATATTAAGAAAAAAAACCATATGCAGGTCTGAATCACAAATTGTTCAGTCAGAAACCCTCAAGTAAGTTAGCAAAAACTCTTGATTTAATAAAATTAAAAAAGCGGAATAAAAAAAGTATTTAATACTACTAACAAACAGTTTCAACTCAAACCTTAAAATAACATTAAGTCATGAAGTCAAACAAAACCAATGCTAGAAAATGGATATCGACAATTAGACTGCTTTGTATCTAATTCATAACTTATCAAAATATCTAAACATGATTTACAGAAAAGAGGAAAAATGTATTTAGGTTTTAAAAATGTATTAATACAAAAGAACAAAATTAGGAGTTCCAAAACAAGAGGGTTACGATAATTTAGAAAAGCGAGTAACGTTTTTTTGTTTTTAAGTCAATTTTTTTATGGTTTCGTTTGGTTTTTCAACAAAGATCGATATAAAACATTTTACAAGGTGTGTGAGAAAAGTAATAAGATTGGTAACACTGCAAGCGATCTGGCAACACTGTGTCCATTGGTCTGTGTTAGACCGGTTTGTTCATCCCTTCCATATGCTCAGTACGAGTTTCAACGCCATTCAGCCAACACATTATTTTTGACAGCACCATCAGTGAAGTTGTATTTTTGTTGTGCGGTACGAAAATGGAGCATCGGAATTTAGAGCAATGTTGTGCAATCAAGTTTTGTGTTAAACTTGGGGAATCCGCGAGTAAGTGTGGCCTTTGAAAAATTGAAACAGGCCTATGGGGAACATTGCTTATGAAGAGCACAAGTTTACTGCTGGCACAAATCATTTTTGGAAGGCCGAGAACACGTTGAAGATCAACCTCGCTCAGGGAGACCTTCAACTTCAAAATCTGATGAGTGAACAGCTAAATTTAAACACTTTCACCGTACATCAAATTTTACAGACGATTTGGACATGTAAAAGGTGCGAAATTGGTGCCGAAAAACCTCATAAAAGAACAGAAGGACAATCAAAGAAACGTGTACGTTGATCTGCTTGAGAGGGCTGACAATGACCAAGAATTCTTCAATCTTGTGATCACAGGTGATGAATCCTGGATATTTGAGTACGATCCTGAAACAAAGCAGCAAAGCAGTGTGGCACACTCCAGCATCTCCTCGACTAAAAAATGCTGAATGACCAAATCAAAGATCAAAACCATGCTGATTTGCTTTTTTGACAGTAGGGGTACTGTGCATAAAAAATTTGTTCCTCCAGGACAAACTGTCAACCAAGTATTTTACAAAGGTGTTCTTGAAAGGCTCAGGAAAAGAGTTATTCACGTGAGACCAGACATTGCAGACAAGAGGATGCTTCATCATGAGAATGCCCCGTGTCACATGACAATTTCGATCAGGGAATTTTTGATCTCAATATGTATTCCTGCGGTTCCTCAACCCCCCTATTCCCTGATTTGAGTCCTTGTGCCTTTTTCCTTTTCCCAAAATTGAAACATATCTTAAAAGGACGTCTTTTGGAACTATGGAGAACACTCAAGGCTGTGACCGACCAGTTGAAGCCTTCCAGCGCTGCTACCAGGAGTGGGAACAATGACTCCGTCGGTGTATAGCTTCCCAAGGGAACTACTTTGAAGGGGATAATATTGTTTGAAAAAAATAAAAACTTTGGTAAGTAAAAAGTCAGTCTCATTACTTTTCTCACACACCTCATATTTGATTTTTATTGACTTTAATTACATCAATCAATTTTTTCAGAAATAAATTTTGTCTCCAGTTTTTTGAGCTTTATAACAATTCTCTCAGATACAGTTCTGGAAACAATTTCTATTTTTCATGTGAGATATCATACAAAACCATAATTATTTTGCTCAATAATTGTGTTTGTTGAGTTTTAGTATAGAAAGAGCATGAATTTGTTTTTTTTTTTTTAAACAGCCCCAACAAGGCAACCAACTGGTCTTCACCACCAATCATAACATACATGGTCACCTCAAAGTATCATGGCAGCAGTCTCTGCCCTTCCTATCTGGCCTCTGTTCTAGAGGTTCACCCACTGAGGTCCCCCCGCATCATCGGAGCACGCCGACCTCCATTCTGGACAGCTGACATGTTTCTCCGCTAGGGAGCCACCCTTCCCATCTGTAACCTATTAGCTCCTGACTTCAATTTGCATGCCGGGAGCTCCCCTGTGACCTTCTCACACCTTGAGGGTCCTCCATACCATCATCAGGAAGCACAGACCCTCCCACTCTTGTGTGTGTGTGTGTGTGTGTGTGTGTGTGTGTGTGTGTGTGTGTGTGTGTGTGTGTGTGTGTGTGCGAACCAGTATACCCTAGACGTGGAGGCTACCTCCCTTGTACCAGACATCACCAAGTTTCATCCCTTCCTTTTTTCTTTCATCCTTGTCAGATAAGTTCCTCCCTTTTCACAGAGCGTGCTATCTAACATAGCAGTTACTGGCACGTTTTCCACATACAACTTAAGTAGCATCCCCTCTATACAAAAATACCATTTAAATATACAAAACTAAAAATATTAAGCCTGCTATACAACAGGTAGCACTGGATGGTGCGTCTAGCACATAATTATTAAATCCAGTTACAAAGCTCCACCAATCAGACTCCTAATTAACTATGAACTATTACAGTAGAACTAGAGGTGCAGATCTGGCAAGAATACAAGATGAAAGTAGAATCAAACCACTCCATGTCATTTTACAATACAAAATAATACATTAGTATAAATACAAGATTGAATTTCTTAAAACTACCACAGTAAATATAGAATGAATCTAAATGTACTTTACTGCACTATAAAGAAAACAACAGTTTTCTGTTTTCCTAAACAACACTTAAAAAAAAAAAAAAAAAAAAAACAATAAAAAAAACACTTTTTTTAATCAGGGTTTGCTACCTTGAATTATTTTTATGTCAAATTTGTAAAAAGCTTATAAAAATTAAAAATATATATCTTTTAGAAAATTTTTATGTAAAAAGAATTATAATTTAATCTTAAAAATAATACAACAGACCAAAAATTGTCTAAAATATACAAGAAAAAAATACTTATTTAACACAGCTAATTAATGTAATCTTACTTAAAAGTGGGAGAGGGCTTCCTGAATCTTATGGTGTTAATATAGATTGGGAGGGATAAAAAACCTTAAAATTTTACTTATTAAATTCAAAAATGCATCCTCATGCTGAATTTAAAAAAAATATTTTATTACTTAAAACAGTTCTTTTTAGATAAACATTAATATAACAACAGCCATAGAAAATGTACACGTAATTACTTACCACAGAAGATAGAGCCTTTTTAATAGTTTGTTTTCTTTGATCAATTGCTTTCTTCATTTCTTTAATAGATTTCAATCTTTTTTCATCAGCGTTTATAAAATTTCTTGAAAATTTACTCTCTGAACCATTATTTTTTTTATCTATATCTGAAAATTTGTTACTATCAAGAAAGTTAAATTTTTCTTTAGAACCAATAATTTTTTTAGGGAATACATTTTCATGTCTTTCATTAACTGTAGTTGAAAAATCAGAACTGTCATCAAATTTTGTAATTTTTCTTCCACTAAATTCATCACAGTCTTTCCAAACATTACTAAAATTTTCCAGTTTTGTTAGAATATTACTGTTACTTTTACTATTAAAATTAATTTTAGATAAAGTAGAAGTTTTAATATCTTCTATTTTTACTGACTCTTCATTATTTTCATATAAATCACCACTATTTGATTCAAAGCAACTATGTGGCATCTTAGTTGCATCATTTGTCTTTCCAGAAATGTTATCCTTAGCAGCTCTTCTTTCATTTTCTAATTTATTCAATATACTCTCTTTTGCAAATTCTACGGTTATTTCTTTTCCAAGCCACTTTTTTCTAGGTAATTTTTTTAGACCTGAAACAAAAATGACACACATCAGATTTTGGTCTTCTCATGTACTTTTAAGACACAGATAATTTTTTCTTTCAGAAACAAAATCTATTAAAATATTACCACACAAATAACTTATATCACATATTAAAAAACCAATTAACACATTAATTGAAAAACTATATTTCATTAACTACAATTTTTAATTTTGCTAGAAATGTACTTAACTTTCATACAGATCTTCAATAACCAGAAAATACACAGAAAATCGAATGAAATGATATGAAAATTAAAAAAAAAAGATAAAACTTTAATTTCTCTTTAAACAATGACATATGACAGCAATAATACCAAATCATTAATTGCTAGTTTCAAAAGGATCTTTGTTCACTGAAACAAGCAGTTTCAAAAATATTTTATTAAATATAATATGCTACGCTGAGAGAAAAAATAACCATCCTTCAAAACCTGATTAAAAATAGGCAGGTAAATTGTGGGCTAAAAAAAATTCATATGATAATTGTAGATAATTCACATTATTTTACTTAAAAGGATATAAAATAATCAAGATTGTTATTAACTACAATTTAATATTATTAATTACAATATAATTAGGATATTTAATTTTTCTAAACAAAGATTTAAAACTGCTGCCGAGAACTGTTTGATCTTAATTCTTTTATAAAGAAAAATAATTATCGAATGATTTTTGGAATATTCTCAGAGATTTTAGATTATAAAACAGAAGTAAAAAAGCAAAATATGCTGTTATCGCATTTTATTTCTCTGAATTCATTTCAGTAAAAATAAATATTTATAGAGAAATATAACTAAAATAACTATAAATGACTACTTTTAACTACTTCATTTCAATATCTAAGGAACTAGCAAAGAGAAGGCTAATATCATTATTTAGCTTAAGAAATCATAAACAAAATTATGTTAGCTCATAATAACATCAGTAAGATCAAGCAAAGTCTGTTCTGTGAAACCTGAAATACTAATTTTCAGATTTCCATTTTTCCAATATTTTTTATATAGAGATTAGATTAATGACACTCTTGAAGAGCTATCTATAAGAAACTGGACAAGAACAATGCCAAAACTCTAAAAACCAATGATACAATCTTGATTAGATTGGTTTTATATAATGGTATTCAGAAAAGGATTGTGTATGGTTAAATATAATATTTACACTTGCCAATTAACAGAGCTGTTCATAAATAGATTATGGCTGATGGTTGGTTCATGATTGCATAAGATAACTTCTCAACTAAGTATGCTTGTTGCCAATTATTATGCAGAATAATTTTAAGTAAAAACAGGATGATCACAATATTGGCACTTGATTTATAAAAATTATTAATAATGTGTTTTAATGTCAATAATATTAAATTTATAACATACATACATGCTGAAAGTGACTCTTGAGAACCTTGCAGATTTACAAAAGCAAACGTAGAAATTATCTCATTTTGATCCAAACCACTATAACGAAATTTAAGTTCAACGGATAATACTTCACCATATTTAGAAAAGCGACTTCTTATAACATCTTCATCAATTTCATGTGGCAGATTGCCAACAAAAAACCGTTTCTTTTCCATGCTAATCTATCTGTGAGTAACAAAGAAAAAAATATTCTGATAAGCAATACACATATACCGGGTGATACTACAGTGATAAGTATGGAAACAGTTTTATACTGTATACTGAGAAGTATCTGGAGTCAGAAAGAAATGGGTTTCTACATAGGTAAAAAAAATCTGCGTTATGGTGTGTTTTTAATTTTTATTTACTATATGAATCAAACTTAACTTTTTTAAATAGGAATGTAGACATATGACACATCATTCTGATTTAAAATTTTCAAGAAAAACAATGGTGAAACCTGTTTTTCTGTTATGCCTTTGTTATTGGGTTATTTTAAGCATTCAAAGTTGAATGCTTATGTTTTTCTTATTATTTTTGTTTGTCTTATAGTGTTAACAAAAAAAACGAGGTAAAACGCACTGCAAGAACAATTTTATTGCATTTTACATTCATCATGCATACAATAATGAACTTTAAACAGTGCTATAATATTGATAATAATAAACAATAACTAATAATTAACAACAAAACAACAATTTAAGTGGCTATATAAACTGATATTATTTACTTTACATATTACAATATTTATTTTACAATTTTAAATAAATGTTTTCGAAAATTACTGATGAAATAAATTTTGAAAGCATACCATTCAACAATAAACGTTCAAAATGCTTCACCTCTACAGCTTGGCAATGTGCTAAGCTCAAGTAATATCAGTTTATAAATTGTTGTATCATGTCTGGTGGTAGACAAGCAAATTTGTCAATTATTCTTTTCAATTCATCAATGTCTGCAGGATTTTTTTGTAAACATTATGTTTCAGGCATCCCTAAAAAAGTAATCCATAGAAGACAGGTTTGAGGACCTGGCAGGCCATTCTATGGCTCCTCTACGACCCATCCAGAGATTTGAAAATTGTTTGTTTAAAATTTCCCATGCCCTGACATAATAATGAGGTGGTTTCCCATCTTTCTGAAACTATTAGTATTATTTAATAATTCTTGTCCAACATTTTCCCGGATGTTTGGTAACATCCTATCAGCTTACAAGTTGCAGTAAACATCTCCTGCAGGATTGTCATCTAAAATAAAAGATCCTACAATACAATGACCAAAGATTCCCGCCCAAACATTCGCTTTTTGAGGGTACTAAGTATGAGATATTCATCTGGGATTATGATTGCTCCAATATCAACAGTTTTGCTTATTCACATGGCCATCTATTTAACTTAAAAAACACTTCATCAGTAAATATTAATGAATTACAAAAATTTGCGTCTTTATCTAATTTTTGCATTATAATATTACAATACTCAACTCAGCGATCTGAAAGTACTCGCACCAGATGTAGCTTTAAGGGTGAAATTTATTTGTTTTAAGAATTTTTAGAACTGACAAATAAGTTATGTCATGTTGGACAGCAGCTTTCTGAACTGATGAATGACGGTCTTCAACAAAGATCTGCATGCAATACATCTAATGACTTGGCATCAGTTGTGAAAGTTCTTGGTCTAGCAGTGCGAGGACAATTATTTACAGTATCAGCTTGAAACCCCTGTACTGTCTTGATCACAGTCAATTTACTTATTGGTTCTCTGTTTGGAAATCTATTATTAAATAAATAAATCCTCTTGTAAAGGCCAAACTCTGTCACCATACTCATACATCAACAGATTTGTTCTTTCAGTTTAACTTAAAAAAGGTATTGTTGTTTGAAGATTTAATACAACTAAATAAATGAATGAGGAAACTAATAATAAAACTTTCACCAAAAACAATAATAAAAAATTTGAACCACTAGGCCTACAACTTAATTTTTACTAGCACTCTCAAATTTTAGCATTACAAGTATGTTGAGGTAAAAAGGAGAAATGAGGGGTTAATAAAGTTGCATTATTTCAATGTAATACAAACTTTCTTTTTTCTGTTTAGCCTCCAGAACCACTGTAATATATATTATTTCAGAGGATGAGTGAGGATGATATTTATGAATGTAAATGAAATGTAGTCTACTCCTGACCACTCCAGAGATATGTGGTTAATTGTAATCCAACAAAGATCACTGCATTGTTGTAAATTAACACATGCTTTACTCAAATAAATTTGTAAAACATTTTTTAAGTAAGTATTTCCAGCTGATTAGTTTCATTTATGATAAGTAACAAATATCAGCTTATATTAACACTGGATGTTAATTTTTATTTAAAAAATAATATCGGTTGATATAGCTAGCTGTATTTTAATTATTAGTTATTGTTTATTATTATTAATATTATAGCACAGTTTAAAGTCAGTTATTGTATGTATTATGAATGTAAAATACAATAAAATTGTTCATGCAGAATGTTTTACCCTCTTTTATTGTGAACATGATTTTTTTCTGTCATTGCAACTTTAAATGCTTATAACTCGATAATGAACGCATTAGCAGAATGCGTTCACATTTAATCTTCATATTTAAATAAATTAAATTTGATTCAATATGGCAGACAAATACTAAAAACCCTCCATAATGCAGATGTTTTTTTAACAATGTAGAACTCCATTCCTTTCTGCCTCCCAAATACCTCTTAGATATGCAGTATAAAGCTGTTTCCATACTTAAATATCACCATGTATATATATATATATATATTTGATACATACGGGCATATATACACACATACATTTTATATATATCAAGAACCACTCAATAACAAAATTTTAACTTGTCCATATACATATTTCATTACCCTTAATTATTTTGATCAGAAAAAACACTAAGAATACTAAACATTAACTCACTTCAGCAACCATAAAAAAAAAGAATGATATGCAGCTAGTATGAGATTTGCAACAAAAACCAGCAAAGCATATTGCCTCTGAGCACATAGCATTACATCACTATATTCAGGTTCTGTTTTAAAAGTTAGATTTCTTTATGGCAGACCTATTTGAGTTAATACTATAATCAGTATAGACTGTAGAATCCAGTTTATAGAGCATGAACATCTTTTAATGATATATTCCTTTCTAAGATTGGCAGATCATTTTTTAAAAATCTTTGTATAATGGTATCAAAACTTGAATTTTATCAGTAACTGTTCTGCTTTGTGTAAAGGAATACAATTACATACTGCATTAAGCTGTTTTTTGCTTTGTAGACAAAGGACCTCATAATATCTAACAGGTGTTTTTATTTAGTAACAGAAAACTTGAATATGGATAGTCTTCAAATACACTAAAATCAGCTTCTATACCAATAAATTTAAGCAGCTTTGATTTAAAATAAAAAAGAACAATCAATATTAAAGATTGTAATATTGTTTTTAAAAAAGTATATTTTGTTTTCCTGATACAATGAAAAATTTGGAAGTTGTCTGTAAAGGTAAATCTAAAACTGGACAGTAAGTAATTGACTAAAAATATATGTAGTGAACAGTCTAATTATTAAAAAAGAAGTAATTTGCCTACCGTAAAATAATAAAATTCTGTATGAAGAAAAACTTAAAACTAAGTAGATACTGCCAGTTTATGACATAAGCTAAATATTTGAGGTTTTATTATTTAAAAGATATTGACTTAATGTTTTTAACAAATATATACCTTTAAAGTAAGAACTTAACCAGCAAAGGTACGGTATGTTGTGGTGCAAGCTGAACTTGAACTTTTGTACATTAGGTTAGGAACCAAATTATTTGGCAACTTCAACATAGAAATTATATTTTTTATACTAGAAAATAACACTGTTAAATTATTAAATAAAGCACATATACTGTACCCTTAATTCATTATCATACCATATTATTTATAATTCGAGCAATCTACCACGTGCAAGTAAACCACATTCATAGTACGTAACAAATATGTATTTCAAATTCATTCCGCAATGTAACAACTTAGTAAAATGTTTACTGTCACAGTAATGAATAGACAACACTCACTTTAATAAATACTAACTTACATAATCATAATATTTTCAGTGCATTTAAACTAACCTAAGCGCATTCTTAGTGTTGCACACAGTCTATCTGAACTACTCTCAATGTACATTTTGAAAAAGTAATCTAAAGGTCGTACGGTTAATTTTTAAGACTGATTTTTAACTAAAAATATATGTTTATCAGATGCCCTTTTAACATTTAATACATTATACTTTAGAAGACCACTTTGGGTAACATAATTTATTTAAAATTGTAAAGTTTTGAAACGACTGCTTTTTCAAAAATATATGTTTTATTACCGAGCATCGCTGTCAAAGAAATAGGAAAAATATCGTAGTTGATCCTCATTTGCTAATAACTCAAGACTAAATAGCATTGATGGTTACGAATATAATGTGAGCCCTTAAGGGTTCTGCGAGCTCTGTCAGACCACGTGCCGTATTTCCATCCTCTCACACAAGGTGATCATAAGCAAGGGCTGATCACTTTCATTCCTTGTTTATGACGACAAATCTGAAGAGTTCATCACAGTTGTCACCATGGTAGACTAAAGACGATTCTCCTGCCCTTCTCACATCGCCATTGTTTGTGAAATAAGATTTAATAGCGTTCATCACCTATGTCTTTTGCAGCTGCTGATCAAGATTTAACACGAATTCTGTACTCCAGCTCAACAGACGCACAAATCAACATTGTTTGTTTCTAATGCGGGTGTGGAGTTGATTCCTTTCAGAGTATTTTCAACTTGAGGAACAACCAGATTCAAAAAGAATCATGTCGGTCAAGATACATAGCACCAGTTTAATTATCTATCTTGTATGCAGCTCCAATGTGGGGTGCTTCGCTGCAAATAAGAAGAAATTTAGAAAGAGTTACTATAGTTCATCGTAGGGCCTTGCTGGGAGTTGCCTCGGCTTATCTTAGAGCCTCTTATGCTGCATTGTGCGTGATTACTTCAACATCGCCAATAGAATTACAAGTCCAGGAAAGAACGGGTATCTATAACAGGATGGATCGAAAAGAGGCCAGAGTTAAGCTTATGACAAACTGGAAGGAAAGGTGGAGGGAGAGAGGTACTGCTAATTGGACTAAGAGGTTAATCTCGAACATAGATACTTGGTGTAACCGCAAATCCGGCGAGATTAATCTCGGAAATTTTGACTGGACATGGCCATTTTTAGTTTTATTTCAATAAAATTGGGGGACGTGTGACACATGAATGCATATTCTGCAATGAAGAAGATACAGCGGAAAATACAGTTTTCCAGTGCCACAGATAGAGAAACAAGAGAGGTGCGGCTAGAATCACTGAGCAATTACCAGAGACCATTATAGGTTGGTTATATGATAGAAATTGAAAAAAACTGGAAGCAAGTTCATGTATTTTCTTAAGAGGTACTTCGAGCCAAGGAACTGGAGGAATGCCAGAGGGGATTTTAGAATAGGAAAGGGTGACAGCCCCATTGGTGGGGGCTGGCATGCTCCAGTGTCTCAATTCCAATGACCGGCTAGGGACTCCAGGGGATTAAATGACCATCTAGGGACTCCGGTTAGGGATTAAATGTTGAAAAGACCCGATGCTGTGTCTGGCGCAATTGTGTCTAGGCACGGTGTCAAATGGGTACAATTAAAATAAAGTAATAATGGATCTGACTGACATGCTGACCTGCCATGTCAGATGTACAGCTGGTAGGTGGGAAGGCTTGTCATTAAAACAGACACCCTTCTGGTTCAAGTTATACTGACAAGTTGGACCAAACCAGAGGAGCTGAAGGAAAAAAATAAAAAGTTTAATGGAGGCTTACTGATGAAATTGATTAAATCGGTGTCTGAAAGGAAGAATTCAAAACGCCAATGAGAGCTTCCACAGTCTTTTATGGAAGTGTGAGGAAACCAAAAGTGTTTTGCGATCGGTGGTAGAAGCAGCAGTAGTAGAGTCAACGAGCAAGTTTAATTTTGGTAATACAGAAATAATAGATAATATGGAAATTAGCTTTGTATCCCCAAGAAAATCACTAGAATCTTAGCAAGAAAATGCGATCACTGAAAAAAAAAGAAAATGATCATAAAAATTAAAGGAAAGAAGTAACTGCAAATGGAACAGATAATGAAAGAAGAGAAGAAAAAGAACCAGAAGGCATCACATATGTAGCTGGGTAATTTTAAATCAGATAAGGTACTAAGCGAGAAAATTAACTGGATGTGGTTTTGTAACTTTGAATGTAATTTTGTTTTTCATTTTCTTTGACAAGTAAAAATCATCATAAGTTCAGTGTCTTAAAAGGTAAAGACATATTTTTGTTAAAATTTTTTCAGTAGATTTTTCTCTATTTTTACAAAAATGGATACAATAAAATTGCCGTATGGAAAATTAAAAAAATATATACAGTAAATCAGAATTATAAAATATTGATGTTTGGAAAAAAATTATTATCAAATTTCCCATTCATGATAAACTGTTTAAAATGTGTAGAAAAATAGAACACAGTTTTTATCTTCAATTTAAAAAAAATTGTAAAAATAGCATTAAATTAAATTAGTTATGATTTTTTTTTGTATATTACTAATTTATCAACCCCACCAGAATATTAAGGAGTGAAGGAATTATTTTTGACTAATAAAATAATAAAAATGATGATAAAGTAATAGTGAAATTAATTAGAACGACCTGGAACTTGTAACATATAAAGCTTAAAAAATTTTTTTAGGGCTTCCCCCTTTAAGTGTGGAACCTTGAAAACCTGATGATTTCATATTTAACCAAGAAATCTTGGATTAGATATGATAAGTGAAGAGGAGTGTTTTCTTAATGCAACTGTAACTTTCTGATTCCCACATGTCTAGTCTCTTGAAGCTGCATCACAGAAATGACACAAAAACTCCAGGTAGTATTGCTTGTTGACAGTGGGATCTTCGTGATGGACATCTCTGCAGTAGTAAAAAAAGAAGCAATTAGTATCATTTTAATTTTGTTTCTCACTTGTCTTGGTTTCTTTGGTATTTGGATGACGGTGACAACTCAGCTTTGGTTTTTGGATTGTGCCTGTATATCTAAGATTCATCACAGTGAATAATTGTTGGCGCACTACAGCACGTTCTATGTATTGTCAAAACAAATCTCTTTTTGTTCAAGTGAAATAGGTTTGGAGAAATTTTGCAGCTATGTGAATGCCAAATTGTGTGTTCCACCCCAACTCTAAGTCATTTGCAATTTCTCGGACAGTTAACAGATGATTTTCCGTAATCAAACTGGGCATCTGTTAAGTACTTTGGATTTCAGCTTATTGACAGCCTACCAGAGTGTTGGTATTCAACTGAAGTTTGCTGATTTTGAAATCATTTATATCATTATAATTTTCTCTCAAATAAATCATTCATTTGATGGAAAAATTCAAGAAAAAATAATTGTTAAACTAGTTGTAAAAAAGATACATTCTAAATTGGTTTAACTTACATTCAGTAGCTGTTTCTTTAAGTCTTTCTGTGCATTTTTACACAGATTTCATAAGAAAGCTACCTATTGTAATGGATATCATGATTTGACTTCAATAAAATTTCGACACAGCTTCGCACTTTAAATCCCCCAGACACCAAAACCACTGTCAGTTCAAAAGTTTATGTATACATTATATATATATATATATATATATATATATATATATATATATATATATATATACATACAGAGTGTCCCATATAAAACACAACCCATCAATCACTCATCCATGAAATTTCAAAAGTCAAGCTTACTTCCCTACTCGTTACTGAAATGGACTGGTCCAACATCTGAACATCGCGGCGACGCAGTAGAACACTACCGATAGTAACAACAGTGGAATCATAACGTTCAGTGTATTGCTAGAGACAAGATGGCGTTTTCGCTAGATGAACGTGTTTTCATTGTTGAGTCGTACTTCAGTACGAAATCAGGGGTTGCAGTGCAAGATTTGTTTCGCCATAAGTACCCAGATAAACCAACTCCTAACAAAACATCAGTATTAAGGATAGTTGCAAAATTTAGAGAGACCGGTTCTATTAATAACAAGGAACACAAAAGATCTGCGTCAGTGTTGAATACAGATACAGTCACGGAAATCAAAGACCGATTACTCGCCTCGCCAAATAAATCGATCAGACGTTTGTCTCCTGAAATTACTTTGTCTAAATCAACTGTTCATCGGGCGACCAAACAATTACAATTACGACCTTAACGCATTCAAACGGTTCATCAACTTGTTGAGCCCGACAAAGAAAAACGGCTACAATATTGTCAATGGTTCCGTCGATTTCTGTGTGAGGGAATTAATGTTATGGATTCGTTATTTTTCACAGATGAAGCACGGTTTCATTTGGATGGCTACGTAAACAGCCAAAACAGTAGAATTTGGAGTGCTGAAAACCTCCACGTTTATCACGAAAAACAATTACATCCGCAGAAGTTGGGCGTGTGGTGCGCGATATCGCGGAAGATAATAATCGGTCCTATTTTTTTCGAGTACACCATTAATGCAGAACGATATCAGGATATTTTATTTCAGTTCATTGCACTCTTGGAAGAGGAAGACAGACAACGCTGGCTACAACATGACGGTGCGACATCGCACTACGCAGGTTCAACTTCTGATTTCGTTGAGGAATTCTTTGGTAATCGTGTTATCGGTCGAGGCTTTTGGCCACCAAGATCTCCAGATTTGACTGCGGCGGATTTTTTTCTACGGGATTACCTCAAAGAAAAAGCCTACAGCAACAAACCACGAACACTTGAAAGTCAATATTGAACAAGCTGTATTAAATATCCAGCCACAAACTTTGAAAAAAGTTGCAAGAAACTCTGTAAAAAGAATTGAAGCTTGTATTCAAGAAGATGGCGACCACTTCCAACATTTACTCTAAATGGATGGTAATAATAAAAATTACATTTATATTTATACATGCCTTTTTATTATTTCAATACCTACCAATATAAGATTGGGTTGCGTTTTATATGGGACACTCTGTAAATATATTTCACTTTATTGTGGACACGATAACTGCTGTACTTTTGCACCAATCAATTTCAAATTAATATATAAAATATAACGACCAAAAATCCTGGTAGAGTTTGTAAATGGGCAAAATCAGACCATGGGGGTGGAAATGGGGCGGCTCTTTTGAAAAAAACAAAATATCACTATAACTTTCTTAATAATTGAAATATCGTATTCGTTAAAAAGTTCGTACTATTCTTTGGATAAGGGCCTAAAACTTACCTAAGTAAAGCTTTTTTGATATCACCAATCACTGACCCAGGGGGTGGAAAAAATAGGGTTTCAAAGACAAAAAAAAATCATACCTCCCTTAATAGGCACAGTATTGAATCTGTTTAAAGTGGTTGTTAGTCCTCTAAACATTAACTACAAATTTTGTCTGAAACAATTTTTGATATGACCAACCCTTATGGGAAGGGATGCCCAAAATGTTGCTGGAATTGTAAGAAGATGAGGCTTGTTGTATGCTAAATTTGTGAAACTTTTTTCACATGCAACCATTGTCGTATTGAGTAAATTTTAAGTTTTCCTTAACTTTAAGGTGGAAATCTTTTTTATCCCCTTCTTAGCATCAATGAAATCTACCTTCCCTTCGGCATGCCAGAAGGGATTTTTTTTATAAGGTGCAGGATTGTTGCATTTTATGGTTCTTTTGAACTCCTGTTTTTTCTTCCGGGTAGTGATTTTTTGTAAGCATATATATTGGTATTTTAAATAAAAATAGAATTATAAATAGTAAAAAAAAGAAGCTTTTTCAACTTTTCTTTAAATTTTTATTATTAAAAATAATATCTAATTAAGGGTTAATAATTGGGTTGCTAGTTCTTTCTAATTTTTTGACTTCAGACATTTTATAAATGAAATATTTCTTTATTTAATTGTTTTAATATTTTGCATGATTTTTTTGAAGTCCAAATTATCATTTGTTTTTTAATAGTTTTCTGACATGTGTGATCATTTCAAAAATTATTTAAATGATTTTTTACGAAGCAGTCATTACAGATTCCAACCATTACCTTTGGTGACATTCATAACAGAGTGGAATGTAATCTTTCATCCAGTAGGTTCAAATTCCTTCGAAACTTGGAAGTTTTCATATTCAATGAAATCATTTTCTAAGAAAATCAATAAAAGATTGGGAAAAAATAGCTTTAGTTAATGTAGGAATCAGTTGAATGGAACTAAAATTGATATAGTGTAGATACAAACCTGTACAGCTATGAATTTATGCATTACTTTATTGTTCGTCACATCTTTTTGCTTGCTTTTGTAGAAAGAGATTCTTATTAGTATAAGCACTGATGCTTGTGTAAAATTTTTAGAATGATCAATTTTAACATGTGTGCACCTTTTGCCTCAATGCAGGTTTATCATATTGACCCACCGGGTTGGTCTAGTGGTTAACGCGTCTTCCCAAATCAGCTGATTTGGAAGTCGAGAGTTACAGCGTTCAAGTCCTAGTAAAGCCAGATATTTTTACATGGATTTGAATACTAGATCGTGGATACCAGTGTTCTTTGGTGGTTGGGTTTCAATTAACCACACATCTCAGGAACGGTCGAACTGAGAATGTACAAGACTACACTTCATTTACACTCATACATATCATCTTCATTCATCCTCTGAAGAATTATCTAAACGGTAGTTACCGGAGGCTAAACAGGAAAAGAAAGGAAAGAAAAAAAAGAAATGTTTATCATATTACTTGGATTCAACAATCTGACACAATTGTTGTTCCTGGAAGAGTATGCCCACAATTTTTTACTGAAAACAAATGCCGACTGAAAAGGTATTGTGTAGTATGTTACCTATACAGGAGCATTTTTTGAATGTTTTGGCAGACATCACCAAATGCTGAGGTTAACATTGTATATTCTGAAATAGAGTAGGAATCATCAGTTAATACCAACATTCATTTGCCATAAATTTTTGCTGCCAAGTCAAATCCATTTAATGGAATAGAACATTTTTCCATAAAAAATGATAAAATTTATCAAAATATTCCATAACTGATATGAATGATTCTAAAGCTGTTATCTTTAATGTAAAGGAAGATTTTTAATACTTCATAATGCATTATGTTTATTACATTTAATTCAGTTCAAACTTAAAATCTGTTAATTATTTTAATTCAGTGAATAGTGATTAATGATCAATTACTAAGTCTTGTAATAAGTATAACATTTACAAACTAATATGTACATAGACATATTAACCTAAATGATGTTTGGGAATGATATAATGACACGTTGCTGTTTGGAAGCATTAGTTTTTCACACAAATATGAGTAACATAGTTTTTTCAAATCCCTCTAGATGTATAATATAAAATTTAACATAATTATTTTATTAACCTCTGTTTAAATGTTAGATTTCACTATTTGGGTATCCAGATACTTAATACTGTATGTATAACATTGTTGTACTGGTGTCAGGAATGGCATACAGCCAGAACAATTCTGGAAAATCCCAGAAAAATGATCATCAAAAAAGGAAAAAAGTTATCTAGTATTTTTAACAATTAAATTTAAAAATGATTGATACAGTAGTAAGCTAATATTGGATTGTGTAATTCCTTCAGTTTCCTGCAACAACCATAATTACATGACCTTCTGCATTAAAATGTCAATAAATTCAACATGACACATGAATATGATTCCTAAGTAGTTTTAGGAGATCACTAGTTATAATATTTGTTCACTTATTAATATGACATAAGAAATTATTCATCACTGTCAAAAACAGGCTTTGTTTTTTAACTTTTTTTTGTTCCTTTATTCTAACCTTTTCTTTTATGAAAGAATGTCATGAGTCATAAATTTCTAACTCATTATCTTATTCTACCCTACTTAAAATATCCTTCTTAACTTTTTCTAGTTACCTCTTTCTCAATCTATATCTTGGACTTTTCCATTTGCCTCCTAATTCAACATTTTCAATGCTGTACTTTCCTTGATCATTCTTTTAATGTCCTCAGACATTTCTTTCTATCTGGCTACCATGATTTTGTACTCTATACTCTTCTTCCTATTTTTCCACCATCCTCTATTGGCTCATGCTTCAAACATTTAAAATCTAGCACTTCAAGAAGTTCACCTAGTAGTTTTAGCTTTCCTCTTTCTTTTCTGGAGCAGTTTTGTACTTTCTTCATATGCTTTTAGTACTTCATGCTTTAACCCTTTCATCGCGAACAACAAGCACTGCCTGAATTTCATTTTTACTTTTAATCCATACATGATAACATTATCTCACCAAACAATCATTTTTTCCAATACTCCTCTTCCACAAATCATGTCTTCACCTCTTCATAAGTTTTATTCATTATTGCTATAAAAAATACTGATATAATTAAATTTGTTATAACATCAAACTGTTTTATGGTTATTATAAGTTATAATTTAGAATGAAAGGCCAGAGAGTGAATAAATTTACATTTTAACAAAACATAGGCTAATTCTAGATTTAATTCCAGTAGTATTTATGTGCATACCATGCCGACACATTATCCCTTATAGTTCTATTAATGTATTATGATGATCTGAAATTGCTTTTACGAATACAAATTCATTTTCTGACAGATATTTGTGTCAAGAGTAGTACCTGAATTCAATGCTATGGAAGTGTTTACAGTGTAATTAAAAAAACGTAAAAATATTTGTAAAAGCAGAAAAAAATTATGCCAAACATTGGGATTATTCTTCTGCTTAGTATCAATAACAAGGTATTTCTTTACAAGATTTATGCAGTAATAGTTCAGAATGTGCGATTTTTATTTAAATAAACAAATTATTCCTTTAAGAATTTATTGAATTTACCACAGACGACCAAATACTTTAATTCAGAATGACATATTCTAGTTAATTATTGCTTCAGGACTCTTATTCAGTTGTCTGTGGTAGTAGATCTTCTATAGCTATATTTATTAGCACCAAATAAAAATAATTTTGGACTCAAATTACGATCCGTATCCACCACTAAAGTCATAATTCTTAAATCTGTCTCCTTTCAAGTGACATATCATCACCTCTAGCAAAAATGTTCATTTAATAATGAATATCATACAGATAATAAACTTTTGTAGTGGTATGGCAGTAGCTCTACCTTTCAATATTAGAGTTTTTAGAAATGGTTAAATTATTTAAAATTAGCATTTTAATACTAAAAACAAGTTAAATTTAACATTTAGAAGAACATTATTTAATCAATAACTTTTTTTGAGTAATTATGAGTATGTTTTTTCATAAAGAATTTAAATCAAGGTTTTTTTTAGATTAATTATAATTTTTGGAAGTATATTATAAGTATTATAATATTTGCTAGCTCACATTTCTGAGAGATATGCATACATTGGTTTACAAAAATTATTTTATAAAGCAGCAAAGAAATGTTGTTATTAACTTTATTTTTATACTATTATATATAACTCTGGTTATAGTAGTAATTTACTACTACTGCTCAATAGCAGTTATGAAGGTGGGTTGTATTTGAAACATTATGACTGTATTATCTGATATTCATACATTTACTTGTAGTGGATTAAATTTGTCTTTCATATTAATTAAATATTCTATCTTTTTGGTGCTTTCATTTATACATTTTATAAATATAATATTATTATGTAGTAACTGCTCTAAAAAAATGTTGAAATTGGGATTTAAAAAAAAACATTACATTTAATAGCAATGTTGAGGATAAAAACTAACACATCTTTAACTGTGTGTAATGTATTTTAATCTGCTACATAAGTTTAATAATGTTAAAAAGAGATCTGATTATTAGTTATATTGTGATGTAATTATAATGAAAAGTTTCACTGTTAAAGTGTGAAAATGTCTGATAATTGAATTTTTCAAGCAAGAAAGTAATGAATATAGGTAAAATAAATAACAAGGGGCTAGGAGAAAGCATGTGGTGCTGGAATATGCATTTATAGAAGAGAAAATAAACAACAGAAATGTGTGAGGCTGCTCACTGATATTTTAATATTTAAAAAAAGTAGAAAATAGAATAGAATAGAAATAGGATGGGGTTTAATTAACAAATCATTAAATTGATGAAAGGATCAACTGACTTCTATTATTTGACTGAATAAGATAATATACAGAGAATGGAAAATCAGGAATAGTTAATAAAGTTTTGCTACAACAAACTTGAAGAATATTTAATATTAAAGGTGCTCTGTTCTCACACTAACTTCATCAATTGAAAAATTATCAGATTTACAAGAACATATATTAACAAATATATCATAATAATGGATAACATTATTAACAAGATTATTACTTTGTAAACATTAATTTCATAGGAAAAATGAACTATTTCTGTTAAAAGTTACTACAACTCCATTTAGGATGAAATACTATTTTTTGTTAGACACTGTAAATAGCACATAATTTTCTCTTTAAAAAATTATTTTTATTTTTTTTACTGAGCTTTAAAAACTTTTTCCTAATAATTTCTGCATTGTACCTAAGGAGATATCTAATTTTCACTCTTACAGTGCTTTGTTTTGTTTGTATGTAGATTATTTAACTTTTACCATATTAATTAAACAAACAATTCTGTTTTATTATTCTATTTTATCCTTGATAATCAGCTATGGCATTAATTTAAATATATAAGCTTTGATAACAACATGCTTAATCAAATTTTTATAATAAAATACTTCTAATAACTTCAAAACATTTTTAGTCATTTTTACGACAATCTTCAGAGACTGGTGCTGATATTCTTACAGTGGTGTAGCTAATGCTACTGCTGGCAGTTTTTTAAATGATGCAGAAACATATGTAGAATTTGAATATAATATATATAAACACATGATGTAAAAGTTTGCTAAGGTGTAATCATTTTCATGTATGTGTAGTGTACATACACACACGTAGTATATATACAGGTTGTTTTTAATGCAGATGATTGTGTGATTTCTGTTTACGAGATGATTAGTAAATGTTGCCTCTACTTTGCTAAGGAGGTCTTTCAAGTATATGTTGAAGTTTTTTTGAAATTGCTTCCCATTTGACCAATATAGAACACTGTGCAATTGGAACAGTTGTTACTTTATACTTTCCAGAGGTGTTGTGCTTGTTAGGAAAATTGTATTCTGTGCGTAAGCAAAATTATTTTCCTTTGTTTGTTCTGAAAACTAGACTGCATTCAGATTTTTAGATTTGTAACTGTTTTATATACTGATTGACTGTAGACAGCATATTCAATCTTGTATTATAGGTCAGTACTGTTGTTACATTGCTGTAGGAATGTTAACAAAATATTTTAGGGCTTATTAGTTGGTTGTAAACATGTACTTTTCATTAATCCATTGTTACCCACTGTCAGAATAGTGTAAAAACCTCACAAGTACAGTATAATTTAGTAATATTTTCAATAATGTTTTTTTAATATTTATAATAATCCTCTCAGGCTTTATAAAAATTATGATAAGGATCATTGTAAAAATTTACATTGCAGAAAAATGTCAATGGTTATTACTTATGTAAAAAGATATGAGGAAAATGATTTTGATAACCTCAAGAAAAATAAGCTTTTTTTACTAAATTCTGTATAGAGTATAAAATCAAATTAACCCACATCAACAATCTCTTTTGGAAGGTTAAGAAAATTTAAACATTAAAGCACTTTAACAAAGTTTACAATGTTGATATATCATGCAGTAAATGTTTTTAAATTACATATAATTATACTATAGGCATTATAATTATACTATAGGCCAATAAAATTAAATTCCTAATAATTTTTATCAGTTTTTACTGTCATTTTATTTGTAATTATGTACATACAAAAATACATATAATTTTTTGCATATATTTTTTCAAGATAAAAAATTCATCCACTCATCATTTATTACAATAGTATTTTTTTAGTGTGAAACAGCTACTATTTTAGCAAAAGAAATAAACAATTGACAATGATATAAAATAAGTTAATAGAATGTAACGTCAATGAGACCAACAATCAGTAAATATTACATTACTTTAAACAGATTGAATCATTTTATCTAATGTTAAATATTCAAACTAGCCCACTGTTACAAGCAGCATTACATTTAAATACAGAATTTATGAATACAAATCTTTTATATGTAGGAATGTTAGTTACCTCTGAGAACACAATCAAAAATTTAATTAAGAACCCATAAATTAGTAACACAAACAAAATTTGTACATCACACAACTTTAAAATGTTTTGAAAAAAATTGAATGTGTTCAAATATTCTTTTAGGAAAGACATTTTCAATCAAAAGTAGCAAAGAGAAAGCAAGACTACAAATGTATATGCTTAAAAGATCTACAATACAGCATGCACCACATAAGATGAAGCTTGTGTTGAACATCATGTAAATATCTAAAATTATTTCTGTAAAAAAATTAATTAATATTTATTTATAAATCATAGTTTTATCAAAAAAAAAAAAAAATGATCGCATGAAATTTCAAATTTATTAAATGATTTTTAAATTTGGACAGTTTTTCTTTATGACATATGCATTTTTCATTATGATAAATATTTAGAGGAAAGGTGGTATTGTTCCTTATACAGAATAAATATGATTATGTTATTTGACAAATAAATTAAAATACTGGACTTTTAAGGATGTAAAAATTACTCATGAAATAATGATTAGTTTCTGCAGAATTCCATTGTCAAGAACATGCTTGTTATTTTCATTGATTTCTTGAATTTTATCTAGTAACAATTTTTTTTTTTATATTAATTTTAAAAATAAAAACTTTTGTTTACAGCTACTTGTATTGCATAAGTTAGAAAAACGAAACTGACAACATGTATGTGATTAAAAAATTTGTTTTTTTGTTAGTTATTAAATGCAAACAGAAAAAATATCATTTAGATTTTACTGCAATCATATAGCCCTATAGATACAATAATGATTAGTAAATAAACTTAATGAAATTTATAATTGCAAAAAATATAATAAATTGATTTTATTTACTTTCTTCTAATGATTTACAACACTTTCTTATATGAATTCATTGTTAGATTTTTTAAACTATTTGCTTATAAACCAATATGGTTAAAAATATAGACATTTAAAATAATTTTAAATGATTTAATTAAGAAAATTAAATCAAGATAACTGAAAAAATTAAAAGTATCATTATATGGTACTATTTTTTCAAAAGCAATATATAAAGTTGCTATGGAGGAATACAATTCACAGGGTCTTATAAAAATGTTGTGGCAGTATCCTTAAAACATCATTGTATATGGTTATCTAATGTTGTTATATGGTTATCTGTGTTAATTAATTTAATCAATTTCATTCACAGAATGCAAAATTATTTTCATCAAAATTCTTCCGATAAAATTTCTACAATAATAAAAGATGATATTGGAATAAAAAGTTTGTTTTGTGTTGACTGTAAATCAGAGTGTAACGTTAAATGGTCTATATGATTAAGAAATGTGTTTATATTTGGATAAACTCCCATAATTCTGCTAAAAAAGTGTGGATAATAAACCTAAAACTTAAAAGTTTTCATCTCTTTTTTTTGTGTAGATGTTTGTATTTGACACACTTAAAAGCTGTACTTTTTCTATCAATACTAGCATTAATTTAAATGAAAACATTTAAAAAAGTTACTTTACTGTTTTACAGAAAAATAATTGCCAGTTCTGATAGCACTATCATTTTTAATATACATTAGTTTTTTCTTCTTTTAGAAAGATACAATAATTTATGCACAAGCTACCATCTTTAGTGGTACAATCTATACACACACACATATATACACTTATACACACTTATATTACACTTAAAACAAGTATGAACAATAGTGCGAACAATGAAAATACACTTACATTTGGAAATTTTTGCCTGATGTACAAAAATCCAGTTCTAGCCTTCTTCAGTGCTTTTACAAAATTTTTCATGACTCCTAGCTTGATATGAAGAGGAGGTTATAATATTGTTTCCATTTGGAGTTTAGTTGTCTCATTTCTTCCACTCTTTGGTAACATATTGTTTATCTGTAGCTCGGTTATCCCATTCGCAAAGAAAACACATGTACTTAATATAGCCTAAAATTTTTTAGTAGTATAGTTTTAGTATAGCCTAAAGTCAAAACCTAAAATTTTTGTATTTTTTTAAAGTAAATTCCAACCTTGCAGTCTTGACCCTAACAGTTCAGCTTGATCTTTTGATAAATTTAAATCCCTAATCAAATCATTTAATTTATCTTGTGATACAAGATGTGGCTTATTGGAAGATAACTCAAATCAATATTATTGTTGTCTTCTGCAGTGTAACCTGGTTCTTCATCACTGCTTTCGAAACATACATTCACAGGTGGCTCAGTAACTGGAATAATTTCACTGTGAGGTACAGGCCTGATTGCAGATTGCAATGAAGCTTATTTTACAGTATATTTAGATTTTTTAGAAATTCCACACTTGTTAAACAAAAGTAATAGTTCGTTACATGATCCTTTGGTTCACATCAAACCATAGGTATATATATGTAGTAATGTGTGACTATGATATGATTTAATTCTTTGTCCAGTATTAGTTGTAATATGCTTACAACTATTTGTTGAAAAATGAAAAAAAATCCTTTAATTAAAATTAAAATTTAAAAAACAATGTGGCTGATAGATTCTGAGTTAATATTAGTTTTCAGCATCAAAAAACTTTTTAAAATCATGTATCAAACATTAGGAAACAAAAATTATGTTTATCAGTGTAATAGTAATCTAAACTCTGATAGTGGATAAAAAAAAAAAATAATAATATATTCGTGTGAATAAATAATGTAAGTATAGTATTTTAATTTAATCTATCTTCTTTATTAGGTTTTGATAAGTTCCAGAATAATATTGTTTATAATACATTTATAACTTTTACCTGATCTGTTTCCCGCGTAGATTTTAAAATGCCCATCAAAAATGTCGGCAGATTAAGGTTGTTTTTTACATCTCGTAAGCAACGTGAGAACGCGTTAATACATCATCCGACATGGTTGTGTAGCGTCTTTTCTAGTGGTACCTTTAACGATTATTATTCAATTTAACGATGTAGATTAATTTTTTAGTCTAGATAATCTTACTTGAATACTTATTAAGAGAATTATTTTGATAGTTCTACCAATTGGTTTCTGCGAATAATGAAATGATGCTATTTTGCACCTTTGTCCTCTACTAAAAAAAGTAAGTAGTGACATATAGTTAATTTTCTTAATTGTACATAATATGAATGTGAGTTTCTGAACTCGTTTTACATTAATTATATACAGTTGTACTTTATACTAATTGTGTTAAAACTATGAGTAATTTTTAGGATGTTATGGTTATAGTTAATTTAGACCTAACATTTGTGTATCTTATCTGAAACTTTTTTAATGTTATAATATTTTTTGTGCTCGTGAACAAAGTTACATTTTATTATTCATGCTTGTTAGTTCTAATTTCCATGCTAATTAGTTTCAATGTTGTTAAGGCATACTGGTACATTGCTGTTGAATAAAAAGTAATGATTTACCCATCCTAGCTATCTATTCCAATGGTTTGATTAAACATTTACTTCCTCACACTAATGATAATGTAAGCCTCAAAAACTTTTGTTTATAAACTCAAATTTGTAATAATGCTATTGCGAAATGCATAGTGGATTTATTCATTGAACAGCATGACAAAAAATGACATAAAACTAAAATTATTAATAATTGAGTTTCAGATTAATGTAATTTTTCTCCCAAGTCATGTGTAGCTAATTATTGGCACCTTCCTGGAGTAAATAGGAATGACATAATAATTAGCTGCATAAGGCATTTTGGAAGAAAGAGTTTCTTTCATTAATCTGATACTGGTAATCAAACTTTAAACCTAACATGGACTCAATTAAAAGTAAATGAAAAACAAATGTATTTAGAGAATTAAAACTAGAATTCAGATTTTTAAAGGAAAATGGAAGAAGTTAATGAATCAGTTTTTCTGCAAGGAAAATAATTTTCTTAAATTGATTTAAAACAAATTTTAATTTTTCTCTTTTACAAAACAATTCAAAATGTATTTTTATTTGTGATAATAAGCTCAAGTTATGTTTAAAAACTTCTCCAAAATTCTACTTATCTTTTGATCTCAGTGTGTTTAATTAGTATTACATGTTAATTAATTCTTAACATTATATCTTGTCATATTTTTTATACTAGATCATTCTTTTCGTTACTAAATTATAACCAACTCAGCAGTGGGTGGGAGGTTTGGGTAAGATGATACCCTACTACAACTCCTTACAGTTTGATTATTCCACAACATTGTGCAGAGTAAGATGCTGGAAATTGAAGATTATAAAGTAAAATGCTAGTGGCCAAATGATGAAGGTCTTAACAAACCCCTGGCTAGCCCATTTGTACAGTGAAAATATTCATGATTCTTCCTTTATATGGTGTAGTAATCTTATAGTAATGTGTTTTTAAACCATTGATTCTCAAAATTTTCACCCACCGCCCATATTGAAAATCAAAACTTTTCTAGTGCCCCCAATATTTTTAAACTTACCATCTATTAAAAATAATAATTGCAATTAGTTTTTAAATGTGGCATATCTTATTTCTGAGTTGAAACTTAACATTTTAAATGAGCAATGAAAACACATATTTAATCATATTTAGAAGTATTTTTATTAAAATTGCTTTCAGAAAAATTTTAATTGTGTATAGTTATATAACAATAGTGATAGCATATTAACAATAATTAAATAGTGATAACAATACAATATTTAAACAAAGCCTTCAATTGAAAAATTTTTCTACTAGTGTAGTAGGTAGGTATTTAGTTTGAAATATCAGGAAAACATAATTTTTGCCTTTTTTTTAATCGGTCATCGCCTTTGTAGACTGCCTGAACACCCCCAATTTTCTGTAAGCCCCCAGATTGCCTCCAGTGCTTACAAGGGAGCATTATCACCCACTTTGAGAACGAATATTTTAAACCAATTTTTTTTAGTTAGGTACAAAATCATCAACTTTAATTTGTAACATTGTAATTCAATTTCTAAACTTTCTGTTGTTTTTCTTTCTGGATTTCTTATCTTATTTTACTGCCTAAAAGTGTGTTATTTGCTCTATTTACATATTTGTATATTTACAACTTTTATTATTTTTTCCTAAGAAATTCCGTAGGCCTTTCGAACAGTATAAGACTTCAGGCAAAACTACTGTTTTTTATTGTGTTAATTTCGCTTTTTGATTGAATATAATATTTATAAATAATACATCATGATGGTTTTATCATAAACTATCATAGAATTACATAATCCAGCAGAAGTAAATGGAACATAAATGGGTGAGGTCATAGGTGGTTCTGTTACTTAATTGGCTTCAGTTAATGTGAATTCTTTTCGTGAAGACGCTGCTTGAACAGATAAGACATTGTCACAGTAAGATACAACTCTGAATTAGTTATTAAATGTACTATATTTTTTTTTGTTTTGAAGAAGCCACTTTCTGTTATAGTTTAAAAAAAAAGTTTTAATTTAAGTTATAGTTTAAAAAACAGCAAATCGTAGCATCTTTTTCTTTTCACCTTTTACTGTTACTCCGAATCTAAATTGTTCTTTTACATCATTAACTGCTAGTTCCATGTAAAGATTAAAAAGTAATGGGGATAGGGAACATCCTTGTCGGACTCCCTTTCTTATTACGACTTCTTTCTTATGTTCTTCAGTTATTACTGTTGCTGTTTGGTTCATGTAAATGATAGCAATTTGTCTTCTATCTCTGTATTTGAACCCTAATTTTTTTAAAATGCCAAGTATGTTGGTTTGTTTTTCTTTAATCTTCCTTCTACTATTAAACTGAGCCTTAAAATTGCTTCCCTTGTCCCTATACTTTTTCTAAAACCAAATTGGTGTTCTCCTAATACTTCTTCCACTCTCCTCTCACTTCTTCTGTATAGAATTCTAGTTAAGATTTTTTATGCATGACTAGTTAAATTAATTGTTCTGTATTCACATTTATCTGTCCCTGCTTTCTTTGGTATCATGACTACAACACTTTTTTTGAAGTCTGACACAACTTCCCCTTTTTCATAAATATTACACACCAGTTTGTATAATCTATTAGTCACTTCCTCACCTGCACTGCGCAGTAATTCTACAGTTATTCCGTCTATTCCAGGAGCCTTTCTGCCATTCAAATCTTTTGATGCTCTCTTAACTTCAGGTCTCAGTATTGTTTCTCCCATTTCATCATCAACTTCCTCTATAACACCATTTTCTAATTCATTTCCTCCATATAACTCTTCAATATATTCCACCCACCTATTGACTTACCTATCGTATTATAAATCGGTGTACCATTTTTGTTTAACACATTATTAGATTTTAATTAATGTACCCCAAAATTTTCCTTAAATTTCCTGTATGCTCTGTCTATTTTACCAATGTTCATTTCTCTTTCCACTTCTGAACACTTTTCTTTAATCCACTCTTCTTTCGCTAGTTTTCACTTCCTGTTTATAGTATTTCTTAATTGCCGATAGTTTCTTTTACTTTCTTCATCACTAGCATTCTTATATTTTCTATGTTCATCCATCAGCTGCAATATATCGTCTGAAACCCAAGGTTTTCTACCAGTTCTATTTGTTCTGCCTAAGTTCACTTCTGCTGATTTAAGAATTTCCTTTTCAACATTCTCCCATTCTTCTTCTACATTTTCTACTTTAACTTTTTTCTCTACGACCTCTTGCGATGTCATCCTTGAAATCTTCTTTACCTCCTCTTCCTCAAGCTTCTCTAAATTCCACCGACACCTTTCATCTGACACCTAAATTTTCATCTGACACCTTTTCTACAGGTTTTTTAACCCCCAATCTACATTTCATTATCACCAAATTATGGTCACTATCAATGTCTGCTCTAGGGTAAGTTTTGCAGTTAACGAGTTGATTTCTTAATCTTTGCTTAACCATGATATAATCTTTCTGATACCTTGCAGTATCGCCTGGCTTTTTCCAAGTGTATATTCTTCTATTATGATTTTTAAATTGGGTGTTTGCAATTACTAAATTATATTTTGGGGCAACAAAGTATAATTTTAGATAGAGTCTTTGATAGACTCTATAAGTTAATCTCCTCTTTCATTCCTTTTGCCCAGCCCGTATTCACCCACTATATTTCCTTCCTTGCCTTTTCCACGTTCCACATTTTCCATGAGTTCCACGAACTAACAGCTTCCGAAAAAAAAGTGAGAATTGATTGGTTAATTTTTGATTGACTGTTCTGTGAGTGGATGTCAAAAAAGTAAAGTTGGCCAATCAAAAAAAATGCTCCCATTCAACTTTACATTTTTGACATCTACTCACAGCACAAGAAAGCAATCAAATTTCACTTATTTTATTTAGAAAACTTCCCATTCAGAATGGTAAAAAGCAAAAGAAAAGTAGTATATTTTTTGTGTTGCATTTATTCAAATATGTAATCATTACACTATTAATTATTATTATCATATTGCTATGTAATATAATAAAATTGTCATAATATAATTAAAACATTATCTGCCTAGATTGATATGCAAAGTCAAGCCAAACATTTTAGTTCTTCACTATTGAAACCAGATGAATTTTTGTGGACCTAAATTGGTATTCTGTATTTATTTGATATATTTAGCATCTTCATAAATTTGTCTTACTTTTATTTCATGTATAAACAGTTATTCTTTTATGAAGAGTGTTGTGGGTGGTATCAAAAAAATTTAAGGGACTGATTCACATCAAAATTTAAAAAAGTTCATGTGGAAAAATAATCCAAATCACTTAATTTTCCCTCTTTCTACAATTTTTTTTTTTTTCAATAAAAATTTATATCTTAAGAATGATTGGAATAATTTAATAAAATTTGGTATATGTGTACTCAATAACACCTTCTACTAAATAATTAACTTTGAAAATCCAAAAGAACAGCCTTCTAACTTCTTATCATTAATAGCCCCTAATACTATAATAGATATTTGTTTTATTAAATTTAAATTAAGCCTCTTATTATGAACAGAATTATTTGTTCAGATTAATCGACAAACATTTTTACTTACATTTGTTTAGATTCACTTAAACAATTTCATCTGTAACAGGTGAAATTGTGTAAGTGGATCGTAAAATTATATAATCTTAAGATTTTGCACTTGTGTTACTAAAAATAGAAATAATAATTAATTATTTTAAATTCACAATTAGTAAAGGAAGAAAAAACAAGCACAAAATTGTCAGACTGCATAATTTTGCAGCCCATTTTCCTAGGATGTTACCTAGGATATTCAGAGTCATTTTCCTACGTTATTTTGTTTATTCTAGAGACATTTTTTTTGTGAATAGATTTTCAAAATGTACGAATGACAAGTTCCAGCTGAAATAACTGTGGTCTGCAGTTGACACTCATTCATTTTAACTAAATCAGGCATAAAGAATACTGATAAGCAGTATTACTTTTACTTCTTCTGTTATTTCTGTTAATAAACATAATCTTTAATAGATAATATCTGAACAGTAAAAAGCTTTTTGAAGTTATAATTCAGGGAAAAATAAGTCGATCCAACTGAAAAAGAAAACCAGAGAATTTAAAATGAGTCCATATTAAAAGAAAAAACAGCTTATATTTAATTATATGAGTATGTAAAGTATAAAGTAACTAGCCATTTAGCCAGAACCTGGACCCTTGAGGCTCAGTTCAGCCCAGGCAAATCCCAGAGCCAACTCAGGGGCTCCTCGAGCTTCCTGGGGCTATGAGGCCTACCCTGTGGCCGCAAAGCTTGCTTCAGTAGCTATTCCCATCTACCCAGAGAGCTCCACTCCCTGGATTCTACAGTGTACATTATCTTCATGGTTGTGAGAGTAATACCGGTAAATAAAAATTATAGTATTCAGGCTCTACAGAATCCTGAAAAAGAAACTAAATTACAAAAGATAGAATAATAGTAACTAATGTGGATGCATACACAATTGGTGACGAAAAATTCATGAGCTCTTAAATCGAGATTGTACCTGTAGTATGCAAAAGTTAGCCTTCAACATAGTTACAATACCCAGTTTGGATTTTAAAAATCATAAAATTGTCTGGAGAGATATTATATAATAGCACACAATTGCACCTCCAAAAACAGTGCCCCAGGGACACTTCGTTTGTTACCAGTTGATGCTGAAGATGGGTATGCGAGCACCTCGTAAGAGGTGCTCGCATACCCATCAGCATAGCATCTTCAGCATCATTCAGATGACCCATCTTCAGCATACCATTTCACATCACATCATTTGTTATTACAAATTATGATGTGTCAGCAGTTTGTACGTGAAACTAATTTAGGTAGTGTGTATGCCGGTTTTCATCGAGCAATATGTGATCTTCAGCAAGTGTTTGAAAACATGTTAGTTGAATTTTATATTACTGTTTATTTTCTTGCAATCCCATCCAAGGACAACAAAATCAACGTTGTCAGATTCACAGAGCTGATCGTCTGACAATGCATTTATTTATTTTTTTATTATGGCTGTTAAGTGGTTACTGATGTAAGCAAATAATATTTTTTACTTTGTGATACTTTCTTTCTTTTTCCTGTTTAGCCTCCGGTAACTACCGTTTAGATAATTCTTCAGAGGATGAATGAGGATGATATGTATGAGTGTAAATGAAGAGTGATACTGGTTTACTCCTCCTACTCTCTGAATTATGAGACCTTGCCGTTGGTGAGGGGGCTTGAGTGCTCAGTGATACAGAATAGCTGCAACCATATTGGAGAGGTATCTGTTGAGAGCCAGACTAAGGAATTTTAAATTCTATCCAGCGTTGCGCAGTGGCTCGTCCCAAAATCCTTTTCCCGCCATGATGTTTAAATTCGTTTATGCGGTTGGCGCACTAACAGAAGCAAGACATCAATGTGATTAAAGGCAGAATTATCAAAAATAAACAAACTTTTGAAACATAAAAGAATAAAATTTATTGACGTATATGAAAACTGGCGTCGAAATGTGGATTTTTACTCTAATATTTATAAATAGGAAGTGCCGTACTCACGTGTGCGTGTGCACGCACTTCTAAATAAATGTGGAGTGTAGGCTTTTTTGTTTATTTTATATAAAATTTAATTGATTGTATTTGGAGTCGAGAATTATGATCTGAATGATTAATTTCGTTTATTTCTTAACAATATAATAATTTCTAATAATTTTTCTTAATAAACAATTTACCTTGAATTAATTATTAATGTACTATTAGATACAAAGTGGTTCAGAAAATAATTAACTTTAATTATTTTAATTCAAAATGAAAATATAATGGAAACATTTTATATGAAACAGAAAATAAAATAGTTTTTATTAACATAAAAACCAAAACCGACCCTTTTGTAATTGTTGTCTTTATTGCACGTGGTTTAAAATGGTTTACCTAGAAAATCCCGTGCATTTCATTTGACTCATTAGAAAAATATGTTTATTGAATATAAAATTCAACAACTTTTTATTTTATTTTTATTTCAGTATTATAAAGTAATATTCATTTTGGTATCCGTAAAAAAAATAAGTAATATCTCATTTTCCCGTGTAAATTAGATTATTAAAAGCAATTTCTTTTAAAAATTGTTTTGCGATAATATTTTTAATTAAAATAAAAAATCATCAATTCCGAAGATTGACCAAAATAAATAATATCAGATCTTTAGTTATAAAATTTTGAAATAAGTTATCTCCCATTTAGTTGATTTTCCATTTTAACAGCATTAAATAGTTTCACATAATAAATGAAAAATAATATTAGTAAAAAAAATATTTTATGAGCATAAAAAAAAATTATCGGTGATTCGATACCGAACCCCACGAATAAAAAAAGGAGTCGTTACCATAGAGCCACACACGCTACACGAAGAATGTCAGTTTGCACTGACACGAAGTGTCAGTTGCACTTCATAAGATCACTGTGTCAGTTGCACTTTTCATTCATTATTTTGAATTTTATCTTAATTAACAATCAATTTCAATACTCTTAAGAATCAATAGACTTGTATAAAATATTTATTTTTATTCAGGATTATTAAAAAAAAATTTTTTTATTATTTTTAATAATATTACAACTTTATCAGTACCAAATAATACTAATTCATATTGAAAGTGAATAATCATTCATAAATATTCGATTGTTAGCTCGTTTAATCATTATCATGTATTTAAAATTTTGCAAAATTTTTGTACAACTAAAAACTTTTGTCCCAAAATCCCTTACTTATATGTTCAAATAACCCGGTAGAAATGAGATTTTGGGACGAGCGTATACGCATGCGCGCCGAATACTGTGCGCAATGCTACACCTTGTTACTTTCATCATGATACGGCTAATCAGTTTTGAATTATGCGAGATACAAACGTACATACTGACTTCACGCCGAAAGTAGTCAAAATGAATTCAAAGATGGTTAAAATGGATATTTCCGCTTAAATCTGAAAACCGAAATTTTTCACGAACACATTGCTTCCTTTACTTAAATTAAGAAGTGTATTAAAAAAAAAAATTATGAATTCGTGTGAATTAATAATATATTATAAATATAGATAGTATTTTAATTTATTTTTTATTTTTTATTTGGTGTTTTATAAGTTACAAAATAATATTGGTTTTAATACATTTAGTTAACGTTACATTCAAAAGATTTACAATTGACTTGTTTCCCGCGTAGACTTTAAAAATCAAAATGTCGGCAGTAAAGGATTGGTTTAATATTGATGCAAAGATAGCGTCCTTTCAAACGTTACGTTAGTAGCTGTTATTTAAGTAATTTAGTGGCGTCGGTTTGTCTGTTGGTTTAGGTCGCCAATGCTTACTACGAAAAATTATTTTATAGATCTACTGATTGGTTTCTGTGAATAGTGAAATAACATTTTTTACCCTTGCTCCACGTACTAAAAGTGTGTAATGATTTATACATATTTAATCTGTTCTAAATAAGTGGATGAAAAATGTAAGTAATGGCATTTAATTAATTTTGTTGAATTACTGTATATAATATTAAAGTGAGTTTTTGAAGGCGGCTTTACACATTAAGTATTTGTAGAGGTGTACTTGATAAATTGTGATAAATAAAGAGGTATACTAGGTAAATTAAAAATATAAGTGATTATGACGTTAACATTTATAGTTAATTTGAACCAAACTGTAATTTAGACCTAAATTTTTGGAAACTTTTTTTACTGTTTTAATATTATTTTTTTTGTGTTCATCAACTAAGTTACTTTGCATTATTTTCTTGTTATCAGTTCTAATCACAAAATTAAAGATTTTATTCAAAATGATCAGTTGCATATTGGTTATTCCTGCTGAATATTAAGTAGCTAATTAATGATTTCTCCATTCTAGCTGTCTATTTTAATGGTTTGCTTAAAGTGTTTAACATTTGTACATAAAGAAACACGTAAACATTTACTACCTGAGACAAATGATTTAAATTACACCTTCAAAATTTTTTATTAATAAACTCAAATTTGTTATACAAATGTGAAAAGCATAGTACAGTATATATTTATTCATTTAACAGCATAACAAAAAAAAGAAATAATACATATGTTATTAAATTATATTCAAATTGATAAAATTTTTCTTGCAAAAGACTTTTGAAGCTCCATTTTAAATCTGCTTCTTCTTGTAGGAATGAGGTAAAATATATATATATTGTATTTTTGTGAATTGTTATGTGCTGTTAATAAATTAATTAATTAGCTGCATAAGACATTTGGAAGAAAGATTTTTATTAATCTGAAACAGACTAGTTTAAAAACATTAAACATAATTATTTAGGATTTCCTTTTATAAAAAAAATTGTTAATTTAGTATCATCCATTCAATTTAAGTAACTATAAAGTTTGAGTTCTTTTTCTAAATTATAACATTTCAAAATTTCTGTAAATTTCTTCTAATTTGCTTAATTTATAAGAATTATCCTTGAGTTTAGACCGTAGAGTTTTCTTAAAATTATTTTTTTAACTGTACTAGATTTTTCCTTAAAAATTTTGTAGACCTTACATACCACACAATACTTCTCTAAAACTATGTTTCTTAGTGTCTTAATTATGGGTTTTTGAATAAGAATTTTTTATTTTTTTGAAAGCCACTTTCATTTTTTGTGTCTGGCTTTTACTTCTTCTTTTTAAAAACATTCAGCGTAATTATTTCACCTAAATGTTTAAATTTTTGTACCTATTTGATTGATTCTTATTCTGAAATTTTCATGGTTTGGATTCTACTTTTATTATTGGAATCAATTATATGAAATTTGCAGCTTGATTTTGTTTGCACATTTTTCTAATTCTTGAATTCTTTAATGTCTATTGCCAAAGTTACCAAATCATCAGCAGATGCTAAAATGTTTACATTTAAACATATAGATGTTGTGCCCCATTTTTATTAAGTATTTGTATTATCCTATTCTATTTCTCAGTAAACTTTTCCAGAGTGCAGTTGAACAATATTAGTGAAGAGACCATCACGTTGCCTCACTATAGATTTTGTTTCAAAGGGTTCGGAAATTCCTCTCAAAAATTAAAATTTTGAGTATGTTTAGTGTCTATTATTGACAGTTAGGAAGTTTTATCGCCTTTAGGAAAGTTTACAAAAATAAACTATTAATTCCAGATTTGTAATCTTTTTGTACTTTTATAATTATATAATTACTGTTTTTTTTTATCAATACCAATTGTTTGTGATTTTTATATTATCATTATTTTCAAACCATCTATGGTGGAAATATGTGAATCTTTTCTAAGCTCAACTCTCTCAAACCAGCTGATATTTTTAAATTAATTCAACTTGAATAACAAGTGAATTACTTTTTTTTTTTTTAATGTAAGGAAAAGATTAAGTTTTTCAAATTTTTACAATCTGATGTAAACAATCATTTTTGTAAATAAATGGCTATGTAATTTTCAAGAATTTTTTTTAGACTAATTTTTTAAAGCAAATACATTCTGATTAACTATATTGCAATTAGTATTTCAATTATAATAAATAAATAAAAATTAATTTTGAATTATTCAGACTAATTGATAAATAAAGAGTTTTGGAAAAACGTATACAACTCTTTTCCTATTGAAAAAACTCAATATTTTTTTTTTTTATTTTTGTAACCATTACGATCAGGTGGAATGTAAACATCAATTTTATATCATATTCATATTTTATATCATATTGGGTGCCTATAAATAGTGGATTGAGAACACACCAATCGGCAGATTATTATTGTTTATTAGTACATACTTTAGTTGTAAACTCTAATTTTATTGAAAATTGTTAAGTTTAAAATATAATTAACATCATAATTTTCCTTCATGCTTTAACATTGTTCTATTGTTTTTTAATTATAGTAAATTTTTATTTTTATATTTTCCAGACAGAAGTGATGCACCAACAGAGATTAAAATAACATGCCCAGGTATATAAAGAATTTAAGTAATTAGTAAATGATCATAAAAAAGAATCAACATCTGGAATAACGTTAAAGGTAAGAACTCTTATTATTTATTTAATAACATTTCAGAATAACAGCTTTGAAAAATCAATTCCATATTTATGATAGAAGGTAGATTTTACCGTCAACAATTATATAATTTTGTGTTCTGTCAGCAACGGTGGAAACCAGAAAAAGATTTTTCCTTCTTAAGGCATGGTTTCATAGACTGCATTGTGTGTGTGAGTGTATGGGCAAAAAAAAATTGTTAAGTTATCAGTGGAATGAATCACCACTGATACACTTTAAACACATATTAGTCCAATTTATTTGTTATATATATTTTTTTTTTCAATTTTGCTTATCCTTGAGATTTTGTTAAATTAATTTTGCTTTTGTAATTGCTAATTTTTTACATGATTTAATGATGACATACTTATAATGGTTTTAATATTTATACTAATTGAGTATGCGCATGAATATTGTTGGAGATGCATTCATTTGATTTTAGAAATAATCAGGATAAAGCATTGCCAATATTTCCCGTTTCATTATAATTTTCACCATCATTTTATTAGTTTTAGGAAGGGTAAAATTACCAGTTGCGTGAGACTATGAATTTTTGTGGGGTCCAATTGTATTTAAATTTAATTTTGGGTTGTAGTGATCACAACAAGGCCCTGCTGAGAATAATTCAAGGTATTTTTTCTCCCTTGGGAAAGTCAGCTTTTTTTTTATTTATAGATAAGACCAGTTGTTATTACTGATGTGGAATTATTTTTTATTGGCGTATTAATAAATATACTTTTTTTTTTTTTTTTTCTTCAGTCATTTGACTGGTTTGATGCAGCTCTCCAAGATTCCCTATCTAGTGCTAGTCGTTTCATTTCAGTATACCCTCTACATCCTACATCCCCAACAATTTGTTTTACATACTCCAAACGTGGCCTGCCTACACAATTTTTCCCTTCTACCTGTCCTTCCAATATTAAAGCGACTATTCCAGGATGCCTTAGTATGTGGCCTATAAGTCTGCCTCTTCTTTTAACTATATTTTTCCAAATGCTTCTTTCTTCATCTATTTGCCGCAATACCTCTTCATTTGTCACTTTATCCACCCATCTGATTTTTAACATTCTCCTATAGCACCACATTTCAAAAGCTTCTAATCTTTTCTTCTCATATACTCCGATCGTCCAAGTTTCACTTCCATATAAAGCGACACTCCAAACATACACTTTCAAAAATCTTTTCCTGACATTTAAATTAATTTTTGATGTAAACAAATTATATTTCTTACTGAAGGCTCGTTTAGCTTGTGCTATTCGGCATTTTATATCGCTCCTGCTTCGTCCATCTTTAGTAATTTTACTTCCCAAATAACAAAATTCTTCTACCTCCATAATCTTTTTTCCTCCTATTTTCACATTCAGCGGTCCATCTTTGTTATTTCTACTACATTTCATTACTTTTGTTTTGTTCTTGTTTATTTTCATGCGATAGTTTTTGCGTAGGACTTCATCTATGCCGTTCATTGTTTCTTCTAAATCCTTTTTACTCTCGGCTAGAATTACTATATCATCAGCAAATCGTAGCATCTTTATCTTTTCACCTTGTACTGTTACTCCGAATCTAAATTGTTCTTTAACATCATTAACTGCTAGTTCCATGTAAAGATTAAAAAGTAACGGAGATAGGGAACATCCTTGTCGGACTCCCTTGGTCCTTCCAAATTGGTCTTCTCCTAACACTTCTTCCACTCTCCTCTCAATTCTTCTGTATAAAATTCTAGTTAAGATTTTTGATGCATGACTAGTTAAACTAATTGTTCTGTATTCTTCACATTTATCTGCCCCTGCTTTCTTTGGTATCATAACTATAACACTTTTTTTGAAGTCTGATGGAAATTCCCCATTATCATAAATATTACACACCAGTTTGTATAATCTATCAATCGCTTCCTCACCTGCACTGCGCAGTAATTCTACAGGTATTCCGTCTATTCCAGGAGCCTTTCTGCCATTTAAATCTTTTAATGCTCTCTTAAATTCAGATCTCAATATTGTTTCTCCCATTTCATCCTCCTCAACTTTCTCTTCTTCCTCTATAACACCATTTTCTAATTCATTTCCTCCGTATAACTCTTCAATATATTCCACCCATCTATCGACTTTACCTTTCGTATTATATATTGGTGTACCATCTTTGTTTAACACATTATTAGATTTTAATTTATGTACCCCAAAATTTTCCTTAACTTTCCTGTATGCTCCGTCTATTTTACCAATGTTCATTTCTCTTTCCACTTCTGAACACTTTTCTTTAATCCACTCTTCTTTCACCAGTTTGCACTTCCTGTTTATAGCATTTCTTAATTTCCAATAGTTCATTTTACTTTCTTCATCACTAGCATTCTTATATTTTCTACGTTCATCCATCAGCTGCAATATATCGTCAGAAACCCAAGGTTTTCTACCGGTTCTCTTTATTCCGCCTAAGTTTGCTTCTGCTGATTTAAGAATTTCCTTTTTAACATTCTCCCATTCTTCTTCTACATTTTCTACCTTATCTTTTTTACTCAGACCTCTTGCGATGTCCTCCTCAAAAATCTTCTTTACCTCCTCTTCCTCAAGCTTCTCTAAATTCCACCGATTCATCTGACACCTTTTCTTCAGGTTTTTAAACCCCAATCTACATTTCATTATCACCAAATTATGGTCGCTATCAATGTCTGCTCCAGGGTAAGTTTTGCAGTCAACGAGTTGATTTCTAAATCTTTGCTTAACCATGATATAATCTATCTGATACCTTCCAGTATTGCCTGGCTTTTTCCAAGAATATATTCTTCTATTATGATTTTTAAATTGGGTGTTGGCAATCACTAATTTATACTTCGTGCAAAATTCTATAAGTCGGTCCCCTCTTTCATTCCTTTTGCCCAGCCCGTATTCACCCACTATATTTCCTTCCTTGCCTTTTCCAATGGTTGCATTCCAATCTCCAACTATTATTAAATTTTCATCTCCTTTTACGTGTTTAATTGCTTCATCAATCTCTTCGTATACACACTCTACCTCATCATCATCATGGGCGCTTGTAGGCATATAGACGTTAACAATCGTTATCGGTTTAGGTTTTGATTTTATCCTTATTACAATGATTCTATCGCTATGCGTTTTGAAATACTCCACTCTCCTCCCTATCTTCTTGTTCATCACGAAACCTACTCCTGCCTGCCCATTATTTGACGCTGAGTTAATTACTCTAAAATCACCTGACCAAAAGTCGCCTTCCTCTTCCCACCGAACCTCACTAATTCCTACTATATCCACATTTGTCCTACCCATTTCCCTTTTTAAATTTTCTAGCCTACCAACCTTTTTCAAGCTTCTAACATTCCACGCTCCGACTCGTAGAGTGTTATTTTTTAATTTTCTGATGACCCCTTCCTTAGTAGTCCCCACCCGGAGATCCGAACGGGGGACTATTTTACCTCCGGAATATTTTACCAAGGAAGGCGCCTCCATTATTGCTATGTGAAAATGCAGAGAGCCACATTTTCTTGGAAAAAAAGCAGCTGTAGTTTTCCATTGCTTTCAGCTGCGCAGTACTCAGAAGACTGAGTGATGTATATACGGCCGTTTAAGTCGTCCTGACTCACGTCCCTAACAACTACTGAAAGAGCTGCTGCCTTCTTTCAGGAATCATTCCTTAGTCTGGCTCTCAACAGATACCTCTCCGATATGGTTGCACCTTCGGTCCAGCTACTCTGTATCCCTGAGCACTCAAGCCCCCTCACCAACGGCAAGGTCTCATGATTCATAGAGGAGGAAATATACTATATTTTATATTATTAATAAATATAATATCTATGCAATAAATTAATATTTAATTTATTGCATCAAAATTGTCTGAACTGCTTTACTCTACTACTGCGGCTAAAGATACCCGAGGAAACTTTTGTTTGTGAATATTTTAGGTGCAACACTTCATTGAAACCTCTCCTCCCACTTTATTTCTACCTGTTGAGTGTGGGTATACCCTTTACATTTGAAGGTATTATCGTTTCACTAGTCATAAATTTAAAGTAAGAATTTTGGAAAAATGTTTACTGCTCTTTTCCTATTGAAAAAACTTAATATTTTTTTAATTTTTGTAATTATTACAATCAGTGGCAACGTAAACATCAATTTTAGCTTTGTACCATATTGGGTGCCTATAAATATTGGATTGAGAACACACCAATCGGCAGATTATTATTCTTTATAAAATATATACTTTAGTCATAAATTCTAATTTTCTTGAAAATTGCTAGGATTAAAATACAATTAACATCATAATTTTCAGTCAGGCTTTAACATTGTTCTATTGTTTTTTAATTATAGTAAGTTTTTATTTGTATATTTTTCAGACAGAAGTGATGCACCAACAGAGATTAAAATAAAATGCCCAGGTACATAAAAAATTGAATTAATTAGTAAATTTTTATAAAAATCAATATCTGGAAAAAGATAAAGTTAAGAACAGTTATTATTAATTCCATACGTGAAATTCCCTAAGATTTTTTAAAATTTCACAGAGAATTAATAGATTTTCTCAATAAAATTCTTTGATTACTTTTGGTTCACTAAGAGTCGAGATGAGAAAGTTGGGCACGAAGTCATATTGTTTAGTTTACATTTGAAAGTCCCTTAAAGTTTAAAGAAAATCTATAAAAAGCAGAATATTATTCTTACCACTACTACAGTGTTAGTCATATATCTTGCATACTTATAGCATCTGTTCACTCCCAATTGTATGTGTATTTGAACAGTTGTTTGAAGTAAATTTATTCATAGAATTAATTTAAATTATCAAATATATAACATACCGCTTACTAAAAAGTCAAACATTATACAACAGTTATTTAAATCGGAAACAAATTTTGTTAAAATAATTAGGTACCCCTCATTTAAAATAGCAGTATGACCAATATAGTCCACATGCAAATTCCTGGTCAAATTATCCATTATTATATCAAATGGGTTTTGGGAAAGACTTGCTATAAGATTACATTTAAAATTGGATGACAAATTTGATATGCAGACCTAAAAAGCGACGAGAGCATGTAAAATAATTTTTTATCATCAACTAATTTACAAATTTTATTGGCAATTTCTATCGACAATTTAACCATTATTGTAATCTCAAATACACAACAAATATTAGGGTACATTATTTAGTACATTAACTTAACATTGACAAATAATCACCACCATCACTTATCAGCTGTCATTGAACAACGATCGGATCACGATCACCATTATTCATTGAGCACCGGTCAGGTCATAAATCACCGTTCATTGAATGCTTGATCCCATTCAATGAGCACCGATTAGATCACAGATCACGTTTCAATGAGTACCAATTGGGTCAGGTCAGAGTTCATTGTTCAGCGATCATAATCATCATCATTAATAATATAACAGTTATCAAAATGGGTTACACATCTTGTTAAAATAATTAGGGTACACCTCATGTAACATGTAGTATGACCAATGTATTCCACACACAAATTCGTGGTCATATTATCCATTATTATATCAAATTGGTTTTGGGAAAGACTTGCTATATTACATTTAATATATGATGACGAAATTTGATATGCAGACCTAATAAGCGGCGAGAGCACATAAAATAATTTTACATTATCAACTAATATATAATACACTGCTTACTTTTACAAAATTTATTGGCAATATCTATCGACAATTTAACCATTATTGTAATCTCAAATACACAACAAATATTAGGGTAGATAACACTGGGTGCATAACACTGGTTAGGGTATTAGGCTACATAACACTGACAAATAATCACCACCATCACTTATCAGCTGTCATTGAGCAACGATCTGATCACGATCACCATTATTCATTGAGCACCGATCAGGTCATAAATCACCGTTCATTGAATGCTTGATCCCCATTCAATGAGCACCGATTAGATCAAAGATCACGTTTCAATGGGTACCGATTGGGTCAGGTCAGAGTTCATTGTTCAGCGATCATAATCATCATCATCAATAATATAACAGTTATCAAAATGGGTTACATATCTTGTTAAAGTAATTAGGTATACCTCATGTAATATGTAGTATGACCAATGTAGTCCACACACAAATTCCTGGTCATATTATCCATTACTATATCAAATTGGTTTTGGGAAAGACTTGCTATAAGATTACATTTAATATTTGAAGACAGAATTTCTGACCTAAAACGCAGCGAGAGCACACAAAATAAATTTAAATTATCAAATAATATGTAATATACTGCTTGCTTAAAATTTTTTACAAATTATATTGCCAATGTCTATCGACGATTTAACCGTAATTGTAATCTCAAATATTGGGGTAAATTATTTAGTACATTAACATAACACTGACAAATAATCACCACCATCACTAATCAGCTGTCATTGACAACGATCTGATCACGATCACCATTATTCATTGAGCACTGATATCAGGTCATAAATCACCGTTCATTGAATGCTTGATCCCCATTTAATGAGCACCGATTAGATCACAGATCAAGTTTCAATGAGTACCGATTGGGTCAGGTCAGAGTCATTGTTCAGCGATCATAATCATCATCATCAATAATATAACAGTTATCAAAATGGGTTACACATCTTGTTAAAATAATTAGGGTACACCTCATGTAATATGTAGTATGACCAATGTAGTATACACACAAATTCCTGGTCATATTATCCATTACTATATCAAATTGGTTTTGGGAAAGACTTGCTATATTACATTTAATATATGATGACGAAATTTGATATGCAGACCTAATAAGCGGCGAGAGCACAAAATAATTTTACATTATCAACTAATATATAATACACTGACTGCTTACTTTTACAAATTTTATTGGCAATATCTATCGACAATTTAACCATTATTGTAATCTCAAATACACAACAAATATTAGGGTAGATAACACTGGATAGGGTATTAGGGTACATAACACAGGATAGGGTATTAGGGTACATAACACTGACAAATAATCACCACCATTACTTATCAGCTGTCATTGAGCAACGATCTGATCACGATCACCATTATTCATTGAGCACCGATCAGGTCATAAATCACCGTTCATTGAATGCTTGATCCCCATTCAATGAGCACCGATTAGATCAAAGATCACGTTTCAATGGGTACCGATTGGGTCAGGTCAGAGTTCATTGTTCAGCGATCATAATCATCATCATCAATAATATAACAGTTATCAAAATGGGTTACATATCTTGTTAAAGTAATTAGGTATACCTCATGTAATATGTAGTATGACCAATGTAGTCCACACACAAATTCCTGGTCATATTATCCATTACTATATCAAATTGGTTTTGGGAAAGACTTGCTATAAGATTACATTTAATATTTGAAGACAGAATTTCTGACCTAAAACGCAGCGAGAGCACACAAAATAAATTTAAATTATCAAATAATATGTAATATACTGGTTGCTTAAAATTTTTACAAATTATATTGCCAATGTCTATCGACGATTTAACCGTAATTGTAATCTCAAATATTGGGGTAGATTATTTAGTACATTAACATAACACTGACAAATAATCACCACCATCATTAATCAGCTGTCATTGACAACGATCTGATCACGATCACCATTATTCATTGAGCACCGATATCAGGTCATAAATCACCGTTCATTGAATGCTTGATCCCCATTCAATGAACACCGATTAGATCACAGATCACGTTTCAATGAGTACCGATTGGGTCAGGTCAGAGTCATTGTTCAGCGATCATAATCATCATCATCAATAATATAACAGTTATCAAAATGGGTTACACATCTTGTTAAAATAATTAGGGTACACCTCATGTAATATGTAGTATGACCAATGTAGTACACACACAAATTCCTGGTCATATTATCCATTACTATATCAAATTGGTTTTGGGAAAGACTTGCTATATTACATTTAATATATGATGACGAAATTTGATATGCAGACCTAATAAGCGGCGAGAGCACATAAAATAATTTTACATTATCAACTAATATATAATACACTGACTGCTTACTTTTACAAATTTTATTGGCAATATCTATCGACAATTTAACCATTATTGTAATCTCAAATACATAACAAATATTAGGGTAGATAACACTGGGTACATAACACTGGATAGGGTATTAGGGTACATAACACTGACAAATAATCACCACCATCACTTATCAGCTGTCATTGAGCAACGATCTGATCACGATCACCATTATTCATTGAGCACCGATCAGGTCATAAATCACCGTTCATTGAATGCTTGATCCCCATTCAATGAGCACCGATTAGATCAAAGATCACGTTTCAATGGGTACCGATTGGGTCAGGTCAGAGTTCATTGTTCAGCGATCATAATCATCATCATCAATAATATAACAGTTATCAAAATGGGTTACACATCTTGTTAAAATAATTAGGGTACACCTCATGTAATATGTAGTATGACCAATGTAGTATACACACAAATTCCTGGTCATATTATCCATTACTATATCAAATTGGTTTTGGGAAAGGCTTGCTATAAGATTACATTTAATATTTGAAGACAAAATTTGAATTTCTGACCTAAAACGTGGCAAAAGCACACAAAATAAATTTAAATTATCAAATTATATGTAATATACTGATACTGCTTGCTTAAAAACTTTTACAAATTATATTGCCAATGTCTATCGACCATAATTGTAATCTCAAATACACAACAAATATTAGGGTAGATTATTTAGAACATTAACATAACACTGACAAATAATTTACATTTAATATTTGATGACAAAATTTAATTTGTGGACTTAAAAAGCGACGAGGGCACATAAAATAATTTTACAGTATCAAATAATATATAATATTACACTGCTTGTTAAGTCAAACATTTTTGCAAATTTTATTGGCAATGTCTATAAACGATTTAACAATTATTGTAATATCAAACGCACAACAAATGTTAGTTTAGATTTGGTACATTAATATAACACTGACAAAATATTAATATTTGATGACAAAATTTGATTTGTGTTTTGCAAAAAGCTGTGAGAACACAATAAATATACATTATCAAATAATATATTGTCCCCACCATGCTAAAGTAACAAATGTGAAAAACTTAACTTTTCAGGAGAGTTAAACAACTTCAATGTTAAATTTTGAATAAGAATGCATATTCATAAAAGTGAAAAGGTTTAAACTAGGCTTCCTAAAAGAGAATGGATAATTTAGCACAACATGCAGGACGTTTAGATTAGTCATAAACTGACAAATCTAGAAAATGCAATTTTTCACATTCGTTACTTTAGCATGGTGGTGACAATATAATAAACTCCTTGCTTAAACATTTTTACAAATTATATTGCCAATGTCTATCAATGATTTAACCATTAGTGTAATCTAAAATACACAACAATCTTTTTAGTAGATTGTTTAGTAGATTAACATAACAATAAATGTCACCACCATTACTAATCAGTTGTTTTTTTAGCACTGATCAGATCTTAAATCACGGTTGAATACTTGATCCCAGATATGAACTTTTTTCTCATTTTGGTGTCCTGAATCGTACCTTTTTTTATATTTTTCAGGCCATTTTTAAATACTCAGGGGCAACCGGTAATTGCCTAGAAGACGCTGCCTCGGTCAGCCCTGAGTGATGTGGTTGTAGATAACCCACCCTGTGCTTGCAGCTAAAAACGCTGTACTGTAGGTGGGGGTCCCTCCTGGTTCATTGAGACATCATGACCACCACGTCTGGTCGCCACGACACCTCTCCCCAGGAACGCTACTTTTCCCGTCCTTATATCCTAATCAGGGTCCGGGTATGCACCCCACGCATACCCCCTCTGAATCACGCGCCCACCTCGCATACCTTGAGGGTCCTCAATGCTTCATCGGAGCCCCAATCCAACCACTCTTGCGTGTGGGTGACTAAAACGGCCTCAGCATTGAGGCTACCTCTCTAGTCCACGATTCGATGCCTGGCGATCTCGTTTTTTTCGCCAGTCTTTTTTTTTAAAATATACTTATTTTCTATGCAATAACCCCGTGACGTACTCCCAGTATTGTTAGGTGTCACCTTACTGGAATGCTAACTCGTCATTATGGACCTTACATCCTAAAAGGTAAGAACAGACATATAAAAATTGAACAAAAAAGTAACAGGACCTACGACTAGATATATTTTTTAATAAAGATCCCTGAGCAACAAATGCTCACATATCAAAGAATCAGAACGACTTGCGTCATTGATATACTAAATGAAAAACAGACAGAAAGGCCAACAAGTCCCTTATAAACAGTTTATATACTAAAACGTTAATTAATTTGGAGGTAAATAAAACACGGCCCGTGTTCAACACCTCTATATACATATCTAACCTGACATATAGAACAAAATAAAATACACATATACAAAAATCATCATGTACAAAAAAAATCAAAAATCTATCACTACTTAATTGCGAACCCCAAAAGGACTCTTGCTTGGGTAATCTATTGTTCATAGAAAGACCGATCTCGAATGGAGGACACGACAACGAAAAATATATACAAGGAGAACACTAACAGCCTTTCTATCCATTAGATCCAGGCAGAAAAAAGGAGAACCGTGTATGAAAACTAAGGTAAGGTAACTACGGTAAGGTGAGATACATAGATACAAAAAAAAATTGATTGATAAGGAAACGCATATGAAAAAATACACAATTACAGCAATGTAGTACGTTTAAAAAGAAAAGAACAAAAATATCCGTGGTTTGGCCCAGCACGAAGTTACCACGATGGGTTTAATTAACTGTACAAAACAACAGTCATAACCACAACGGCCACTTGACATATCTTGAAAACACACAATTATATCTTAAACTAACATAAAATAAACATTAAACACGAAATGGTAGTAACTGTAACAATGATTCCGTCACCGGAGCCTCACCGCCAATATTGTCCGCTTGTTCTTTCAGTCGGCCCCATTCCAGCTTGGTCTTTAGGATGCACGTGACCAGTCTGGTCACCTCTTCCTCCCATGGTGTTGTTCCTAAAGCATATGGCCGACCGTGTTCTCTGGCATCAGCCAATCCAGTCCTTGTAGTCGGCTACTCGCCCACTTTTCAAAACGGTAAATCTTGTGCTCTGGGGTGTCCAGCTATCCAAAGTTAACACAATATGAAGAGTTCGCCGCTTGAACTTGAAAAGATAGGTCCCATACTTCCCGTGCCACGAAAGAAACTGAGTAAGTGGGAAACCTCTCCATGCTTCCTCTGAATCCAGGGGGATCAACCGTTGAGTCCAAGCACCTTTTCGCGAGGCATCCCAAAGACCCTGCGATTCGTGCCGCTGTCTTCCACCTTGCTGCACCTCGAGATCGGAGGGATGCCCGCAATCACTTGCACCGCATCCCCCGATATGCAGCAGTCACCTTAATCGCTGCCCAGTCCACATTTCATTTAAAATCTTGTGCGTCCACCCAGACCGGAACTGCATACGTAAGTGTTGACCGCGCAGCTGTCGTAATCAGTCTTGTTTTGCTGGGCTAAGGGCCTGCCCGCACTGCCATCAGTCGACCTAATGTGGCAATAACTGCTTCACATTTAGTTTTCATCTCCCGGAGATGGGTGGTGAAGAGCCCTGATCTATCTACCTAGATACCTTGCACTCCACCACCCTAACCCCGTCAACCTCGATTGCTATAGTTTGAAGTCCACGCGTCCCACAATAGCTACCGTCTTCCTTGGAGCAAGTTTCATTCCTTTCCTCCGTAGCCAGACACTGATTCATGTTATTGCAATATTGGCGGTGTTTTCCACCTGCCTTTCCGTGCGGCTAGCAAGTAGTAGTGCCAGATCGTTGGCATACGTGACCACCTCTGCCCAGTCTTGAAGCTCCATCTTCAGGAGGTCGTCGTATATCATATAACACAAGAGTGGACCTAGCACCGACCCTTGTGGAACCCCACACTTAGTGACGAAACGCATCACCTCTTCTGTATAGGCGATGATACTCCGATCGTGGAGATAGTTGTTAGCTATCGCCACCAGATATTCACTCAGGCCCCTGCTCCTGATCCCTTCCAGGGAACACTATAAAATGCGTTTCGCCAGGTGCCTGCCCCAAAGTCTTGGCCCAGTCCACAACGTAACGAATAGAGTCAACGGTCGCTTTCCTTTGAGAGTCCTCCTCTAGCCAATTTCTTCCCATATTCGGTTCACAGTCAGCCTCTCGTAAAGCTTCGCCAGCTCGTTTAGAAGACAGACTGGTCTGTACCTTTCTTACTGATGTTCAGTAACCGGTTTCGGGAGCAGAACCAGTCTAGCCTCCTTCTAATTTTGAGGGAAAGTCCGATTCGTCAACGCCTTGTTCATGAGCTCTAATACTACCCAGGCGTGGTGACTCACCAGGTTGTTAACGGTAATGCCAGGAACTTCGTCCGGTCCCGGGGCTCTTCTGTCCTGTAATTACCAGGGCCGCAGTCCACAGATCCTCTTCCGAAGGTCTGAAAATCGCGCTTCACCCAATCCAGATCCATGACTGGGAAGAGGGTTGATACCGCTCTCGTCGTTTGATCCTTGGAAAGGAGAGGGAGTCGCTTACCAAACCTTTTCATGACGATTAGATAAGCCCTCCCCCACGGTTTGTCAATCAGATCCTATATCAAGCGATCCCAGGCCTTCCGGATTTCCTCCCTGAGGCTTCTCTTGGTCCGGTGATATTCTTCCCCAGCCAAACCCCCGTATATGATCACTACTGTAAACCACTCGCACTGATCTCTATAAAATTGGATAGGGGATCTCGTGTATTGGAATTGGTAAAATTTGAACACTAAATGAGTGGTAGAACTAACTAAAATGAATTGTTGCTTGCGCAGATGTAATATACGTATAAAACCACTTTTCAACCGATGCAGTAGAAGTGTTCTGATTTTGTATTTTGAACACTGATCTCTATATAAATTTTCTATAACTGTCCGTAAATTTCTGCTTGTGTTGCAAAAATGACCGTTCTTTTGGTTATCTGACTTAAGTAAAGTACGCATCCTACCATCACTATTATAGTCGCGTATGCCTACAATGGTTTTATTTATTTCCCAGCAGCTCATTCCGCGGCGCTGGAGTATGCTTCAATATTGAACACTTTTTTCCTGTTTATCATCGGGGAATTACCGTCAGGTATTACTTCAGAGGATGATATATACGAGTTTTAAGTGAAGTACAGTCTCAGGTCGACCATTTCTGAGATGTGTGGTTGACTAGTGTGACAAGAAGAATTTGTCACGGACCACCACGCATCATCTTTACCGTTGGGCACGTCCGGCCTGGACTAGTTAGTTTCACTTTAGAAACCTACAGACAGTGACAACAGATGTCGTAGACGAGGTATCGAGTATGTTCTGATCACGCCAGAAAGATTGTCTGAATACGTAGAAAATGTATGCAGACATGTTAGGCTAAGGGAAGGTCCGAGTAAGCGTAGAGTCTATTGGTGGTCCTCTGTCATAGCCGAAAGCAGAGCTGCAATTCTTGCCTCGAGGAGGAGGCTGCAGCAAGATACTAAAAGGAACGGTAGGGTTGACGAGGGGCTAAGAGAAGATTACTGCCGTGTCACGAAGGCATTAACAAAGGCAATAAAGGACGCCAACGTCAGAGCATGGCATGAACTGCTGGAAGACCTTGAAGTAAACCCCTGAGGGATGCTTACAAACTGGTCATGGACCGATTTGGAAGATCAGCCTCCCTCTTTCTAGTGAGGTGGCGTTGCGAGTTGTAGAGGAAGTCTTCCCAGTAGTTGAGTCAGAATGGAGAGAGATGACAATTTAATACAACGCGAGGTTCACGATCGGGGAGCTCAAGAATGCTGCGGTGACATTACACCCCAACAAGAGTCCAGGACCAGATTTGGTTCCAGGTAAATTAGTCAAGGAAATGGTGGCCAGATACCCCTGGATTGTGTTAGACGCCTTTAATCAGGCCCTAGAGGGCTCTCGTTTCCGGTGTGTTGAGAATTGGCACGAATGTTTCTGGTACTGAAGAAGAGGGATACAGAGATGGAAGGAGTCACGTATCGACCTATCTGTCTATTAAACACGATCAGTAAACTATTTAAAAGACATTGTTGATCGTGAATTGGCGGAGTTAGAAATGACGGGGGATTGTTCCCTAGACAATACGGTTTTGTGAAGGGGAGGTCCACGTTTGATGCGTTTTAATTCTAACTGGTCTGCATACTGAGCACCTGGCGTCAAAGGAGGATTCCTTAGTGGTCCTGCTAGACGTCAGGAAAGCTTTCGGCTCTCTCTGTAATCAACGAAGAATTACGAGAAAGGAATATTAGTAATTATTTGAGGGGCATAAGAATTATTTTACTCTTATCTACTCCAGAGTAAAATACATGTATTTACCGAGGAGGGCGAAATTCCGGTAGAGATATTCGGGGGGTTCCACAAGGGTCTATTCTTGGACCTTTGACGGAGTATTGAGACTGGAGTTTGAAGGGGACGCCGAACAGATAGCTTATGCCGACGAACAAGAAGTGGAGGATTGTGCAGCAGTCGCGGTCGATAGTATACAAATGTGGCTTGAAGAAAAAGGACTGACATTAGCGCCTAATAAGTCACCGGCAGTCGCCTTAACAGGCAGGAGAAGAATCGGAGAAATAGGAGTCAGAGTAGGTGGCATGATAATCCTCATATCTAGATGTATTAAATATCTATGCGTATCGTTGCAGATCGTAGGCTACATACGGAGCACTTGAGCAAGGTAACGCAGCGTCCCGAGGCTGTGATTGGTAAGCTAAGCAGGCTCATTACCACATACTAAGCAGGTCCATGTTCATCGAAAAGGAGACTGATTTTGTCAATTGCAATGACAGTTATTTTATACGTGGGGCGAGGCCTTTGATAAGAAGAACTTAAATAAGATATCTGCTCTGCAGAGGAGAGCTGCAATATGAATTGTGTCCGCATATGTGACTATATCGATATACTGATGTAATAGATGGACGAGATTAGACACTGATTTGGAATAAGTCAATTGCATCCGGAAAACACGCTGCAGTACATGCTAAAAGGAAAACATGAATGGGATAACGTAGCCTGTATGGTAACCAGAATAATACAAATCAAGGGGAGTGACGCTAGGGAGTGGTATGGGGACAGTTACTGGAGGTAGGGAAATACAAGGCAGCCCTGCTTATGAGAGGGCGGTTCGCTGAGGTGGGCCGCTCTCGATGATTGACCGTTGAGTTAGGGGAAAATTGAAAAGACCGGAGATCCGGCCAGATTCCCTCCTTGCTTCTTGGAGGGGATCTGGTTTGAGATATGGCGCAAAGGAAAGATCGAGTCCCGGCCTACTGGGTGAGCGACCCCCATAGGGCACGGATTCACCGGATCCTGTGGGGTCCCGGGAGGTTAGAGGCCATGCAACCATTGAGAATCGCAATGCGTAACTGGTGAACCATCATCGGTGGTCTTGGGGAATAAAAACCACCAAAGCACACTGGTACCCACGATCTAGTATTCAACTCCGTATAAAAGTAACTACTACCTTTACTAGAACGTTGGAACTCTCGACTTCGAAATCAGCTGATTTTCGAAGAAGCGTTCATCATAGACCAACTAAACTTGTGGGGTCAATATTGAACATTTTATTGTATTTTACGCCATAAGGATCCCCTATCCAGTTATATAGAGATCAGTGACCACACGGTCCAATTTTGTTTAAGAAATGACATATACATTTTATATCTATTTAATAAACAAATTTGACTGTAATTAAAGTTTTCTTAAAGCAGCTAGTGCACGTGTATTCTTCAGGTTTATGGTGTTAAGCGGTAAGTATCAAATTAGAAATGATCACTGGATGTAAAATATTAATTAGAAGAGATTTTCAGGTTTGTTTCTTTTGCTACAGATCTCAGAAATCCTGTCTGATGTCCTTACAGGACTTTGCCTTCTTTAAATGAAGTTGATTCTCTTTAGAGGATAATATCCACTAAGATTAACATATGAACTTCCCACTACATAATTTTTAGTTATTTTAAGGCAGATAATATTTTGGAAAAAAAAGTTTTATTAATGCAATCTGATTTTTGCAAATTAAGGAAGCAGGAGGGAGAGACTTGTTGGGGCAAGACGGCTCTGAATCTCCCTCGTCGATGTGGTACTTTTATTTTTCTGAGAGTAAAACGCATCTCAAAAAAACGAGAGTAAGTTTATCCTGTGAATAGAGGTTTACATTAAAAACAAAAAATACTGCTCAGTAAGAAGTCTACAGCTTTAGCAGCTTAAAACAGACTTAAGATTATGGATAACATTCCTACCCATAATTTAATTTTGAAGAAAGTAGTTTGTTGAAGGACACTATTGGAAAAATAGTTTTTATACGATAAAATTTTTAAGTCTTTTGCAGCTTCGATTACCAATATCTATCGGTTCAAATTTATCTTTTACTTCAAAGAGGAAGTCGTACTCAAAGTTTGGTAATTTGTTTTGATTTTCATTTTTTCCTAATTCAATTATAAATATTCAGGTACCACATAAAATAGATGTAATAACTTAGACACTAAATTTTCTGAATCTTTGTTCCCGAAATATTACCTTGCGCGAGCATTTACTTGCCTAGTATTTTAGTAAAAATTCTTTTTGAATAATAAACTATACTAAAATAGTATTTCATACTCTTGCTAGAATTATTACGGCAATATCCAGTAAACACTGGCTGTGGTTGTCTATAAATTATGAGTTATTTGTTTATTTTGTTTTTATGGCTAACTACAAAAAAAGACACCGAAAATCCAATTATATATTTAAAAAACCTGCAGGTGATCGAGGAATAAATGAAAAAGAGAAAGTTAGTATGTGAAGTGTTATATGACACTGTGCTTGTTTAAATATAAGTTGAGGTGATATTTGTAGGTTATGTCAAACTTAAAGAATGTAAGTACAGTTTCATAACTGATTTCATTAGTTCCTCGCGAATAAAATAGACAATAGTAATAACAATAAATTTATTTATTTTCAACTGCATCAATTCATAATACATACATGAAAAACACAAGAAACCCATGAAGTATAACCCAGTGAGTAGGTCTAGTAGTTTACTACCCACAGAGCTAAAGCTTGACCATATAGGTAAGAGTATCAGATCAACAATTTAATAAATAAAAAATTAAAATAAAAAACCCTTAATACACTTAACAACACATATGCACTATTTTCTTCAGTCATTTTTCTCTCACTTAAGACAACACTGTTAGTAGATATATAGTGAGAGAAAAATGTAAATATCTTTACATTTGTATCAGGTTGGTGTCAATAAAGATACCATTTAATACAATTAAAATTTAATATGATTGCAATCAACATTTTGGTTATTAATGAATCTAATAAGCTTTACCATAAAATATATGCGAAAACAAATCATTAATAAACATTATGAATAGAATATGCTTAAGAACTGATTCCTGAGGAGACTCCACAGTTCACCTACAGGATATTGCTAACAATCGCGCACAAATATGCAGTTACTTCGGCCCTCCAGATAATATGCAAAACATTTTAAAGCTAAACCTTTAATGTCTGCACTATACATTTTATCTAATACAAGCAAATGTTTAACTGTATCTGTTGATTTATGAATATCAAGAAATAAGCCAGAAATCTTTTAACCATAAAAGTCAGAAACCATAAAATTATTAGCAATTTCACTTTCATCAGAAACAACTTTACCATATACACATATTACAGATAGTTTATTTTTGATAGCAGACATACCAGTTCACTGATTTATAATTCTCCACAGATTCTTGGCAGGTAATTCCTTCATATTTTTAAAATATTGTTTTTTAGCTGTCGTAATCTCATCTCTCTTTTTCTTCAGTTGATACCCAGCAGTGCTATCCGTAATTTAATTTTGAATAAAGTAGTAAAAGTAGATTTGTTGAAGGACACTATTGGAAAAATATTTTTTATATGATAAAATTTTTTAATGCATATAAACTAATATCTTTTCACTTTGTATATGCAAATTCCATGAAAATTTGTCATCTACCATCAACCTTAAGTATTTAATAAAATTCACCTGAGATGACTCAGTTGCATTGTAATTGAGTATGAGCACAATTACCATTACCGTATATTAATGGAGCTAATAAGCTGGAAGCAAACATAAAAATTAGATATTGGGATTTTAAAGCATTAAGAGCTAATATATTGACATAAAACCATAAGCCTGAATTTTCCAGATAAGTCAGAAATCTAAAAAGTTTTTTAGATGAATATACTAGAGCAGTATCATCTGCAAAACATATAGCTTTACCATAACATTTATGTAAAAATAGGTCATTAATAAATATTATAAATAGAATAGCTCCAAGAACCATATCCATTAAAAATATTCACAATTTCATTCTCATCAGAATCAACATTACCATTTACAAATTTTATTTTTAATAGTAGGCATACCAGTATAGGGGTTTATAATTTTTCACTGATTCTTAGTAGGTAATAAATATTTTTAAAATATTAAATTTTAGCTGCCATAATCCACACATCTATCTTTTTTTAAATTTAATGTGTTCAGTATAATTTTGTGGCTGTGAGGATTTTTACACCCTTTCTTATACAGTCCATCTGAGAAATTGTATGCCATGGACAACAGCCCAACTTTTGTCCATGGCATAAATTAAAATAACAGATTTTGATTAATTAATATACTGTAATAAAATATAAAAAAGTTATTAAAACTGAAAATCAACATCATTATCAAGAATTTTACTGCAATCATGTTCATATAAATATGACCTTAATTTATCATAATCCAGAACCTCTTTAAAATCCTTAACAAAATTATTTTGAGTTCTGTCCTTAGAAATAGCATGGCAACAGCCCTATGACCATTAAAATGTCAGAATAACAACATTATAAATATTTTGTTTATATAAACTTGATTTATAAAAAATGTGATAAATACAGGTTAGCTTATTATCAGTAACTCTAGTATCCGAGCGATGATAATGGTAAAACATTTTTCGCCAGAAAAAAAACTAGTATAAAAATTAACTAAGGAGCTGTACTCATTCATAGTGAGTATTTGTAGATATTGTTAATCATTATTATCCATTCTTTCATTAATATTTATGTTAATATTAACCATTAATAAGGTATCGCGTGTTGGAATTGTAGGAAGAAGAAGGTGAAGGTCAAATTTCAAGTCTAATTTTGCTTATTCCAGCCATAAACACTAAGAGTGTAAAAACTAAACTAAATATATTCCTAAAGAATAACATCTGTATCCAGTATACAATCTATTGTCATACAAATAAAACCCTCCATAACAGATGCAAACACAATAAGCCCAGTAGCTTTAGAAAAATTACTACACACAAAAAATTATGTAATCCATTATTCTATATAAAGAAGCCTCATCTCATCAACTGATTTCATGCATGTTTCAGATAGAAAGACAATATCTTGTTTAATCTTCCAGCTGCTTACCAAACACAAAAAAGTATCAAAATTCTTCAAAAATGCACATCTAACCAGTAACCAGTAAAAATGAATTTGCATAACATGTACAACAAACATATTTTTTCACACACACCCATAGATATCACTAATATCTCCTTGTCAATTAAGTACAGACAAAACAACTCTCTCACGCACGCATTCATACACTCTTATCACACACACATTCCCATAACTAAAAAGAAAAAAATCATCAATCTATCTATCCAGAGAAAGACACTACTCGTATGAAGCTCCTAAACAAATCGTAGGTTAACTCTTCATTAATTACTGGTGGTATACAATAGAATACAAAGTGAAAATGCTTAACTTAAAATATAGTAAAAAAAATTGAGTAAGTACTGTAATTTAATTTATATAATTAAGTAATTGACTGTTTCTATATAATACACAAGCAGAAATGGAATTGAAAAACAAGTAATTTTAGTAACTCAGCAGTCCCCTTTAAGAGTCTTATTTCACTACATTTATGATTTAACTTGTATTCCAATTATCATTAACAATATGTATTTAATTATTACATATGTATTTCAGTACATGGCTTTAAGGATTTAAGTCTGAAGATGATTATAAGGATGATTATAACTTTAACTGCAGACATATTATTTATTTAACAGTACCATAAATTTTCCCATTGTGGAGCAAAACTTTTCTCTATAGATTTAGCTGGCCACCTTGAAGCCTCCAATTTTCAGTAGACATAGATTCATTCATGTAAACAAAGTTATATCATATTAATTCTCCCAACTAATATTGAAAGTTTAACAATTTTACTTTAGGATCTCAACTTTAGTTCAAAAGCAATTAAATTTGACAATTCAATAGAGGTAGTCTGCAAGTTTCAGAATTTCTTTAAAAAATTGTGTGATAATTGTCAATCATTACTTCATTTAACTGAAACCCAATTACAGGTGATATTCTATTCAACATATCAAAAATATGCTCAGGTTTCCTCAAAGGGATCCCAATTATATTTTCTCAACTACTGGTTTATATTATTATTTTTAGTATTTAAAATTTTTGACAAATTTTATTTAACTTCAAATTTTCATCATTTATTTTCAACAGTTTATTAGAGAAATATATTATAATCATGTTATTCCATTTTTGAATTTATGGAAGTATCATTTCAATATTATCAATTGATAATCTTTTTTTCGTGTTTCAGTTAAAATTTCATTTTCAATGTTATCAGATTTGCTTAAAATCAAATCCAATTTATCTTCAACTGATAAACTCTCTTTAATTTGTCTTTCCCCTTACCTTTTTCTCTTTTGTACCAGAACTTGTTCTTGATGTCATTTGAAATTTATGAATTATTAATTCTGTTAAAAATTTTACTTAATAAAAAGTTAATTTTCAATAAATACTACCAGTGTTGACACAGATAAGGTTATAGATGTTGAAATACTTAGAAAATACTGCCATATGATTGAAAATTTAAAAAATGCTCAAGAAAAAGTGGAAAGTACTGCTTTAGGATGAACTATTCTGGAGGAAGTATTTGATGATCTGCGAGTAATAGTAATAATAATTCAAAGTACCTGGGTGATAGTGATTGCAAAGCCTTCGTTTAGGTACTTGAAGATTACAAAGGAAAAAACTTGATGTAAATTCCTATTTGGTACTGGAAGATTGACTGATAGGGAAATAAACAGCTTGCAGAATTATTTTGGTCTTGTCTTGCTATTTGATGAAACCTAAACAGTTTAGAAAATGAGAAGAAATGTTTTACATAAAATATACATTTATCAAAGACCGCCCAAAAATTCCTGTTGGGGAAAAATTTCTGGTGCAAATTCAATAGATGCAAAATCACAGGTGAGCAGTGTACTCATAAACATTCTTTACCACCAGATGTAGCTCAAGTTATCAAATCAATCTTTGAAAGCCTATCAGATAGAAACCTGTTATGGAAATATTTACATGTAATTACCCAATATCCCATGGAATCTTTTTATAGTCATCTGGAACAGACTTCCCAAAATGTTTTCATTGGATTTTATGCATTCAAAGTTGAAGTATATGGTGCTGTCTTGTCTTTCAATGAAGTTGCTTAGGAAATTATGTTTAAATAAACACTTAGTATTTTAACCTGGTCATAGTGCACTAAATATCTTCGAAGAAACTGACAGAGCAAGAATTAGTAAGGGACTACTTCATGCAGTTCTATTTCTGAAAATTCTTATTCTTTAATTCTTAAGTATAATTTTCTCAAAAACTTGTTGAGCTAGGATGATGAAATTTATGCTAGAACCTTATTAGAATGTTTTAAATGTGCTCTTTGTAGCTATTAATTACACAACAGAAAAATTTGTTCATTATTTTTTTATAGCAAAAACAGAAAAATTGGGTAAATTAAAAAAGTTTTGTTTAAAGTTATTTAACTATACAAAAGTCAGTAAAAAGTGAAAATTATGAGGTAAATAACTTTGTTTTTGAATCAAAAAGGTATCGTAAATACTTCTAAAAATGTAAAATTTACATTAATGATATAGCCTATATTACCTCCTCTTAAAAAAATTAAAAAAGTTTTCAATTCTAGTGATGGGTTGATCTCATAGAATCAAATATCCAATTTAATGGTATATTTTCTTACAGTCAGGTTTTTTTTTGTACTTACGAGTTAGTAATGAATGATATTAGAATGAAGGGATACCAAGGGTGAAATTGGGTAGTGAAAAGGGTTATGAATCATATTATATAATACTATAGGTTTTAATTTTATAAGTATATTATGTTTTGTTATTTGCAAATTATATTTGACATTGATCTAATTAATTGGTCTTGGGTAAGACTTTTAACTACTTCAATCTGCTTCTTCTCTTGCACTGCCTACTTCCTTGAAGAGATAGGAACCATGAAAATTGTATCACTCACAAACAGTTATGGGGGCAATATAATTTCCAACAAGATCCCCATTTATTGTGCCACGGTGGTAGTATCCTTAAATAGCCAGCTGCTTCTTTATTGGTACTAAGTGGGACGTAACCTCTACCTGCGGTAGTATATGGAAACATTGTTTCCTTACTAGTAGTTGCATAATAAGCCAGAAATTAGCTTAGATGCATACTGTAATATAATAATTAAAAAATATAATAATATAATTTAAAATTACTTAGATTTAATTTTATCATTATATATTTGTATTACACCTGACTGGTCTTGTGGTTAAGTTGTTGCAACAGCTGATTTTTGAAGTGGAGGGTTCTGCGATTAGAATCTTAGTAAAAGCTATTTAATCTTAGTAAAACCGGTGTACTTTGGTGGTTGGGGTTCAATTAACTACACATTTCAGGATTGGTAGGTCTGGGTCTGGTACGAGACTACATTTCATTTGCTTGTCACTTATATCATCCTCATATAATTGGGCCATAGGGGTTGCTTATTGTTCACAAGTTGAACATATTGCAATGTACACTTTACAAATATAAAAAAGTTTTGTATAGTACTATATTTTTCAATATTATTATTTTTCTTTCTCATTGATTTTATTAAAATCTTATTTAAAAAGTAAAAGCTATGTGTGAAATTTAATATTGTTATAACAATATTTGTTATAATATTATTATATTTAGAAAGTATATGCAGAAATTATCTCGTTAAAATGAATTTTAGAAGTACAAACTAACCTCCACTTCAGCTACCATGTAATCAAGATATCACATCTATTTGAATTCTGATTAAAGTTAGAAAATCATTATTGATAGAAATGTAAATATTACATAATTTATTACATCTAGAGGTCTTCACAGATAAAATAGTTTTGGTATGCATATGTGTTTGCTGGAACAAAAAGATCACTTCTCCCTCTCTTTTACTTAAGTAACTTTCAAAGCAGAAGGAAAGTGATAAAAATATAGTTATTTGACCTCTTGGCCTCTAACTTTATGAAGTAATTTAGTTAAATATGACAAAAAACAAAAAATGCTTTTGCTGTTTCCATCCTGGGCAAAATTACTATAAACCAATGAGTTGTGGGTGGAATGAGCACGTGCTGCCTGGAAGTAACTTTTACTGCCCCTCTTACCACTTTCTTTATTGGTAGATTGCCCATACTTACTATTTATCTCTTTTCCCATTCACTTGATGATGAGTTATGTGAATGCCAGTCAGATGCTCTACCTCTACCTGTGGTCACTGAGACCTTGACAGCCAGTGCAAAGACCTTTAATTAGCAAATGTATTACCTTTCAACTTGACTAACATGTAAATTTTAATCATCATTGTGTGAATGCCCTGCCAGAGAAATCAGTGTACTTAAAATGTTTTATGATCACGATCACAAACTCAGTTCATTTTGTTCTGTGTTTGGGTTGCATATGTAGTGTGATGGACTACTACTATACTTCTATAGTATTAATAATTATTTTTAGTGGTAAGTGTTGTATTGTGTAAGTCTAAAAAATTCATATACAGTATAATTATCAGGATGAAAAAACACAGAAAAAACTATACAGTTAGTGATGATAAAAAACAAATGCCGTACTATAAATACTGTAATATTGAAATTAACAGTAGCAAGAGCCTTATGCATATACTTGCAAATACCCCTTAGTATAAAGCAAATGTAGAATATACAAATCACCATCTTTAGTGTAGCCACCAGTCTATTAACAGCATCTTTTCCTCATTACATAATAAAGTTACTGAAGCAAAATTGCAGAGAATAATCTTCCTTTAGAATTAATGGGTACATTACCATCATTAATATAATAAAAGCAATCGCTCCTGATAGTGCAATAATTAAAATATTAAATGTGGTTGCACTGATGCTTTATATTTAATAAATAATGCTTTAGCGGTTGATGCTAGAGATATCTTATCAGAAAACTCTTTCTCTTTGATTGCTGATAAATCAGTAAACATTTCTTTTACAAAATCATTAGCTGTTGCTATGAGTCAAAAATGAAGACTCATTCTTAAGCATCACTGACAAGTCAGTAGTTCATCTTTGTTCAAAACAATTATTTTGCTGCTTGAAGAATTAGAAGTACCACTTACAAACTTGTTAGGATTTACCACTCCACAGAGAATAATGCCTTTATAATGATGGGGCAGCAAACAGGAATAAGCTTAAAGAGTTGAATGAACATTTATATATATATCTAGATGCATTTGGCACAGCGTTAGTGTGTAGACTTCACAAGCTTGTACTGCAAATACCTTCCACATGCTGTTGAAGAGCTCTATAGTGACATATCCAATTTTATTCTAAAGAAACCAGAAAGATTAGAAGAATTTAAGGTGATTCAACATTAAAGCTCATAACTTAAATTAGGTGAAATATGATGGTTGTTTATAAATTATGTAGTTCAAAGGATTGTAGAACAGTGGAATGTTTTACTGTCTTATTTTAATTTTTGTGTTGAAGATGGAATAGAGCAAGCCCAGTCAATTTTAAATTCTCTTCAAGACCCTGTCATAAAGGTGTATTTTTTTATTTGTGGCCATTTTCCTACCACTTGTAACACACCTAAACTTAAAGTGTATCAGGAGACTTCATATAGGTTTCATCATTTGCTCTTAAATCTTGCAGACAATAGAGATTCTTATACTGCCTATAGAGGCTCTTATACAGCAGCTGAAGAACATGGAATAAATTGAAAAAACCATAAGGAATTTTAAGTCAAGTGTCTATCCTTTTATTTTGGATTCTGCAAACAAGTTTTGAAGAGGGTGGATTTTTTCAATCCCCTTTTAAGAAATATGTCTGTGCTGATTCCAGAAAATTGCAAAAGAAGTGTTAGTATCATGCTATTAACTGTACATTTCCCTAATGTAATTGCAAAAAGTGTTTTGATGTAGGCGGGGAATGAGAGTTAGCCAAGTCCACAGAGTTATTGAAAAGGAATCAAGAATTTATGAAATTTTGGAACACTACTTTTGAAATGAAAAATACTGTTGGTGATACATCATCTCAAATTTTACAAAATTTTTTAAGGCAATGATCTGCTTACCACATTCCTATTCTGCTGCAGCAGGAGGTATCTTTTCTGCTGTTGCTGTTAACAAGACCAAATTGTGAAACAAAACTCCAATCCTCTACAATATGGGCTCCTAATAAAGGAGAAACTGAAACATTCATCAGCCCAAAATTCACACATTTCAAAACTAATTATTGTCCTTGTAAAGTCTTATAAGGATTAAGAAAAGGCTAAAATGTGTGTATTTTACACGAACGCATATTAGAATAAAATAATCTAATCTAAATAAAATAATCATTATTATTTTTATCCTTGCAATAATAATTTTTGATGTTTATTTTTCTACTGAACTAAATTAATTATGAACTTTTTTTTTAGTTTTGGTGGTACTACATTATTCCATGTAAGTTATTGATAAATACTACTGTAGGGATAATTATACTGTAGGATTGCAAAAGATACAAAAGTAATTTTTTTCATAGAGTGAACTATAAACCAGCGTCCTGGAAAGCAGTTACGATAAGAAAACATTAATCAACTTTATTTCTTATAGGCTTATTCAAAAAATAAACTAAGAATTCTAAATAACTGTTATAAATTTAGTAAATTACTGACCTAGCTAGTTTTTAAATGTTGAAAGTAACAAACATTATACACGATGTACTTACTCTGACTTCGTAAATCAGGTGAAACTACAGAAAAACATTACTACAATCACAGTTAAAAAGACTAGTGGTGAACGCGTCTTTGTAAATCAGCTGATTTCGAAGTCGAGAGTTCTAACATTCAAATTCTATTAAAGGCAGTTACTTTTATACGGACTTGAACACTAGATCGTGGATACCGGTGGTTGGTGGTTGGGTTTCAATTAACCACACATCTCAGAAATGGTCGACCTGAGTGAACATGATCATGAAGTGTTTTCTATAGACAAAAGGAGTTCCGCTGAAATTCATATGCTGTTCATTTCATATAATATTAATACTTTAAAAATAAAGAAATTATGAAGGCATAATTGAAATTAAATTAAGCATGATTTTAATGAAAAATTCAGTAATGGCTCCCCAAGCATTAAGAAGTTGGGTAAATATCTACTTCTGTTCATAATTTTAAATGTGTTCATGAGGTAATTTTGCAGGATAGAGAAGATAATGGTGATAAAATTACTGTTAACCAAAGTTTCGGCTATATAAAACTTATCTGCATAAAAAAAACCACTCGCAACAGACTTTGCAAAATCTATTTGCAATAGAATTAGCTATAATAAAGTCTCTATCTATAATGAAATCCACTGACTAACTGGCAGTGTAGAGTTGAGAGTTGATTAATTAATAATAACACTGATCAATATGATTTGTGTCACACGAGTACCAATAGGTGTATTTAATGCAGTTTTTTATATTTTTCAAATATGTATTCAGAATTTCTCCATCACCCACAGTTTTTTTATTATTTTAATTCTTTTAAATATTTTAAAAAGTTTTTTCATCCATTTGTCCACTGTAAAGTAAAAGCTATTAGAGCATTGTAATTATGATGGGACCAAATGAGCTAACGCAAAGGGTAGTGTTGCTACTGTTGTGCAGGTTCAGATGTGTATAGACATGTACAATGTGACCTAGTGTTGCACACTCATCAGAACGATGCCAGTTGTAAGGTATTAGTGAACCAGTAAACACGTCATTGTAACTGCTTTGTGTGTCTGAATTATTGTATATTGCATATTTATAACTTTATTTCTTTTAATTAGTCTTTAGTTACAAAATGCCTAGAGTTTGTTCAAATCATTCTAACAATTTTTCTTATGTATGTGGTGAAGTGATGCTCAAGTCCCAAAGGTGAAACCTTACTCCTTTAGTAAAAAATGTTATGAATTTTATTTTGGGTGTAAAGTCAGGGACCAAACAAGGACCTGGGCCCCACATATCTGTTTTTTGTCATGTTCTAGGCTTCTCACTGCATGGAAAAATGGCACACGCCACACACCATTTTCTATCTCTGTGATTTGGAGGGAACCCAAAGATCACTCTTCTGACTGTTATTTCTGTTTAACAAACATTAAAAAGGTTACTCAAAATTAACACATACAGTGGTGTACCCTAACTTGCAATCTGTAATGAGACCAGTTCCACACTGTGAAGAGCTGCCCGTACCAAGAGCTGCCTCCAGAACGTGTGACAATAAATAAAGAGAGCTCAGAGTCTAATGGAAGCAAGGAAGAAAAAGAAACAGATTCTGTTAACACAACTTTTGAACAAAGGACAGTTTATCTGAGCCTCATTTACTGACTCAAGAAAATCTTAATCTCATACAAGATTTAAATTTATCCAAAAAACAGTCTGAAATGCTTGCTTCCCGGCTAAAAGGATGGAATCTTCTTCAAAAGAGTACAAAGATATGTATGTATTGTAATCATCATTTTGAATTTAAAGACTGTTTTTTGAAGAAAATGGCTTCGTGTTTTGTAACGACATTTCTTCTCTTATGGAGACACTTTGTAATGAAGATAAACCAACAGAATGGCACTTGTTCATTGATTCCTCGAAAGTTAGTTTAAAAGCTGTGCTTCTGCATAATGGCAATAAATTCCTATCGGTACCTGTGGCTCACTCTGCTAGTATAAAATAAACATATAAAACTTTTAATTTATATTGGAAAAGCCAATGTGCAATGTATGAATGGAATATTTGTAGTGATATGAAGGTAATTGCACTTATTCTTGGTATGCAGCTTTGTTAAACAAAGTACTGTTGTTTTTTGTGTGATTGGGATAGTAGGGACAGAAAAAACCATTTCATTAGAAAAGAATGGTCTAAATGTGTATCGCTCAATGCTGAACAGAAAAATGTGAAACATGACCCATTGTGTAATCCTAAAAATGTGTATCTACTTCTGTTATACATTAAATTAGGATTAATGAAGAATTTTGTCAAGGCCATGGACAACACTACTGGTTTCATATGCTTAAAACAGAAGTTTCCTAAAATTAGTGATGTAAAAATTAAAGAAGGAATATTTGTGAGTCCACATATACGATCACTAATACATGATGAAAAGTTTGAGGAACTATTTATTGAATCCACTGGAGAAACCAGCTTGGCAAGCATTCAAAAATTTTACTCAGAGTTTTTGGGGAAATTGAAAGGCGGAAAATTATCGTGATATTGTCAACAATTTTATAACATCTATAAAAATTTGGGTTGTAATATGTCCTTAAAAGTACACTTCCTGCACTTGCACCTAGATTTCTTCATGGAAAATCTTGGTACAGTTAGTAATTAGTATGGGGAGCACTTTCATTAGGAAATTTCAGTTATGGAAAAGTATTTGCCCTGAAGTATCAGGTCAAATGGAATCCTAATATGCTAGCCGATAGTTGTTGGACTATCAAGAGGGTTGCTCCACAGGCAAAATATAGCAGAAAATCGTAACTTCTTACTTTGAGTGAGTCAGATGTTTGAATATTGTGTAGTTAAGAATGTAGAAAGTATTAAAATGTTTGAAATTATAAATACCTGCTCTCGGAAACCTTGCATGATGAGGAAAAACCGATATCATATTTGATTTCAGAAGAAAGAATAATATCAAAATCACACATTTTTCTTCCAGAGACAAAAAAAAAATTATTTTTTGTTCCCCAGCGAAACTGAAACATTTTTTAAATGTTCTATTCAATCATATTCATTATGATAAAGTAAAACACTAAAACTATATTACATGCAGAACCTTTGAAAAATTTCAGCATTTAAATCCCTCCTATCCACACAAAACATTTCCTTGCAAAGAAAAATGAATTAAAATGAACTGACAAAACAAAAGTAACAGAGATCTATTATTACTTGTACTAAATAGATCATATAAGCTGACAGTACTCATTTGGTTTAAGCAAGCAGTAATAGCACCATAAAGAAAGAATAATTCTTATATAGCAAATAATTTCTGACATGATATCATGTTATAAAAATTTTGTATTATTATCAAGTATCCTTGAAATATTACACTTACAATTACATATAAAACAGATAGATAAATTTGTTGTTTTTTCATTCACTAACAGATATTGCAATACAGACAGCAGATTGATTTTTTCCAACTCCTGACCAATGAACATTAGTATGCATTGTAGCTGAATAATGGATTAGGATTCTGTCATAAATAAGGTTTAATATTATGTAACACTAACAGACTTAATTCTAATTTAGCCTATCCAGTGCTAAAATCAGCTGCTATAAGAAGCCTAGATAAAAATTATTAGAAAGGAACCATGGCTACAGTACTCCCCCTCATAAGCAGGCATAACTTGACTGATGTAATGATGTAATGACTGATGTAGTAGCTGACAAGATTTAAATTATAACATTAAACATATGGAGCATAGTCAACCTTCTTAACAAAGGACCAGCAGTTTTCTTCTTACCACAGACCCATTAAAATTTGTAATAGATCTGAAAAATATTCAATTCTTCAATCAATGAATAAGGAATCCAGTTATTCTATCCTTTACATTTAATAATATTACTATCGATATCAACTTATATTAATTAATATAACTATCAGTCTTCACAACCTCTCTCTAAAACTATATATAAAATAAAATAAACTAAAATGGTAAATTTCAACATATGAATCAAATTTAAAAATTAATTTTCAGTGCATTACTCATTAAAAACATTAAATAAGTTTAATCAAATAAACAACATTCAGTCCAAAATATGTTATACTGCTTCTTGAAATAGAGCTGATAAACTGTAAAAAAAGAATAATATTTTTAAGATATATACATATTAAATTGTACAGAGTGAGCAACATAAAACCGAACGCATAGTGAAACCACTACCCAACATTATTTATGAAAGACTCTCACACAACTAGTATGACTAGTGGATGTACATATATGTTACTACTAATTGTTGTTTCTGTTTGTCAGGTGGTTACATGTCAGTGTAGTATACATTTTGTTGCGGTGCAGTATTGTGAGTGCAGTTGTGATTGTGTAAAACACCTTATTCAATCCAGGAGAGGATAGCTACAGTTGAGGCCTACATTCGTTCTGGGTTGTATGAAGAATCACATCAAGTACATGTAGAAAAATTTCCAAATGCCTGAATTCCAGCGAAGAATAGCATACATGATTTAGTTAAATAATGGTGTACAACAGGTTCAGTTTCAAATGCAAAACGAAATGGGCAACTTTCATTAGGACTCCACAGGCCATTGCTGATATTGAAAAGAGAATTACTGCCAGGCCAAAAAAAACTCTACACAATTTATCCCAACAACCTGGTGTTAAATACACATCTTGTCATATTCTTCATGAATTAAGATTCAAACCATATCGTGTTACAACTGTGCTTCAACTGAAGGAGACAGACAACAAGCTGTCAGCAGAGGACGGTAGCTTCTATGTTCCCCAGAGTGGTCTACTTGTGATTTTTGCATCTAATCTAAGGAAGTTTATGCATCTAATCCCTCACAATATTAATGAACTGAAGGTGAACATTAATGAGAAATCAATGCAATTGACAACATTTTGTGTGACGACTTTCAATATGATCAGTTGAGGACAAAAGTGCATCGATGTCCAGGGTGGTCATTTTGAACATCTTTTGTAACAATAAGGTAAATAAATGCAACATTTAAATTATATTTTATGTTTTTCTTATTTAATTTATGCGTATCAATCATAAAATTTCATTCCAACATAACCTACTGATTCTGCAGCGATTATGTTATGGGTACAGTTTTATGTTGCTCACTCTGTATTATTCAAAGTAAAAGTTACAAATATAAATTTATTTAAAGACTAGTGGTTAAATAATACAGCTTTGTTTAGTTGCCATAAATATTGTTTTTTTTTTTTTTTAAGAGCCACTTTATGAAAATGTTCTCTTTTCCCCTAGGATGTTTCAGTCTAGTATTACAGTGACGTTATAGTAACATTCGTTCTATCACATCTTTCAAAACATGCCAATAATTCATTTTTATCTAAATAACTAATAGAATTTTTTATTTGCTTATTTAAGAAGCACAGAAATAAAAAAAAAAATCCTATAATAAATATTTTTTCACCTCAGCATGTTAATTCAAATATATGAAAAAATGTTTATTTTTATAAAATGATAATAAAAATACTGTCTTTTGCACAGAATAAACATTTCAGTTACGGGAGCTTCAATAAATCGCAAACTTGTCAGAGAACATGACGTTCTTTTTAATATTTGCTCTCAGAAAGCATTCAGTCAATAACTAACATGCATAAACACATTGATCAAGGCCATTGCCCCTCAATTCATTAACTGTAACTGGATGAAAACATTTAACTTTTAAGTCCTTCTGCATACAGTCTCGCACTGTCCATCTTGTAATGCTTAATTCTCCAGAACGTCTGGGCATTGATTTCATCGGAGATTGTTGAATCGATGTCTCCACAGCAACATGTCTCAGCTCAAGTACTCGACATCCCATTACGTGGTGCATCAAGAACACTTTCCAATGCAAAAGCCTTCTTCTCCTATGTCAGTAACATTTGCTGTAATGGTGATGATTTCCCAAAATGCACAAAGAAGTTATTCATAATATTCTCCAAGTGTGTGGACGTTCATGAACCCACACACAACCTAATAAATGCTCTTCAACAGTGCACATACTCATTATATGCCATCATTCCACAATCAACTACTACTAAGGTCATCCCACCATGAATGAACACATTGGATGACCCCCACCATGGCTTATCCTCCCCACCTTTTCCAGCAGCACTGAGCAATATCAACATTGAGAATTGGCAGCAGTAGAGAGCCCAATTAAGCTGTATTTATTAGTCTTAGTATGGGTGGGGGACTTCCCACCCATATAGAACAAATATATATACTTGTAGCCTCTCTTATTAAGAAGAAAATTATATAAAAATTTTAGTAGAAAAGTTGTATTTTCAATTAGTAGTTGAGAAACAAACTTAAATTAGTAAGATTTAGCACTTCATTATTGTTCCTCTGAGATTCAGTTACGGCTACAAAATAGGCTACAAATTATGGCTACATAATAGGAGACAACACAACAGTCTAAATAACATTTTGCAGAAACCATTTACAAATATTTTGTAGACTAACAATGATCAACTTACTACAACCAAAACTAACACTAAAATCTGATACAATTTCACAGATTGCATTAACTACTTTCAAAAATAAACTACTTATAAAAAGTCAGATCTGTGAATTACCACTACGCTTACATCAAGTAACTCATGAAATATTTTGCAGTTGATTAGCACAGATCGGTATCATAAAAATTGGGAAATATATATTAACTAATTTAACATTGTGAATAGTTTCACACAAACCCTATGGATAACAGAAATGTTTACAGTTTCTAACTACGATGACAAACCATATCTAACACAGAAAAGAATTAGTAAATATTTAACAAGCAGATTAAAAAAAATAATTTTATCTGTATTAACCTTAAAGCTTATGCACAGATAAAAATTATAATTAATTCCTAACAAAAATCTTTTTTATCAAGTGGTCCTCCCAAAATATTGATCTTTCTATTGTTCATATTATGTTACTTATATTGTAACATAATTGATATAATGGAACATAAATTTTTAGGTTGTAATATTTAATGTTTTATCTAACAATATAATCAAAGAATCATTATTATAAATTAAATAACAACTACTTTTATTAATTGCATCTTAATATCTTTGATCATTGTTATAAGTTATATATTTTATTGGAATATCTCTGGTGATATCAAATGATGAAGTACAATATTTTTCTTAAAATAATTTCTACCCAAAAGACTGGAGCAAAACTGGTATTTTTAAATAAAAATTGATAAAGCAGACTATACCAATTATTTCTACAAAATGAAATATAGACTGGAGCAAAACTGGTATTTTTAAATACAAATTGATAATGCAATACCAATTATTTCTACAAAATAAAATATAATTTAAGCATTGATGTGATCTTTTCAATTGTTTGATTGTTTATATATAAGCAACATATAATTATATATGGAGTGTACTGGGACATATTTTCCAAACTTCAGGAAGTGATTCTGAGCACCAAAATGAGCAAAAAATCTACTTCAATTAAATTTGGCAAATCTAAGAATAGTGTCTTGTTCTACAAAATAAAAAATTTTGAAAACGTCAACTTCAAAGATTTCAAAATGGCCGCCATCTTAATTCTTTAATCTTCAATAGCTTTGTAATTATTTGTTTGATCAAATTTTTACTTTTACAAAATTTTATTTTGAACAAAAGTACACCTTATTCATAAAAATCTATTGATATACAATTGAGTTACTGCAGACAATTAACCCGGCAGTACGCTTGGGCACTGTAATGCAAGCTGATAATTTTTTGCCTGTTTTAATTTCCTCCACTAAATGTAATAAAAATTATTAATATTTTGTTGATTCTGCTTTCTTTTTTTATTCTACATAAGAATTTGAGTAACCGCTGCCCCTGAACCTTGTCAGCAAAAGTAAGCAAAGCATGAACCTCTCTCCACCTAAGATACGTAATACTAGAATGGCTCTAAGCAGATTAAAAACTTGATTAATGATTGCCAAAATAAATCAGGAGATATTAGTTAGTGGTCTTAGGATGCTAACTGAGAATACCAAGCTCCAGAAATAACTACTGAGGAAAATTATGAAGGGTGATAAAACTAGATAAAATTTCAGTATACCAATTTTATCATTTTACCCTGTTTATGTAACATAGTTTAATCTAAGGACTTTCTTAGAAAACATAATCAAAATCGGTATGTGTTGCAAAGTTCTAAGTTGATATGCCAATTAACATATACATTTAATGAAAATAACCACTTCGATGTATTCATTTTTATGAGTATTCAACATGATGAAACAATGATGGCAACTGAGTAAAAATCAAACTAAATAAACTTAACCAAGAACTCTGCCTAAATAATACACTGCTGCTTAAAATTAAACTCATATCATCAAAATTTTGCACTTCATAAAAATACAGGAATGTATAGATTAACCCTCCTAAAATAATATAATAATTTCAATAACAAAATCCATGCAATACTCCCTTATTTTCTTAGAAGTTAAAATAAAAACTGAAATCAGGTCGAAAATAAAAGCAATTTTAAGTTTTCAGTAAATAAACATAAAATTCTGAAACAATTTTCAATTTAAAGATTAATAATTCATTCTTATTGCATTAATAGAAATAATTAAAAAATTCACTAACTAAATACTAAATTAATTAATTAATTTAATCTAATTAAATACTAACCTTTTGGACAAGCATTCATCACATTATTAACAAAGTTCGTAAAACATTCAAATAACCATACACTGTTTATCAGCTTGTTCATTTTAGCTTATAATCATCCATCCATTGGCTGAAATTTTTTTCTTTATTTTCTAAAACTTATTTGATTAAAAATTAAAATGACTTGATAGGTGGTATCATTGATGATATGTTTACTACAAAACTATTTTTTTTAAATCAGTAACACACAATGTATTATTATATAATATCATAGTCAATATTTTTTTTATTATTAATAATTTTAAAGTGTTATCTGAAACAAATAAAAGTGACTAATTATCATTAAAAATAAAAACAAAACAAAGTAATAATTTTAATAATTTTGAGTAATATTAATCACCATCTTATAGGTGATCTGATTTTATATCAGGTATCTGATGTAAAATCAACTCAAGTTGTACCAGAAGAGCGTATAATATGTAAGCAATGATATTTATTTCCCACCACTAGTTTAGACAGCAAGTACTTAAAGGAAAAGAAAAAGAAAAGCATAAAACATAGACAGAGCTATGAAGGATGTAATACCATAAAGAAAAATACTTTGAATAAATTTTCTCACTATTCTCAAATTTAATATTACAATAATTGAAATAGGCACAGTGTATCTAAAAAGTTTCTTGTTTTAGACAAGTGACACTATCTATCAACAAATGGCAGAACTACATAATAGTTAGATCACTCACTAAGAGTGGTACTTGAGAAGTAAGAATTTTGACTTGAATTTTTTATTTTGTTCCAATTTTGTGCTGGAAAAGAGAGAATTTATAAAATTTTCTATATATCTTCAAAAAAAATTCTCCAGAAACTTGAGTTGATAAAAGCAACATGTAATAGTAAGCATCCTTATGTTAGGTAATGATTGGCTATTGGAGTGTTTCAAGCAATTAGAATGGAAATCATTAGTTGATAAAATTTGCTTTCTGGCAAATTTGAACAAATCAAACGGTTCAAAGACATAAAGATTGAAAACTATGCATCATTTAGAAAATATATTCAAGTTTCATAAGATTGAAACATTTTCTTGATTTACGATTTTTGTGATATACTACTCCTTACCAAATGAAATAGAAAAATTAAAAATCAATATGATATATAGCCAAGGGTTACACAAATAAATAAAAATCAATTTTTTTTAAAAATGCATATAATTGTTTATGGAATTTTACGGTACTGTAACTACCATACTTTAACTTTGGTGATCTACAGAAACCAGTTAATAAAAACCATTAATTAAAATTTTATTTGGCTAAACTCTGGAACCAATGAAAATATGTACTACTTATGATGTATTGTTGAAAACCTCTCAATGAGGGCTTATTACTGCAGTTAAGAAAAAGTCCAAAATCCAAATATTTTTGATTTTAGGATTTTTTGAACATTTTTTGGTTGTTGCTTTTGATTCAGTTGATTGCAATCAAAAGGGGAGGTGCACAACTAGATGTTGCAAGTCCTAAATACAAAATTTCAACATTCTACAGCTAATCGTTCTGGAGTTATGGGAGATACAAACATATATACAGACGTCACGCTAAATTAGCCAAAATGGATTTAGGGATGGTCAAAATGGATATTTCCATTGAAATCTGAAAACCAAAATTTTTCACAATTACATTTTTCCTTTACTTTGTACAAAGAAATAAAAAATGGATAAAATTCACAATATACATATATGTACATGTAAATATACATGGTTACATGCATGTAACTCCAAATGCATGAATATACACATGGATATGCGAAAATGTTCAAGTAAATTTGAAAGTAAATCATGAATAAAAATGTAAGTCTTCCATGTAAATCTAAAAATGATATCTACCAAAATAAATTTTTAAAAAACTATTCTTAAAATGCACAGTACTAATTAGTTTATCAATAAATACTGATAATAGTAAATTGCAGAACTCACCGAATTATACCAGTGCTATAAAATTAATATATTCTGTAACATTCTCCGTGGTGAAGAAGTACAAACAAATTTACTACGTGGACATGGAAGCCTTCTAAGACATTCAGCTAATTTACGATCGCATTCACATAACCTTTGACCACATGATGGTCCTAATGCTGTAAAATAATAACATTAAAATAAATAGATACACAGTATTATATTCAACTCCATTAAAATACAGGCTGTTCCTCACAATATGAGGCTAATAGAAAAATTTTAAAAACTGGAGCATTACAACCCAATGGACAAAATTACAACCCAAATGTATTTACTGAAATATTGGAATACACCAATAATTTTCATAACACTAGTATATTAGCGAAATTTCATATATATATCTGAGTAATAATAAACTAATAAAGGAACAAATCAGATTTTATAACAATATACTATTTAAGCAAATTATACAATAATTAATAACCATTGGATTGGCTAAGTGATTCAATGTGTATTTCATAACAGTTATGAACATAATCACTTTAATTTTTATCTTTGATTTAATTAATTATAAAAATTTATATTCACAACTATAAAATTCATAATTAATCAATAATCCCTGATGATGGAGGAATAATCCAAAAGCCCTTGTATAATTAATACAATTGTTGTTGAAAATAGTCTATATAAATTTAAAAGTTGGTAGAACTGCTTTTATTCTCCCTTTTTATCTTTTTCTTTCAAGTGTGTATACGCTCAGCATTTCATACACCCTATCAACTCTGTCTAAAAATATAATCATTGACAATGTTTGGGACCATTGTCTTCTTTCCTTTCTGTACTACTTTTACGCATTCTAATTTTGTTGTCAAACACAAGACATCTCGTTTATCTTGCCACTTCAACACCCTCATTTTACCCACCTTATCACATACTGAAAGAATTTTATTTTTATTTAATTTTAAAGTAGATTTATATTGTTTTTGAAGATTAAGGAACTATTTTTTATTAATAATTGCTATAATATGTTCACTAGAGGACCGCTTTGAAAATATTTTTTGTATATGTACTTTTGGTACATGACAGTAAACAATATTATTAATACATAGTCGCAATTCCTCAGTAAAAATTTCTGTATCATGATCAATATCAAATCCCAGTCAGGCGTGACATTTTTATACACCATAAAATTCCATTTCCATGTTCCACACACAAGCTTCATACTTATGTGATGATGTAAAAAATAAATATTATTTACAATCAAACCCACATTTATTATATGTTGAATCTTAAAAAATGTATCTTTTTATAATCTGGTATGTATTGATCAGATATAAGATTAGAATTCAAAATTTTAGGTAACGTTATCTCTGAAGGTAAGTTATACTTATCACTATGAAAAATTTCACCATAAACAATATTAATACTAATATTTGTAAGATTAGAAAAACCTAAATTGTGAGAATTACCGCAACAGTTTAACAAATTACTTGATTGTAAAAGATCACAATCTGTAGAAAACAATACCGCCTTACAATTTGTAAGGTGAGCAGCAGCATTTTTAACATTTATATGTATGATAACATTTAGAAAAGAAACATTTCCTAGATTTTCCTGTACAAAACCTGCCACATTAAAGTTACCTAACAATGTTACAGCGGTAGACTGTCTTAACCTTGAACATTTGTAGATGGTTTAAGTCAGCTGATTTCAAAGTCAAGAGTTCTAAGGTTCAAATCCTAGTAAAGGCAGTTTGTTACTTATATATACAGATTTGAATACTAGATCATGGATGCCGGTAGTATTCTTTGGTGGTTGGATTTCAATTAACCACACATCGCAGCAATGGTCGACCTGAGATTGTACAAGACTACACTTCACTTGCATTCATACATATCATCCTCTGAAGTAATGCCTATGGTGGTTATGGAGGCTAAACAGAAAAAGAGAGTTGGTTGGAGTGAGGAAGCGTTACATAACAACCATGTCTAGCAACGAGATGCTGGCCAGGTAGTGCACCAAGGAACTTTTATTGTCATCACGCATTACTAAAACAAATATTCATAATCTATTTGAATTGACAACATATTAATATCCAGTTATCTTTTTCTCTTTAATTATGAAATAAATTTTTAAGATGTAAAAATATTGAACCTGATTGGGATTCAAAGCCCTTTTGCAACATACCTTTATTTTGAAACTTTTTTTTTTTTAACACAAGAATCAACACTGTAATTTATTTATCAATCTGGTTATCGTTTTAAAATTTAACAATTGTATTAGTTAAAATGGAATATTTGAATAATCACTAATTTAGTGACTATACAATGACAGAATAAAGACTGTTTTCGGGTGTAATATCGCACTTAGTAGTTTCAAAGGGCAGGGTTAATAAAATATTGCGCACAATAAGATTTATAAAAAAAAATTATTAAAAAAAAACAAATTTTGTGCAAAATAACTTTCAAATAGTTTCTCCAAAATAGGTATAGCAATTTTGGAATGAATAACCATGTGCGGTTGTCCAAGTATTATTTAATCGTTCAGAACGCCTTGAATTAGGTATGTTTAAGATACACGATTACATACCAGTTTTAAACGATGAGAGATTGTCATCATTTAAGTAATGTTTTTACTAAAAAATAAATTAAATATGGATAGGTTTTGTTCACTGAGAAATTTAAATTTGTTTTTGAATTACGAAATTTTGAAAAAGTTTCAGAACATCTAATTTTTTTTTTAGCTCCCGATTCATTGAGGATATTTACTTATGATATGAAACTTTATATATTTTCAAATACGGTTATAAAGAGTTCCTAGGCTGTAAAATCATTTCCATTCACAAGTTGCAGTTAACAGCTTGGAAAGCAACATACTTTTTTTTTAACCATGTTAGGTATTGCTTCAGAAGAATGGATGAATGATTTTAGCATGTGTGAAAATGTCATGCCTGATCGGGATTCGAACTGGGACCTCCAGATGAAATGCAGAGACGCTACCACAGAGGCCAGTTATAGTAGTATACCTGTTTACCTTTTATAGTCGTAATTTATTTTTCTCAGAAAACCATTGAAATTCATTTAAGATAATGCAGTTCTAATCAAAGCAAAATTAAAACATTTTTTGTGAAAAAAAATTAATTACATTAAAAATACATTTTTAAATAAATTATATTGAAAATAGTTTTTAAAAGTATTGTTATAATATAAAAAATCTGATGTGGACAACACATGATTTCCTTGTATTAAATTACATATACATATTTTCTTTTTAATAGAAAGTACATAAAATTTTATTTCATTAATAAATTCTGATATTTTTTCATATTTTTTATTATTATTATTGAATAATTATTTATCATAATTTTTTTTTATATTCAGAGGTTAACAGATTATTAATATATTTTTTTTTAATTTTAAAAAAATTACAAAAAAAAGTTAAAAAAAAAAGAGAGATGAAGTCTGATTGAACCGATCGATGTGCCTTCCTCTATAAGATCCACATACTTCATTAATCAAAATTTTATTTAGGTATAACTCTGGAACCAATGAAAATAAGTACCAATGATATATCATTGAAAAACTCTCAATGAGGACTTATTACTGCAGTTAAGAAAAAATCCAAATTTCTTTGGAATTTGGGATTTTTTTTGGACACTTGGTTCAGTCTATTGCAATCAAAAGGCAAGGTGCACAACTAGATGTTACAACAGTCCTTAATCCAAAATTTCATCATTCTATGTCTGTTTTCGAGTTATGCGAGATATATACATATGTACATACAGATGTCATGCCGAAACTAATCAAAATGAATTCAGGGATGGTGGAAATGGATATTTCTGTTGAAATCTGAAAACCGTAATTTTTTACTTCCTTTACTTCGTAAAAAGATGTGAAATGCTAGCGCATTATGTCATTAGATACCATCGGCTGTGAAATTACATAATGAATACCTTTGTTATAAATACATTTTGTTAAACTGTGTAAAATTTATAATTTTGCATGGCCATACCTGTGTTAGAATAATTTCGCTGATGCTTTTTCTTGTATAAATAGCCTCAGACACATCCTGGATTAATGTCCAATAGTAATCAGCTAGCATGTTAGTATTCCATTTCCCTTTATACTTTCCTTCACCTAAATGTCTTTGTGAAAACATTCACTGTGTTCGTCACTTACATCTCCGAGGTTGTCCAGGAAAAATCCAGATGTGAATGGAGGAAATGTATCTTCAAAGACGTATTACATCCCATAGCTCTGTATGAAGTAAGAAGTTGATTAACAATATTGTGGTAATTCTTGAATTTTTGTTTGTCGAGAAAATTTTTGCCAGTTCTAGCCTTCTTCAGTGCTTTTACAAAATTTTTCATGACTCCTAGCTTGATATGAAGAGGAAGTTATAATATTTTTTCCATTTGGAGTTTAGTTGTCTCATTTCTTCCACTCTTTGGTAACATATTGTTTATCTGTAGCTCGGTTATCCCATTCGCAAAGAAAACACATGTACTTAATATAGCCTAAAATTTTTTAGTAGTATAGTTTTAGTATAGCCTAAAGTCAAAACCTAAAATTTTTGTATTTTTTTAAAGTAAATTCCAACCTTGCAGTCTTGATCCTAACAGTTCAGCTTGATCTTTTGATAAATGTAAATCCCTAATCAAATCATTTAATTTACCTTGTGATACAAGATGTGGCTTATTGGAAGATAACTCAAATCAATATTATTGTTGTCTTCTGCAGTGTAACCTGGTTCTTCATCACTGCTTTCGAAACATACATTCACTGAGGTGGCTCAGTAACTGGAATAATTTCATTTTTTGAAAATCTTTAATTCTACAAATTTTTATATTCACTGGTAGTTTAGCTAGTCTGCAACCTCTTAAGCTGCTTTAGTCTAGATAAACAAGGTTTTATAGCAATACAGTAATAGACAGATCCTGGATAAAATGATAAACTATATCCTTGACAGCCTGACTGTTCTGTAATAATGAAGGGTACATTTCACATAAATGCAAACTGCCAAACAACAAACTGGCTTTTTTGTAATTGCTAAAGTTAAATATTGTTGAGTAAATATATAGTGTGCATCCTGTTGGCATTTAGTAGATAATAACCATTTTGATCAATGTTTATTAAAATAAATAAAAATAATAATATTTATCATGCACTATATTTTGATTAAAATTTGGGAAATATTTATTTGCACCTTACATTTTTTACTAAAGAGTACTATATTAAACATTATTTTGTAATTTACCGTGCTGTAAATACTAATTTAGAGTGAACATTTATTTTCTCTCAAACATAAAATATTCCAAGTATTAAATGCATTTATATTATTAAGTAAAAGGGTTATGTACTAAAATATATAGTAACAAGCATTGTTATCATGTTTACACAATAGTGTGTAGGGATACAGATTGTTCTATATTATAATGAAAACATGGTACTACTAAGATTGTCATAAGAACAGAGTAATTCTTTATCCTTACCTACAGCATTTACTAAACAAATTGGTATAATACTTACTATTTACTAAACTAACATGTGTACTCTTAAATATATAACAAATTTTCAAAATTAAAGCAGGAATGCTTTTTCATAAATATAAAAAATGTTTCTTAACTGATTACATATCTTCATAAAAAGATAAACCATGTAAAGAGTCTGACAGTTTTTGTGTAAGTTCAGGGTAATATGAGACTTATGGATCTTACTCAGATGTATTGAAACAGGTTTTCAGATTGTGAAGTAAGCAGAACTAAATATTGGTTCTATTAATAATAGCATAAAAAACCATTAAAAGGTAACATCTAGATTTAAGCCTATGTTTAACAGTATTATGAAAGAAGTGATAAGTGTCAGTACTAAATCAAAAGCCCAATTACAGTATAATTGTATTTAAATTACAGTATACAACAGGAAATTAAAAAATACATTTTGTAAGTCTTAAGTTTTTTAATGTTTGTTATTTATCATTGAAGGTTGAGCCATCTTATTTAAAACATAATTCTCAAAAATAATATTAAAATATGTTTTAAAAACCTTTAACTCCATCTTCAATCTTCTAAAGTTTGACATATTGGTTCTACATATGCAGAACCATACATAGCGCAAACTTAGAGGTGTATATGGAATTAACAGTATTCTATTCTCCAATTTCTAAACCTCATCCAGTTAGCATGTTTATTTTGTTAGCCACGTGGGGATTCCGGGTAATGAACATGCAGACTCCGCTGCTAAAGACACATGTCAAGACACACTAAAGACACCATCCTTCACTACCCGTGTTACTACATCAGACTTTATTAACTGTGTAAAACTCACTCTTTACGCAAAGTGGCAAGATGACTGGATGGATAGACAGATAACAAACTCCGGCAAATTAAAGGTTGTGTGTTGCCATGGGATTCCTCATACAGGTAAATTTGTTGGGAGGAAGTGGTCCTCTGCTGACTGCAGATAGGACATACGAGAGCTACTCACCGGTATCTGATGTTAGCAGTAAATATACAGATATGCATACAATAAAACTGCCGTTTGACTATGCGCCATATTCTTGTGGAATGCATACGTTATGCAGCCTTGCGTCAAAAATTTAAATTTGCCAGGAATTTTCATCAAATCTTGGGCAATAATAAAGAAGTTTTGGCCCACGTGTTTTTTGTTTTTCCAGGGGGCTAATATTTTACATAATTTTATATAGTGTTTTTAGATTTTTTTAATGTAATTCCATGTTTTTTTGTCTTAACATTTTAGTTTAAGTTTTTTACTTTTTTTTTGTTTTTATTTTTTTGTGGTTTTTGTTATTCTATTAGGCTTTATATATGTATTTTCTGGGGTTTTTATTTAATTTTTAATTGTGAATTTTTAACTTTAGTTTCTAACCTCATATATTGTGTTTGGGTGATGATAACGCTGAAGCATTTTTTGCTCAGCAAAAAGCTACACAAAAAAAATGTTTATTTTGTTACTGAGATGCACAATATGATCCCTACTGTCTTACCTGGCTATTGGTTAAGTGAAAATTTTTGATATGACAGTTTGACTACTTAGCTAATAAAAATGCTTTCTTTTTAATATAAAAAGACAACAAAGGCATAAATTTGTAAATAACAAATTAATTCCATTGTAACTGAAAAAAATAAATAAGTCCACTTTACTGATAAGACAAAAGTCAGTCAAATTTAAAATATCCTCGTCAGAGTAAATTTATTTAATTTTATCTAATCACAAAGTGATTTGATTTGGTTTATCTGTAAATTTTGTCAATCTACATAGATTTATCTGCACATGTTTGAATAAGTGCTCATATTTATTTATCTTATATATTTGTAGCTTTCAGTTTAGTCTTTAGATGAAACAACCCAAGAATCTCTACACATACATGGCTACAATAAATGAATGAATTTTTGTTCAAAACACAGTTTTACAGTCTCATTGTTTGATATGGAGATGTTATATAATAAGCAGAATACTGCCATGTATTGTGCTCCCTCTTTAGATGCTATTGTTTTTTTTAGTTTTTCCAACACAGAATTAATAATAATTCACATTAAATATTTAAAACCTGAGAAAGTAAAAAAAAAAAAAAATATCCGATCAACACCAGAGATGTCATACTACGAAAGAGTGAAGCCAATAAATTCATTTAAAAAAAAAACAACAAACAATTATTAGATGTACACTTATTTAAAAATAATTTAAATGACTTAGTGGAAACATAACCCAGATTTACCACTCCAATAGCTAACTGTTAGTAACTGATACTTATGATGATAATGAAAATCAAAATGAAACAAAATTAATCTTTGATAGATAAGAGATTTATTTTGCTGTATTTATAATAATTTTTTTTTTCCGGTAAATTATTCCTGAAAATGATTCTAATTAAAACCTATTTTCAAAGGCAAATGGGAAATTCCAAATGATTTGCAATATGAAGACATTTATTGATTGTTTTAATAGTGAAAACTTAGTTGAAGGATGCATTACAAAGATTTATTCATTATGTAAAGCTTATTTTAGAGAAAAATGGAAAAGAAATATAATTAATGAAATTAAAATTACATGATCAATTTAGGAAATTCAATTTTATTTATTAAGTAGAAATTACAGGAGGAAACATTTGCATACTACTTATGGAGTTTCCAGAGCAATAAATGTGCCCAAAAAACATGAAAAACGGATACTTTTAAAGAGAATAGTATCTAAAACATCCAATTTCCAGAAAACTTCAGAAAAGGTTGACGGAAATAAAGTCACAGTAATTCTAGTATAGTCTCAGTGTTTACTACATCTTATTCAATTTAAACATCATACATTAAGGAGTATGGGCTAATATAAATAACTTTATAACTGAAGTTCTTTTATCAAAAAGAAATTGTTTTTCCCAGAATACAACAGCACATAAACAACTTTAAAAGTTACTGGCTTTTATAATATGAGTCATGTTCAACATCAGAACATGTTTTTTTGTTGCAAGACATTTATAATATTAATCTACTAAATACAATCAAAATAGTATATTAAAAAAAAAATTTTTTTAATTATAAGAGAATAAATTATGGATGGTAACTTAATATTTATAATGTAGCACAAAGTTTCATTTTTAATATATTTCAGACACTTTTTGAAAAAATAAAAATAAAAATAGCTGAATAATTATTTAAAAAAATATTTCTTATTAAAAAGGAAAGAAAGTGAATATTAAAACACTAAATTTACAGAGCACATAGACCAGACATTTTGCTCTACATTTAACAACTACAGGTTGAATTAAATAAAATTACAAATAGAAACTAAAACAAAAATAATTATGGATTACAATATATTATCTTTTATACAAATATTTCTTATATTATACACTTATATTATACTCTTATATTATATAATGAAAAAACTATTTCTCACATATTTTTAAAAATTTAAGTATTATTTTTTAAAATTTATTTTATTAAAAACACAAATTATATCAGATATAACAACAGTAGTTAACAGAAATTCTTTAAAAAAATAATTTATTGATAAATATTACTATATTTTTGTGTTCCCTTATTTGTTGGTTAAACTGTACACTATTAAAAATTTTAATATCCATTTGGGCAATTGGTATGTTCAAATGAAAAACTGTGTCAGCTTATACACTAAATATAGGCTTGAGATCATATAAAAGGATTAACTGCACATCATCAATTGTTTATATATTAAAATATACCATTGAAAATGTCTATGTGATTGTAAGGAAATACTGCTGACTGCTAGGGGATTACATATTAACATTTTAATAATATATATAGACTGTAAAGTCATCGTGTATCAGGAGTCAACCAGCAGGTATAGAGTAGACACCAAAATTTAATGTTGTGTTTTAGTTACTAACAAGTTAAATATTTTCTTTACTGAACCTTTTAGTTACTTTATATCTTGCAGTGTTAGTTTAAATCAGAATAATTCTGATGTTATGTTTTAATATTTTACGCATATGCAGATTAAATTTCTAATTATTTTATTTTTCATTTTGTGTGTCAATGTCTATCATAATTGTCATGCTAATGAAACTATTCTTTTTTGAATAAAGTGGTTTTAAAGATTCTTAGTATCTAATTCAGGGCCTTTGTGTCACAAGGTTAGTTTGTTTTTGGTAACTCTGTGCATTACTGATGATTTATGATTTTTTTAACATTTGAGCAAATTTTTTCAACTGAAGTAGAACTATATTTTATTTTACTCAAATTTTTACAATGTAGATATTTTTATTAATTTTAAAGGGCAAGGTAAAAAAGAATAAATTATCAATATAACAAAAATATATTTTATATCAGTTTGTAATACTAATGAATATTAGAATTTTAGTTATAATAATCTATATGAAATTATTATTTTAATTGTGCATTACACAAAATTTAAATTACAGTAAAATCTCCTTATTCGCAGGGTTAGAGACTAAAAATGCCGCGAATATAGAACGGAACTAATACTCGTTTAAGGAAGAATAGTTAGGTTGTATGTAAAATGAAAAATATCATGGGTACTTACTTAGGGCGATGTTATTGATGAAATGGAGACGGCATCATTAATTTATAAGTACTGGTTTAGTACAATACATAGGTACACTACACAAAAAAATATTTAACAAAATTCAGTATATTTCCTAATTTACTCGTAAGCACTTACTGAACTGTCTGATTTAGAAAACTGTATTACATGTTCAAATCGTCTCAAAAGTCAAGAAAACAGCGCAACAGTACTACGTACACTAAAACTAAAATTACTGTAAATTTACAAAATTAACCTACAGTATTTTGGATTGCATTTATAAAAATTTGTTAATTTTTCCTTGTCTCGCTCTTGTTTCTAAATCCGTGTGAAGTTCTGTGTATTCTTGTAGGCATCTTCAATTTTGCGCTTAAAGATTAAGCTTATATTCAAAGGTAGATCAGCATCTATAAAAAACTGGATAAGATCATGGGATAATTTAATGCCTTCAGAAAGCGTTTTGAACTGTTTTCCAGGGATCGTATCTTCTATCTCCAAATGTTCATACTGTACCTGTGCCATTAAATCTTTTAATATTTTTATTTTTTAATGTCACTACATAATGTACGTACGCGAATACGGAAAATTCTAGTCGCGAATATAGAGAAGACATCGCAAAATATTGCACCGCGAATAACGAATTCCCGAACAAGAAGATTTCACTGTAAATGTGTGTTTTAATATTTCAGTATTGGTAGTACAAAATTTCTTTAATAAAATAATAATTGATAACTAATTTAATGAATAATATGTAAATAATTAATAAAATAATGGGTACTTTGTCGGAAAATGCCCACTACCAAAAATCAGATATTTTTTTAATCGATACAAAATAACATATACTATAATTATTAGGTAAAATTAAGCAGTAGAAATAATGCTAAAATGATAAAGGTCAAGGACGAAGAGACCAGTTTTTTATTGGTTGACACCATTTGTTTATCTTTGTTGATAATTATGTTTGTAAAAAATTATAAATTTATAATAAATAAAAAATTATAAATGTAATCTTTTTTTCCTATTCAGCCAGTGGGAATTACCGTTCAGGTATTACTTCGGAGGTTGAATGAGGATGATATGTATGAATGCAAATGAAGTGTAGTCTTGTAAAGTCTCAGTTTGACCATTCCTGAAATGTGTGGTTTATTGAAACCCAACCACCAAAGAACACCAGTATCCACGATCTAGTATTCAAATTCGTATAAAAGTAGCCTTTCTGAGGACTTGGACGCTGGAACTCTCGACTTCCAAATCAGTTGATTTGGGAAGACGCGTTCACCACATGACCAACCCGGTGGGTTTATAAATGTAATCTAACCAAACTTAACCTACGCTCGCTTCGCACACTAGTCAAGGTTAGCGAGCGTAGGTTAAGTCTGGTTAAATTATATTTATAATTTTATTTATTTATTTTCTAATTTCAATATAGCATTTCAGTGATGCCATCTAAGAACTAACTACAGAAGCTAAGGGGTTATTTTTTTTCTTACAAATGAGTTCAATACCAGAACTTAGCTTAGGTATGTATAAAACTAACATTGTGTATTTAGATGTGCAAAAATATACATTTTTCTATTTTTGGCAGATACAGTAGTTATGGAGCCACAAACCTTTTCATCACTTGTTGAAATTATTGACAGTAAAAAAAGGTAATTGAGTTTTTGCAAACAAAGAAAATTTTACATGAAACAAAAGTTTCATATAAAATTAAAAAAATAAAAATAAAAAAAAAACATAATATGAAATTACAATTTACTGCAAACAGAATTCGATGGTTGTGTAATAAACTAAGCTGCCATCAGGAAATTTCTTTATTAAAAGATACATGGCTAGAAGATACTCATTTGTCTTTGGAAAATACTATTTATTTATTGTTGGGTTAATGACCTACAGAAAATAGGAAAATATAGGTCATATATAGGTCTGGGAAGGAAGCGAGTGTCAACCGATGATCTCGTTGAGCGAGTGGATGAGGCGATTCGAGAAAATCGTCGGTTCACAATTTCTATATTGAGCGATTCGCTTCCTGAAATTTCAAGGTCAGCTCTCTACACCGTTGCGAGTGAGAGACTTTAGTACCGTAAACTGTGTGCGAGATGGGTTCTAGAGATGGTCGCTGTCCGACCATCACAAAACAATGAGAACGGACACCTCCCTAACGTTTCTCCAGGGTTACCACAATGAAAAAGTTTTTTTGAACAAAATTGTCACAATGGACGAGACACGGGTCCATTTCGAAACTGAAGAAACAAAAGAACAATCCAAACAGCGGATGCATTCTCATTCTCCCGGTAAATCAAAGAAGTTCTAGCAAACCTTCTCCAACAGAAAGCGTACGGCTACTGTGTTCTGGGACCAGAATGGAATTCTCTTGGTGGAATTCATGGAACGCGGCACGACCATCACTGCAGCCTCATACTGCGTGACTCTTCAACGTCTACGAAGGGCGATTCAGAATAAGCAGAGAGGAATGTAGTCATCAGGCGTTGTGTCTTTCTCCACGACAATGCTCGGCCGCACACTGCGCTGTGTAACAAAGAAGCTCCTGCAGCGTTTTCGTCGGGAAGTGTTTGATCACCCACCATACAGCCCGGACTTGGCTCCGTCCGATTTTCACCTCTTTGCTCACACGAAACGCCGGCTAGGAGGACAAAATTTTGGCACAGACATTGAGCTGCAGACCGGCGTAGAAACACGGCTGAAAACACAGGCGGCTCCGTTCTATGACGAGCGTATTGAAAGTTTGTACCGCACTACGACAAATGTCTAAATCGGAGTGGCGACTATGTAAAGAAATAGCGTAACTATGTAAGTACTTGTTACAAATAAAAAATTTTTTATTATCACCGTGGTTTTAATTTCGTGACCGATCGACCTTGAAAAAAAAATAACCCTCGTATAATAATGAATTTCTTTTTCTTAAAACAGACAAAATGTTGGCTTTGTACATAAGATTTATCGTTAACATTACTTAATACTGGAATGTTATACTATAATAACATGCTAACGTGCATTTTGTTGTCATTTTCTGTCGGATATATTTTCAAACAAAATTCAAGAAAATAGTACAACAGAAAAATAATATAGATTTCTACATACCAGAACCATATGTCAAACTCAGAAGGTTGTAATATATCAGTATTACTGTTAGGTTGTAAAAAAATGTACAACAGTAAATAAATGGTAGTCACCCTTCAATAAAACTTATTATACAGAAATCTATTTTTGATTCTTAGAATTAAACAAGCACTTATATTACATGAGTTAAAATACTAAACAAGACATAATACTAGCAGTAAGTACTTTTTGTTGTCTTTTATGCTCATTTTACGCTTATTATTATATGCATTTATGAAATGCATTTTTTTATTATTTATGTGCATTTTATGCTTATTTTTCTCAGTTTTTATGAGATTAGGTGGGAATAATTTGGTGATAATTTTAAAAGCCAAAACATATATTCCTTGATGGCTTATATAATTTACAGAATGTATATTATAGTGTGCACAGCATGTAAAAAAAGGCCATTTCAATTGAGACTTGAACTCAGAACCAGCCTCCAAACTTCAACTGTAGGTCAATTTTTATAAATAAAAATAATAAATAAATCATAATCAATGATAAATTACATAATCAAGAAGTACTGATTTCTTTCAAGATTAATGATTAACTTATTCAGCCAATTACAAAATACATGTTAATTTAAAATTAGACATAAAAATTTATTTTCGACGAAATACTTAACATTTTTTAACGACTTTTTAAAATAAAAATATAATAAAATAAAGAAGAAAAATATATGATTAAATGATAAGTACAATTAATAAAATATTTAATCTTGACATACATTTTCACTATGTTCTTCTTTGCCTTCAACCCAAAACAATGTTTCAGTTTTACGATCAAAATCAATCTGAATACCATTTTCAATACCAACAATAGCCACCATGTAGCCACTAGTTTTATCACCAGGTAATAGGCTAACATCAATAATCTGTGTTTCCTTTACTAACACTAAGAAAGAAACCTCCTCTGTAAAAACAAAAATAAACATATTAATATTATTAAAAAAAAATAGTATAATTTAGAAAAAAAAATACCTGAAACATTTTATTTTCACTCATTTTTATTAACACTTTTACAGCCTTTTCTATTTTAAAACAGCTTCTCTGAGATCTAAAATATATATTTTAATCTTTACATGTATTTTACTTCTAATTATTTATCATGTATTTTAAATATAATTATTATTGTGTAACATATATATATATATATATATATATATATATATATAAAATGTGTTATGAATACACACATGAGAAATGGAGATATTATTTATTCAACCCAGAAAAGTGAACAACTGGCGAACAGTACTAGTAACTGTTTTACTTCAAACCGGTAACTACATTTGAGGCAATTGTTTTATCATCATACCTATTTTTTACAGAGCTCCAACACTTGTTAAACAATAGTTATTTTAAAATTTACTACTTAATGGCAGTTAAAATAAGCTGCTTTTCATGGCAATATGGGCATATGCAGAAACCAATAACAGTGTATAATTCATTAAATGTCCATCTGCTGTCCATTCTGTTGGTGGTAAAAAGTAGAAAGAACTGAATCTGGCACTGCCGCTCCTACTGATTGAGAGCTACATGGTATGTGGTTAACATTTTGCAAGCAGAAGAACCTAGCACTCTCAATATCAATCAGTAATTGTTTCACATTTATGATAATGTGTTTACCATAGTCAGATTAGCAAATGGATGCAAACTGATTCACTAGGAAGCCAAAAAATTTCAAGTTGGCATTATAAAAACTATAAAATTAAAAAATAAAATTACTTTTTAGTGTGTAAGGATCCCACTTTTACTAACAGAATCATGGAATCTGAAACTACAACAATGTCAGAAGTTTATTGTTAAATGCTTAAGAAGCAGGAGAGATCAATTCAAATCAAATAACACAGGGTATTAATACTACAAGGATATTGTACTTCTAAATGATAATGTACAGCTCCATCAGTAGTTCAACTTTAGGATTAGACCATCCCAGCCCATCAAACCCACAATTGATGTTGTGTTACTAATGTCTTCTTCTAAATGAAAGTATGTCAAGCCATCCAGAACATCAGGGTAACTAGATATTACAACCATTGAACTTTCCAATGAGGACCCATTAAATATTTTTCATGAAATAAACACCTGTATGTAGATACATTTAGTTCAGTAAGTGATTTATATTATAAAATATATTTCCTTAATTTTATTATCCACCAACCAAGTTTGGAAGTAATACATAGTCCATGTATGTAAAAATGAAAAAAGCCAATGGGCATTCAGATGACTTAAATAAAATAAATATTTTAAACGATTTATGTCCCTATCTGTTTTAATTAATAAATTGAAACAATTTAAATTGTTTCTTTGTTAAATTTCAATTCAATTATCTAGACTGAGCAGTCATACAAAATTTTACAACTGTACAGATCTTTTAAGAATTAAACAAATTTTGAATTCTTCTATACAATTCATTTTACCTTTTTTCATTTATTTACAATTTTCACAATAAAGCAGATAATAGGTTTAGAGGATAATGATGATTAATTAATATAAGTTAATAATAAATTTTTATATTATAACCTTACTAATAATTATTTATACTGTTAGAAAACTATTCTTGAATACACTGGAATGAACATGAGGGGAAATAGATAATAAATAACATGAGAATAAGTATTTTAATCATAAACACAGTGCTATATCAAGCGCAACCAAAAGAAAAATACTGCAACTGTTTTAACTTAAATTATAATTACTAAAATAACGTACCCTGGACTTGGATCGAGCATCATTCCTCTTGGTTGTGTAATGTTTTCTTTAAGCAACATAACTCTACCAGAACCGTTTTCTCTTGCAACTTCGATAGTGTTCAATCTTGAATCAAGCCAGTATATATTTCCACCAACCCAATCGTAAGCTAAACCTTCAACTAAATCAAGTCCTGAGGATATTACCTGTAATTTAATAAAACTGTGAAACTAAAAATAGTATTTATTATACACACATAAAATACGTACACTACGTTTCCAGGTTTAAAATCCAGGTTCAAAATTACACATTAAACCTTTTTTTTAAATAAAAATTTTAATATCATTTGAAAAAAACAATTAATTATCGTAATTTTTACAAATATTTGCCTTACTCAAATATTTTTTTATTAATTTATTAACATATGTAAAATAAAACAAGGTTTATCTAATTTTTTACTGGTTTTTACTTTTAATCTCATTAAAAAAAAATCCATATTATTGCTAAAATGAATTATCAATTTTAAGGACTCAGCCAAAGTCCTTTATGAAATGGAATATAAATCTTAAAGAATGTAAGGTACTAAATAAGATATTTAATATCATCCCTTACAATCTCATGGTTCTATAATGTATGTTTGGAATCACCCACCACATTCCATAGGCTGCTATGTGTGACAGGTATGGTTACAATTCCAATCACACTTGTTTTTACATGATTGGTAACTGCATGCAATTGGATTTTTGCTAATGTTGTTGGTTATTAATATCTTACAAAGAGAAGGAATGTGTTTGAAAACACATAATTCTTTATTATTAAAATAGTATTATTTTTTTATTTGTAGACTTTTTATGAATAACTTATACTTTAGTATTGATCCCACTTCGTCCTAAATATAATTATTTCAATTTGTTACTACAGTATATCAAATTTAATTATCTAATTTAAATTTTATGGTCAAACTTTTTCTTTTTGCTTATTTTTAAGGAATTATTGTTATCTTACAAGGCAACCAAAGAAATAACATATTTACATAACGATACAAAAGTCATTTCACAAATTAATTTCAGTTTTATTCTAAAATAAAAAAATTACATATAAGAGCTTGGGAATTATTGGTTCCTGTAATTGTTATACTATTTTCTGTAAATCAAATAATTAATTGTCTAGTCAGTAATTCTATTTGTGAATGTGGAACAACCTTTTCAAATTTATAATTATCTGTTGATCACAGTACACTTACTTGTAATTAAATAGTTGTAGTAATAAACTACACTCTACCTACTGTTAAAAAAAACCTTCGAAGAACAAAGAGGCTGATTGTATCAATTGATAAGTGAATTCAAAAGGTTTTGTAGAAAAATCAACAAGAAATGAAGTATGGTTAAGCAGATATATAACTATTACAAAATATTATTCTTAACAATTTAGAAAATTAAGTAATTTTTTCAACATTTTGCAGAATTATTCTGTTAGAGCGGTTTATTATTTTTATAAAGGAAATAGTTTGACATAAGTATTATTTAAATGAGTAATACATCAAGTCAAAATGAATAAATTTAAATTATGAATCAGATGTGTACAGTGATTTTAATGGTTTACAGTTCTGCTAGTTCGTAAAACTTCACTACATTAAGATTTAGAGTTAATTTATTCACAGAAAGTGTTATATAATACTTTTAGTAAATACATTTTAATGTTACTGTATGTTAGGCTATACTTTTAATTTCTTCTTAACTTTTTAAAAATTCAAAAAAACTGCATTCTTACAATCTGATGATTCTGTAATAAGTGGAATATCTCAGAGAGTAGTAAACAGGAAATTTTGGGGTTTAGAAAGAAGTAAAATGCCACTGAATAAAGCCATATTTAATAGACTGATTCTTATTTATTATCACTGATGTTAAAGACAAATGAGTGTAGAAATCAAATCTTCTTAAAAAAAAGAATCACACTAATTAAAACAAGAAAATGTAAAATTATTACATCTTTAGGTTCACTTCCTCAATCAAGCCTTAATATTTTTTTTAGCTTCATGTCAGACCAAAATATAGTACCAGTATGCATATTGGATGTTGTTGCAACAACATTCTCTACTATAACAGGTACCCTTTCCAAACTGTGTTCTTGTAGATCAGCTACTACAATTGAATGTCGATTTGAAATTATCAAAAATGCTGCACTGTGATCTGAAATGAAAATAATTATATTATTATTAGTAAAATTTTATTTAAAAAAATAAATCATATGAATATTTTCTCCCAATGAAACAATCATGAAATAGAAAATTTAAAAAGTAGTTTGAAAATTAGTTGCAAATTATGTCAGAGTTTGTTTTTCATTATATACTGACCAGAACTTAACACATCAATTTAGTCAAATTTCATACCTTTCATTCAAGAAGAGATTTTTGATTTTAAGATTTTGCTTCCTCCTCAAATTCACTTCTGATTTTGTTTCAGGAACTTTTATTTGAAGTAATAATGATTAATTTCTCATAAAAGCCCTTTTTCCTTTTTATATAATAACTTACATGTTACATTAATTTCATAATACAGATGTATGTAAATTATAGTGAATAACAAATAATATTAGCAATACAACAAACAAATTATCATAGATTATTATAGAATAGAATTAATTAATCAGTTAATATTTTATTCTGAATTATACTGATCATACATAATATAATGTGCAATAAATCTGCTATTCTTATATATCTATTGTATTGTAATACAGCAAGGTATAGGTCATTTTTCAAAATATATTACAGTAATATTATTTGTAAGATATTACTGTTTAATTCTAACTTTTTTTCTATTTATATGAATGTACAGAATTTTTTTAATATTATTGTGATTTATAGAAGAAATAAAATTATTATTAAATAACAATAAATTTCACTAATATAAATTGAATATATATAAAGAACATTAACAACAGTTTTATGTAGAATGCACTGCAGTAGATTTAATTTTTATTTTATTATTAATTTTAAACATTCTGGCTGTCTTATTAACATAATTAATAAAAAAATTGTTACTTTAAAGATGAACACAAAAATTTATAAAAAAAGGCCTTGTCATTTTATGTGTGTAATTAATTAAAAGCAAGTTTAAGATTTGTTCTCAAATATTCTTATGCTTTCATCTACATATTATAAAACAAAGAAAATTATATAAAATTAAACCCTGCACACACACACACACCTATTCTTTAACTTTCACCTAAGTAAAACAACAGACTTATTTAAAGCTTTGCAGGTTCTTTTGTCCGTTTCCAATTTATATCCTTCAGCACATGTACAATAGAAACTTCCTTTAGTATTTGTACACTCTTGAGAACACATGCCAGGTGGATCGCATTCATTCCAGTCTTGACAAGTCACGGCTGTCATTCGCTAAAATTTCACCAGGTGGACAAGTACATAGCACACCCTAAAAGAAAGTTAAATTAATAATAAAGTATTAATTAATATTTTAATAATATCCGGATAATAATTTATAAATATCATAAAAATAATGTTTGAGATTGCATTAAAAAGACAATAAAAAAATACCATTAAAAAACCTTATAAAATTAATAATTTTCATTAATTCGTAGTTGATAAACATATTTATTTCCCAAATTTATTTTTAAAATTTATACCAATGTAAAATATTAACTTACATTCTGAATTTGAGGTACTCTAAAAAACATTAACTGACTGGCCAGTTAGTATACTGGTTAGCATGTAGTAGCTACTTGCTTGTAGCAGCTTGCCTTTTTTGTCTAATTTGTGCCACAGGTTTAAGGTTTATGGGTTTAGGTTTAATTTCTAACATGGTTTTTCACCTACCATTTCATTTTTAATCTTTCTTGTAAAATATAAGCAGAAGTATATTTGAGGTTGTTATAATAAATTGTGAAAATCTTGCAGTTTATTTGAATTTTATCCCATCATATTTTTGTTTGTTTTTTGATGAATCAAATATTTTTTATACTTCTGTTGATGCAACACATAATGTCTCTGGAACTCAAAACTTGTTCTATTTCCTTTGTGTGTACTAAATTTTTATGACAGATATTGAGTCTATATCAGTCTGAATTAATTTAGTTTGTAATTTAAACTTTATGAATAAATTGCACTATGAAATAGAATATATTGATTTGTGGTTTATTATTTTTTAGCCATTAGATGAATTAAGCAGTAAGGCGGTTCCTGATAATATAAATCTGAGAAGACCATTACATTTGGATGAGCCTTTAGGTAAAACATTTTTAATGGCTTTATGTATTTTTTAAGAATTTTATTTAAATCCTTTTGACAACACAAATGTTTTCAGCAAAAGTGCTGCTGTCATTGTTGCACTATGATTTCAATTAAAATTATTAGTGGTAATTTTTTTTTAAAACCACGTAAATAAGATGTCATCACACACACACACACACACACACACACACACACACACACACACACACACACATGCATACATTCATACATTCAATCATACATATATATATATATATAATAATGTTATTTTTAAACAAATAACATTAATTTAGTTGACAAACAGATCTGGTTCAAAGATAATTTGGATGACAACTTATTTTCATATCATTTTCATGACATATATATATATAAAAGAGATATTCCAATTAACATTTTATTGTAAAATGTATCTGTTTCATTTTTAGTTAATCATAAAATGATATGAAAATTCTTTATTGGGCTTTATGTTTTAGAGACCTAACAAAATATAATAAGCATTAGTATTGCAATTAGTCAAAATTTTGGGGATCTAACTTCTTTAATTTCTGATTGTTTTGAGTTAAAAAAAAGGGTAAAATTCTGTAGGTGTGTATTTGTTTGGGTGTTGGCATTTATCTACCATAATGTGTCTAACATACATTCATGAAATTTCATATGATAACCTGCATATACGTAATATCGATGATGTTAAATTTTAATGAAAATTGAACAAGGTGGTGGAATTAATAAAAATAAAGTTTTGTAACCGTACTTTCAATTAAAAAGAATTGTAAAACAAAATATAAAAGCACAAACAAACAAAAGCAAATAAAAATTTCACCAACACCGATCAGGACTTTTAACATAAATGTGCAGAGCTGATTTAGTGTAAAAGATTTCAAGCCATCAGTTACTGCTATTACTTTGCTTTGTGATCTTGCTACTACTATAGATATTATTAAAATATTTTAAAGTTATAAAATTGTGAAAATCTTGCAGTTTATTTGAATTTTATCCCATCATATTTTTGTTTGTTTTTTGATGAATCAAATATTTTTTATACTTCTGTTGATGCAACACATAATGTCTCTGGAACTCAAAACTTGTTCCACAAGTGCAATCTGTGAATTGAGATATACAGAATGTTGAGGGGATATCTTGAGATATAGCAGGTTGCAGTTCATATCTGAATAATGTCTTAAATTTTGTGACATAAATGAAATGCCTCACTAAAATCCTACATCCTCCCAGGATAAGTAGGGTATCCTGAGAATGTCTTAAAATTCAAGTAAATATAGAAAATCCCTGAAAATTTTTAAATTTATCTTTTTAATTTATCAATAATAAAATTAATATTATTAAATTTAAGTTTACAGAATCCCTTTGATTCTTTGAACTCCCATTCTCACAGAATTTATGTAGCATAATTTAATTATAGGGAACAGAACTGGTTAACGGGCTATCAATGTTATTATATTGTTATATGCGACTATCCTTGAATATGTTGTCATCTAACAAACAGAATAACATAAATTTTACCCTTGATCGTGTAAATTTGAGGTGACCATTACTATTTTCTACCCAGCACAGTAAATCGAAAATTCCTAATCCAAATTGAAAACAGTTTGTTGGTCTTTTCTTATAGTTAAGGACTCTTTGTAATACTTGAATAACTCCCAAATAAAAGTTCATAATGCTTAAACAGTTAGTTTAATTATTTTCTTTGTAGAGAGGGGCAATTCCTGCAATACCCTGATTGCAGTATCAGGATATTGGAAAGTTTTGTAGATTACTTCTTGATTGACACTTAGTACTGATGAACTAATTCTTGTTTTAAATGTGTGATTTATTTTATCTATTTGTATATCTTATGTATTGTGGCATTTGCAATGTGAAATATATATTACGCGATGAATTGAAATAATTATTTATAAAGTATTGTAAAAGAATAATTAATAAAGTGCAACTTTCAAATATATAAAATACTTGTTAGAAAACAACTGACCTTGAAATGGTTCTGACCAATCAGCAGAGATGGATTGGATGCATATAGGTGGTTTATATCTTAAAAATTAATTATATTGAATCAGATTAATTCGATTTAGGGAGGTGCACAAAGAACATTTATTGGGGATGGATATAAAGTGCTTTGTACTTAACTTTATGGGATTAATTTAAAAATTATTATTCATATTTAAATTTACAGGTGAATATGAACTTATAAAAAAAATTAGAAAAATTGCAGAACTTAACCAAGTATGGCGGTCATATATTGGTATGGGATACCATAATTGTTGCGTCCCGCATACTATAATGAGAAATATTTTTGAAAATCCAGGCTGGTAAGTCAATTTATCTCTGTATTAAATGTTCATGGTTTTCTTATTTTTTTAATCAGTACTTGTTATTTTTCTTTTATTACAAACCTATATAATGCAGCATTATAGTAGAAATCTTTTTTCAAAGTATAGAACAAAAATAACTTCTTACCACAAATATGGCCGTAAAATAATTTCCTGAAACATATAAGTCAATGATCCCTAAGATAACACGAAGCATTGTGAATTACTATTAAAATACTTTAAGAAAATGCCACAAATTAAACTTTAAAGATAATAAAAAATAATTTTGACCTTACCTAACAAAAGAATAAACAAAAACATACTTTCAGAATACACCAAGAACAATAGATAATTAACATGCTCATCCACAACATCTTAAGTAATCAGCCTCATAAACTATCTGCTTAAGTATAATCTACTCATGTCCCCTAAAGAGCACATAAGGACTCTTCACTACAGAATGTCTAACACCTAGATTCTCATTCTGTGTAACAGCACACTCATCGATAGTCTTATACAAAATTAATAAAAATACTAAAAAAGGTAAGTGAAACAAAAAATACATCATATTAATATATATAAAACATAAAGAATCGGAGAAAATAGCTTATAAATTAAAAAAATCTGGATGCAGTGTGGCTTTTCAAACATTGATCAGACAAAATAAACAATTTTACACAGAAAAGAAACAACCTGGAATATTTCACTATTCTGTAGTATGTAAACTGAATTGTTCAAACCACACAATTTTCTACATCAGTCAAACAGGGTACAATTTCATTCTAAGATATAATGAATATTATAAAAGCTTTCCACATCAACGTAGAACCAATATTTGCCAGTAATCTTGTCGACACAATAAGCATGTCGACCGACATTAATAATAAACTTGATATTCTTAATTTTCAGAAAAGAATTGCTTATTAACATACTCAAACGTTATGAAATAGAAGAAAATTTCATTCATAACTGCATTGCTGGGACTTGAAGATTAAAATGTTTTATTTTAAATAATGAAAAAGACAAACAAATGTTTTAAGACTGAGAGGTGTTGCTATCATCAACCATATCACATATAAAAATGTAATAATTTTAAGAAGTGAAATAAACAAAGGTCAGGGCAAGGCAATTACTTTTATACCGAGATTTTGAATACTAGATTTTGGATATCGGTACTCTTTGGGATTCATCTCAGAAATGGTTGATCTGAGATTGTACAAGACTACATTTCATTTACATTCATACATATCGTCCTCATTCATCTTCTGAAATAATACCTTGTGGTGATTCCGGAGACTAAACAGAAAAGAAAAAAGGGATAAGGGCGGGCAATAATGATCAGATGAGGAAGCGGTTATAATGTTACCAGTTGTAAATAATTACAACCATTGAACTCAGTAAGTCAGGTAAACAAAAAAAGAAGAGACTTAAGAAGCAAGAAATTCATCTCCTGAAACCAGAGTTAATGGAAAAAGATGAAGAAGAAACATTGATAAAATCCAGTTTCTCTTCTTCATCTCAGTCTGTATACAAGAAAGGTGACTGCCTCAGCATTTCTTTGCAACTCACTTAAAGAGAGTGTGTTATCCCCTTCATAAACTAAGGCCCCGTCAGGTGCATCCCTGCTAGACCAAAAGATACTGCCAAGGCCTTCAGAGAACAGAGGAAGAAAGGATGCAAAAATTTAGCAATTCTCCCAAGGATAACCGTAGTCAAAATTTTCAAACTTACACAATCTAATAAGATCAGAACGCAATACAAAATTCCATCCAGTTTATCTACTGGTTGTAACGAACCAGCATCTACTTATTGTAACGAATACCATGATTCAATTTCCAGAAAATGTCATTATTTGTATATATATATATATATATATATATATATATATATATATTTCACTTTCTTGTGGACACGATAACTGCCATAATCTTGTGCCAGTCACTTTCAAATTGACACAAAGTATAATGACCCAAAATTTTGGTCGAGTTCCTAAATGGGTAAAATCAAGCCATGGGGGGAAGCTTTTTCAAAAAAACAAAATATCTCTGTAACTTTCTTATTAAGTAAAATATCAAATTAATTTAAAGTTCCTACTATTCTTTGGATAAGGGCCTAAACCTTATCTAAGTAAAGTTTTTTGATATCACCAACCATTGGCCCAGGGGGTGGGAAGAATGGAGTTTTGAAGACAAAAAAAAATCATACCTCCCTTAGTAGATACAGTATCAAATCGGTTGAAAGTGGTCTTCAGTCCTCTAAACATTACTTAAAATATTTGTCTGAAACAATGACCAACCCTTATGACAAGGGATGACCAAAATTTTGCTGGAATTGTAAGATGACGAGGGGGGCTTGTCATATGCTAAACATGTGAAACCTTTTTCACGTGCAACCATTGTCATATTGAGTAAATTTGTAGTTTTTCTTAACTTTAAGGTGGAAATCGTTTTTATCTCTTACTTAGCACCGGTGAAATATACCTCCGCCTTTCAGCATGTCGAAAGGAATTTTTTATAACCGACTCAGCGTAATCTTGAGAGATTTTTGATATGTTTATTTCAGTTGTTAATAGTTATGAAGTACGTATAACTTATTTATTTTTTCCTATCGATATAAATTTGATAGAATACAGAAAAAAATTAGTTTTTATTTAAAAGTGATCTAATCGCATTGCTACAAGCCTTGTAGCAATATGTTTAATCTGCTCAGAAGACCAGTTTTCTCATTATGTAATTAAGATGTAAAAGCTGTAAAAATATACCTTTCAAATAGTGTTGGTGGTTTTCAGTAAGGTTTATAAATACAGATGGTTAATGGCTAAATGCAGATGGTGGGAATAAGTTAATAATGAGTTAATGAAGAAGTTGATGAATGACATATCATGAACTGGTTTGAACCATCAAGAGTATTTACATTATAAATGGTTAAATGTGTTTGTCTCCTACCATAGCAGTTCATAATATTAATAATAATAATCAAATTTTATATCAATTTTGCCATAATATTGATCATCTTAAAATATATTTTTTGATATATTGTTTATATAACTTTTTAAATAAAAAGTTTATCCTATAAAAGTTTTGTTTTATTTTGAGTTAATATTCCTTAAAATGACTTTTTATCTGTGTTTTTTAGGTTGGTATTTCACTTGATGAAATTGTATCGCATGATGATGTAAGCGATTTGCTTTGGATCTTTGGATGTGAAACATAGTTAGAAGAGGTATAGTATATATTTTTAAACTACATAAACAATATTTGAATTCATTTACTATTATTTTGAAAAAAGTGTAAATTTTAATGTAATTTCATAAACATTTTAGTACATTTTATGAATATTTTTTAATGCATTAATCTATAATTCTTATGTTCACACTGAAATTGTTAATGAGTTAACACTTTCAGCCGTACATCTTGCTCTAGTAATATGTTAAAGTAAATATGAATGACAAATTTAGTTCTAAAACTGTGTCAGTGACCATATTTCTTTCTTTCCAGCCAGGAGGGCTGGCTTTACCATTAGTTTGGCTTGTTGTGCAATCCCTTCATAGGAAACAAGAGTCCTTGACTAATTCTTCAGGCAAGGTCTTACTGATACCAATCTGTAGGTGGTAGCATAGTACATAGATGGAACCAGGGCAGCTGACCGTAATACTTACCTAAGTTCCTAAGTAAGAAGGATAAGGATAACAAAAGGGTAGGGAACAGGCAAGGAACAATCAACCGATTGGTCCTGATTTGGTTAGTTTACTGTCTTCTCAGGAATGATAGTTTCTTTTTTTACTATTATAATAAAAATCTTGCAGTAGGGGGCTGCATATGTTGAGAATTTTAAGTGAAGGGGATTTACACAAAATCAGATAGCAAATACGATTGTCATTTTGTGTACGATGTGTGTGCATACGTTAGTACTGTTTAAGATATAAATAAATATTGTTACAAGAAATGTCAAGCAATTTACCTCTTTGTTTCCTTGCTCTACCTTCAATTAATGCTTTTTCCTTCTGGTATACTCTGATCATCCTCTCTATTCCGTACTCTACCCATTAAATAATAATCTATTCAAAAGCATTCAAAATCGTGTTTTATGAAACATAAATAATGTTCAGACATTGTATAGATAATGTTATGTTTTACTTGTTAAATCTTTGTAGGGTTGTATTTTTAAATAGGTGTTCCAATTTTTTGTTTCTTTTATATAGAAAGAGAGATTGTAAGATTTGTAGATTGTTACCTAACCCAAAATTTAGTTATTTAACACCTATCTAAATAATTTTTTTCATGACTGAAACTAGGAATTGTAATAAATATTTAAAAATTTTTCAGTATTTGGAACCTTCTAAAAAGAATCCATTCCTCACCAAAGCACTATTTCCTCTTCATGCCTGGACCACAAAAAAATGTAAGATTTTATTTATTTTTATTTGTTAACAGGAAAATAAACTGATTATTGATATAACTTATGTCTGAAATTTTTTCAAATCACCAGAAAAATGATATACAATTAACCTAATTTTTGTAGGGATTAGAATCTTATAATTTTTAAGAAAACCTTTTTTTAGAAAATTTCTTTTATTATTCATTAGTGTTATTTTAGAGAAATAAGGGGACATTCATTATGAAAGTACATTTTTTAAATTTTAATATGCTCTAAAGAAATTAGAATAGGAAATTTTAAAAAACTTGATTTTTTAACATAAAAGGTTGAAATATTCAAAATTAATAAAATATGCAAATTACTTTAATTAGGTTTCTTAAAAATGTAGTGAAATCCATAGAAGAAATTGGTTACAAAAAAGTAAAAACTGATTGTTGTAATGTTAAACATTATATAATAAGAACATATAATAAACAAGAACTTACTGATCCCTGTCTTTAACCAAATGTGATACACTCCTATTTTGTGGAGCCACATGATCTGACAAATATGTGCTATTAAGTAAACATCAAAATCCTTTTGTAACATATTTTTTATTTAATTGTAGGAATTGTTTATATTAAATAGCGTGTAAATAAAACTACACAAAGTATTCTAAAAAGTTAAAAATATCTTTGAAAATAATTTATTAGGTGTAACAGAGAAGAATCTTTAAAACACAAAGTCTGGTTATATTAAACATATAACCATAAACAAGAAGTAAGATAAACAGTTTCATTTCTAATTATCAAATAAAATTATAAACTAGGTGAAATTAATAAAAAAAAAATTTAATTGCAGTTAAATAAACTATTTTAAAATTCATCTCGTAAATATTACATAATGTTATGAATGATTTGAATAGTATAGTGTACTGCCTAGAAAATCAGGTATATAAAGGAACATATTTACCAACAATATAGGCTATAAGAAAAACTAAAGATTTCTTTCTATAAAGGTTCAGTGTAATTAAAGAAACATATCTGTAACTGAGTAGAGCTGCCCTGGAATTACACCAATCATTCATATTAAACAACATTTTTCTAATTTCCGTTTGTTTTTTTTTTTTACAAAGATATAGTTATTATGCCATACTCTATGTGCTTAGTAAAGGATGTTTTTTTATCTTGTATGTAAAAAGAATTTTCCTTTTATTTCTTGATACCTGAAGTTTTTTCTGAATATCAGATCAATTTGGTAAAATGCCTCGTTCTTTAAGACAAGTCAGATCAAAGATTAGATACATGCTAAATACAATAAACAGTTTCAATTTGAAACCAAACTCTTTGTATATGGCGTGTGTGTGTGTGTGTGTTTTGGTGAAATCTGTTCAAAAAGTATCATACCTATCTTTTTCTTGAAAATTACTTGAATGTGATCAGTAAAGTTTGGTAAAAGTGCAGGACTATGTTCCACGTGTATTTTTTGTAATTGCATAGAGGATGTCATTTGTTATTCAGCAGCTATTGCATGCATGAGTTTTGCAGGGCTTGTTGCAATTTTATTTTGTGCATAATGATGATATACACTAAACATTATTATATCAAGTTCTGCCAAAAGCTTAGTGAAACACAAAGAAAAACGATTAAGAAGATTAAGGAGACTTTTGGGAGTGAAGCTACAGGGGTAATAAATGTTACAGAATGGAATAATAATTTTCAAAATAGTGACACTTCAGTTGAGAGTGAACAACACACCAATAGGATATTAACAAGCCGAACTCCAAATATCATTAACAATATATGCAATTTGACATGGAAAATCATCTGCTGACTAAGAAATTACAAAGGACATTGGGATTAGTGATGAGTTCACCTGATTTTAAAGGATGAATTGAGCTTGTAGACACAGACCATGAAATTTGTGCCAAAGTTGCTTTACTTGAGCAGAAAAAGATTTGTTTTGATGTTGCATAGTAGTATACCAATGTGATCCTAAATCTCTTAAGACCAAGTTGTCGATGAATCTTGGGTATATGGATATAACCCAGAAACGAAAGCTCAGTTGACAGTTATCAGGATTTCCATGCACACTGGAAAACCTGGAATTTGAAAAATCTTTAAGTTCTGGAAATTTCTTGGAATTTGAGCTTATTTGTCATAAAATATTTATTACTGATGTAGAAATTTTGCAAAATGTTACTTATTTTTCCATACTATTATTTTAACCAAGTTCATTTTTTAATAGAATATATTCTGAAAATAAGGGAGGTTGAAAGATATCTAATTTTATTATTTCTATCATTAGTTTTATTATCTTTGTCAATCAAAAAAAAAAAAATTATGACAAATAAAAAAAGTATGAGTTTCATAAAATACCTTGAAATTTTTATCTATGTCTCCACATACAACAAACAATTTTTCCACATCACTAAATGTGTTTCACTGACTTTATTAAATTTAAGTTTCACTGACTCTACTAAATTGAAGTTGTAGAAAAAAATTGATGATCAATATCATTGATGCTTTTTTTATGCTTAACAGATGTTGTGTAGGATTTTGAGTGTAATTTTTTAGCTGTTACTGATCTTTTTAATGCCTAAATAAATCACCATCATTTCCAAGGCCAAAGAAAGCAAGACAAGTGAAAATGAAGCTGACTGTTTTTTTTTTAATTTCCTCAGAGTTGTGCAACCCAAGTATACCCCAGAATTCTAAACTATAAAGAAACAGAACTCTCTAAAGGACCTCCATTACCTTTGTCATGCAGTTTGGTGCAAGAGATTGGATCTATGGAAATTACATAAATGTCAGTTGCATCATAACACACACGCCTATTTGTCACATGTAATCCAGAACTTCAAATACAGAAAGTATTTATTCTGTATAGTCAAATACAGAAATCCTCAGTTCACTAGAACCTAAGACATTTTTTTGAAATCACTACTCGCCAGATATGGCTCCTTGTAATTTCTGGTAACTTCAAATGCTTCTGAAAGTGTTCTGATGTCACAGCTGGGAGATATAATGATGAATGTGATAGCACAACTTGTAGAAATAGCAAAAGAGATGTACAAAAAATATTTTCAGTATTATGATAAGAGGCTATTTTGTAGGAAACAAAGATTTATAGCCACTTGGTCAATGGTCAGACAATGGAATAGAGAGGATGATCAGAGTATACCAGAAGGAAAAAGCATTAATTGAAGGTAGAGCAAGGAAACAAAGAGGTAAATTGCTTGACATTTCTTGTAACAATATTTATTTATATCTTAAACAGTACTAACGTATGCACACACATCGTACACAAAATGACAATCGTATTTGCTATCTGATTTTGTGTAAATCCCCTTCACTTAAAATTCTCAACATATGCAGCCCCCTACTGCAAGATTTTTATTATAATAGTAAAAAAAGAAACTATCATTCCTGAGAAGACAGTAAACTAACCAAATCAGGACCAATCGGTTGATTGTTCCTTGCCTGTTCCCTACCCTTTTGTTATCCTTATCCTTCTTACTTAGGAACTTAGGTAAGTATTACGGTCAGCTGCCCTGGTTCCATCTATGTACTATGCTACCACCTACAGATTGGTATCAGTAAGACCTTGCCTGAAGAATTAGTCAAGGACTCTTGTTTCCTATGAAGGGATTGCACAACAAGCCAAACTAATGGTAAAGCCAGCCCTCCTGGCTGGAAAGAAAGAAATATGGTCACTGACACAGTTTTAGAACTAAATTTGTCATTCATATTTACTTTAACATATTACTAGAGCAAGATGTACGGCTGAAAGTGTTAACTCATTAACAATTTCAGTGTGAACATAAGAATTATAGATTAATGCATTAAAAAATATTCATAAAATGTACTAAAATGTTTATGAAATTACATTAAAATTTACACTTTTTTCAAAATAATAGTAAATGAATTCAAATATTGTTTATGTAGTTTAAAAATATATACTATACCTCTTCTAACTATGTTTCACATCCAAAGATCCAAAGCAAATCGCTTACATCATCATGCGATACAATTTCATCAAGTGAAATACCAACCTAAAAAACACAGATAAAAAGTCATTTTAAGGAATATTAACTCAAAATAAAACAAAACTTTTATAGGATAAACTTTTTATTTAAAAAGTTATATAAACAATATATCAAAAAATATATTTTAAGATGATCAATATTATGGCAAAATTGATATAAAATTTGATTATTATTATTAATATTATGAACTGCTATGGTAGGAGACAAACACATTTAACCATTTATAATGTAAATACTCTTGATGGTTCAAACCAGTTCATGATATGTCATTCATCAACTTCTTCATTAACTCATTATTAACTTATTCCCACCATCTGCATTTAGCCATTAACCATCTGTATTTATAAACCTTACTGAAAACCACCAACACTATTTGAAAGGTATATTTTTACAGCTTTTACATCTTAATTACATAATGAGAAAACTGGTCTTCTGAGCAGATTAAACATATTGCTACAAGGCTTGTAGCAATGCGATTAGATCACTTTTAAATAAAAACTAATTTTTTTCTGTATTCTATCAAATTTATATCGATAGGAAAAAATAAATAAGTTATACGTACTTCATAACTATTAACAACTGAAATAAACATATCAAAAATCTCTCAAGATTACGCTGAGTCGGTTATAAAAAATTCCTTTCGACATGCTGAAAGGCGGAGGTATATTTCACCGGTGCTAAGTAAGAGATAAAAACGATTTCCACCTTAAAGTTAAGAAAAACTACAAATTTACTCAATATGACAATGGTTGCACGTGAAAAAGGTTTCACATGTTTAGCATATGACAAGCCCCCCTCGTCATCTTACAATTCCAGCAAAATTTTGGTCATCCCTTGTCATAAGGGTTGGTCATTGTTTCAGACAAATATTTTAAGTAATGTTTAGAGGACTGAAGACCACTTTCAACCGATTTGATACTGTATCTACTAAGGGAGGTATGATTTTTTTTTGTCTTCAAAACTCCATTCTTCCCACCCCCTGGGCCAATGGTTGGTGATATCAAAAAACTTTACTTAGATAAGGTTTAGGCCCTTATCCAAAGAATAGTAGGAACTTTAAATTAATTTGATATTTTACTTAATAAGAAAGTTACAGAGATATTTTGTTTTTTTGAAAAAGCTTCCCCCCATGGCTTGATTTTACCCATTTAGGAACTCGACCAAAATTTTGGGTCATTATACTTTGTGTCAATTTGAAAGTGACTGGCACAAGATTATGGCAGTTATCGTGTCCACAAGAAAGTGAAATATATATATATATATATATATATATACAAATAATGACATTTTCTGGAAATTGAATCATGGTATTCGTTACAATAAGTAGATGCTGGTTCGTTACAACCAGTAGATAAACTGGATGGAATTTTGTATTGCGTTCTGATCTTATTAGATTGTGTAAGTTTGAAAATTTTGACTACGGTTATCCTTGGGAGAATTGCTAAATTTTTGCATCCTTTCTTCCTCTGTTCTCTGAAGGCCTTGGCAGTATCTTTTGGTCTAGCAGGGATGCACCTGACGGGGCCTTAGTTTATGAAGGGGATAACACACTCTCTTTAAGTGAGTTGCAAAGAAATGCTGAGGCAGTCACCTTTCTTGTATACAGACTGAGATGAAGAAGAGAAACTGGATTTTATCAATGTTTCTTCTTCATCTTTTTCCATTAACTCTGGTTTCAGGAGATGAATTTCTTGCTTCTTAAGTCTCTTCTTTTTTTGTTTACCTGACTTACTGAGTTCAATGGTTGTAATTATTTACAACTGGTAACATTATAACCGCTTCCTCATCTGATCATTATTGCCCGCCCTTATCCCTTTTTTCTTTTCTGTTTAGTCTCCGGAATCACCACAAGGTATTATTTCAGAAGATGAATGAGGACGATATGTATGAATGTAAATGAAATGTAGTCTTGTACAATCTCAGATCAACCATTTCTGAGATGAATCCCAAAGAGTACCGATATCCAAAATCTAGTATTCAAAATCTCGGTATAAAAGTAATTGCCTTGCCCTGACCTTTGTTTATTTCACTTCTTAAAATTATTACATTTTTATATGTGATATGGTTGATGATAGCAACACCTCTCAGTCTTAAAACATTTGTTTGTCTTTTTCATTATTTAAAATAAAACATTTTAATCTTCAAGTCCCAGCAATGCAGTTATGAATGAAATTTTCTTCTATTTCATAACGTTTGAGTATGTTAATAAGCAATTCTTTTCTGAAAATTAAGAATATCAAGTTTATTATTAATGTCGGTCGACATGCTTATTGTGTCGACAAGATTACTGGCAAATATTGGTTCTACGTTGATGTGGAAAGCTTTTATAATATTCATTATATCTTAGAATGAAATTGTACCCTGTTTGACTGATGTAGAAAATTGTGTGGTTTGAACAATTCAGTTTACATACTACAGAATAGTGAAATATTCCAGGTTGTTTCTTTTCTGTGTAAAATTGTTTATTTTGTCTGATCAATGTTTGAAAAGCCACACTGCATCCAGATTTTTTTAATTTATAAGCTATTTTCTCCGATTCTTTATGTTTTATATATATTAATATGATGTATTTTTTGTTTCACTTACCTTTTTTAGTATTTTTATTAATTTTGTATAAGACTATCGATGAGTGTGCTGTTACACAGAATGAGAATCTAGGTGTTAGACATTCTGTAGTGAAGAGTCCTTATGTGCTCTTTAGGGGACATGAGTAGATTATACTTAAGCAGATAGTTTATGAGGCTGATTACTTAAGATGTTGTGGATGAGCATGTTAATTATCTATTGTTCTTGGTGTATTCTGAAAGTATGTTTTTGTTTATTCTTTTGTTAGGTAAGGTCAAAATTATTTTTTATTATCTTTAAAGTTTAATTTGTGGCATTTTCTTAAAGTATTTTAATAGTAATTCACAATGCTTCGTGTTATCTTAGGGATCATTGACTTATATGTTTCAGGAAATTATTTTACGGCCATATTTGTGGTAAGAAGTTATTTTTGTTCTATACTTTGAAAAAAGATTTCTACTATAATGCTGCATTATATAGGTTTGTAATAAAAGAAAAATAACAAGTACTGATTAAAAAAATAAGAAAACCATGAACATTTAATACAGAGATAAATTGACTTACCAGCCTGGATTTTCAAAAATATTTCTCATTATAGTATGCGGGACGCAACAATTATGGTATCCCATACCAATATATGACCGCCATACTTGGTTAAGTTCTGCAATTTTTCTAATTTTTTTTATAAGTTCATATTCACCTGTAAATTTAAATATGAATAATAATTTTTAAATTAATCCCATAAAGTTAAGTACAAAGCACTTTATATCCATCCCCAATAAATGTTCTTTGTGCACCTCCCTAAATCGAATTAATCTGATTCAATATAATTAATTTTTAAGATATAAACCACCTATATGCATCCAATCCATCTCTGCTGATTGGTCAGAACCATTTCAAGGTCAGTTGTTTTCTAACAAGTATTTTATATATTTGAAAGTTGCACTTTATTAATTATTCTTTTACAATACTTTATAAATAATTATTTCAATTCATCGCGTAATATATATTTCACATTGCAAATGCCACAATACATAAGATATACAAATAGATAAAATAAATCACACATTTAAAACAAGAATTAGTTCATCAGTACTAAGTGTCAATCAAGAAGTAATCTACAAAACTTTCCAATATCCTGATACTGCAATCAGGGTATTGCAGGAATTGCCCCTCTCTACAAAGAAAATAATTAAACTAACTGTTTAAGCATTATGAACTTTTATTTGGGAGTTATTCAAGTATTACAAAGAGTCCTTAACTATAAGAAAAGACCAACAAACTGTTTTCAATTTGGATTAGGAATTTTCGATTTACTGTGCTGGGTAGAAAATAGTAATGGTCACCTCAAATTTACACGATCAAGGGTAAAATTTATGTTATTCTGTTTGTTAGATGACAACATATTCAAGGATAGTCGCATATAACAATATAATAACATTGATAGCCCGTTAACCAGTTCTGTTCCCTATAATTAAATTATGCTACATAAATTCTGTGAGAATGGGAGTTCAAAGAATCAAAGGGATTCTGTAAACTTAAATTTAATAATATTAATTTTATTATTGATAAATTAAAAAGATAAATTTAAAAATTTTCAGGGATTTTCTATATTTACTTGAATTTTAAGACATTCTCAGGATACCCTACTTATCCTGGGAGGATGTAGGATTTTAGTGAGGCATTTCATTTATGTCACAAAATTTAAGACATTATTCAGATATGAACTGCAACCTGCTATATCTCAAGATATCCCCTCAACATTCTGTATATCTCAATTCACAGATTGCACTTGTGGAACAAGTTTTGAGTTCCAGAGACATTATGTGTTGCATCAACAGAAGTATAAAAAATATTTGATTCATCAAAAAACAAACAAAAATATGATGGGATAAAATTCAAATAAACTGCAAGATTTTCACAATTTTATAACTTTAAAATATTTTAATAATATCTATAGTAGTAGCAAGATCACAAAGCAAAGTAATAGCAGTAACTGATGGCTTGAAATCTTTTACACTAAATCAGCTCTGCACATTTATGTTAAAAGTCCTGATCGGTGTTGGTGAAATTTTTATTTGCTTTTGTTTGTTTGTGCTTTTATATTTTGTTTTACAATTCTTTTTAATTGAAAGTACGGTTACAAAACTTTATTTTTATTAATTCCACCACCTTGTTCAATTTTCATTAAAATTTAACATCATCGATATTACGTATATGCAGGTTATCATATGAAATTTCATGAATGTATGTTAGACACATTATGGTAGATAAATGCCAACACCCAAACAAATACACACCTACAGAATTTTACCCTTTTTTTTAACTCAAAACAATCAGAAATTAAAGAAGTTAGATCCCCAAAATTTTGACTAATTGCAATACTAATGCTTATTATATTTTGTTAGGTCTCTAAAACATAAAGCCCAATAAAGAATTTTCATATCATTTTATGATTAACTAAAAATGAAACAGATACATTTTACAATAAAATGTTAATTGGAATATCTCTTTTATATATATATATGTCATGAAAATGATATGAAAATAAGTTGTCATCCAAATTATCTTTGAACCAGATCTGTTTGTCAACTAAATTAATGTTATTTGTTTAAAAATAACATTATTATATATATATATATATGTATGATTGAATGTATGAATGTATGCATGTGTGTGTGTGTGTGTGTGTGTGTGTGTGTGTGTGTGTGTGTGTGTGATGACATCTTATTTACGTGGTTTTAAAAAAAAATTACCACTAATAATTTTAATTGAAATCATAGTGCAACAATGACAGCAGCACTTTTGCTGAAAACATTTGTGTTGTCAAAAGGATTTAAATAAAATTCTTAAAAAATACATAAAGCCATTAAAAATGTTTTACCTAAAGGCTCATCCAAATGTAATGGTCTTCTCAGATTTATATTATCAGGAACCGCCTTACTGCTTAATTCATCTAATGGCTAAAAAATAATAAACCACAAATCAATATATTCTATTTCATAGTGCAATTTATTCATAAAGTTTAAATTACAAACTAAATTAATTCAGACTGATATAGACTCAATATCTGTCATAAAAATTTAGTACACACAAAGGAAATAGAAAATAATTTTGGATATGAACATCAAAAAAAAATTGAAAAGAAACTTCAGTTAGGAATTTACAGAAAACCACCAGGAGAATGCAACAACATGATCAAGAAAACATCATTAGCAAAGTAATGAACACCATTATATTAGTATGCTATTGAAAAGTAGTACATACAATAAAAGCCCTAACATAAATAAAAAGATAAAAGAAATGACCAAATATGTGATTTTAAGTTAATTTAATTCAACTTTTTGCAAGGATGAATTTGGATAAAATGTTTATCAGTTAATGAAACAGTCGTATTTTAGCCATATATTACTATACAGACAAAATAGACAGACATTAAGAATATGACTTTAATACTGAGAAACTCTATTTGCAGTCATTACCTAATAATTTTTGTTAATCTATTTTTTTTTTAATATTTTGCCGTTATTTTTAATATATACGAGTATGTATACAGAGTGGTGCACGAAATTATCTAACATTTGGTTTTGTTAAAAAATATTTATTTGAATTGCGATACAGAAAAGTAAAATACAATGTGTTTAGTATATACCTGGAGATTATGTTCTGCTTATCATATGTTCAATATGACCACCATCACATCTAGCAAATCCATCAACATGAACTCCTACATTGTTAGTAACTCGACGACAAATATCCTCAGTTATCTCATTGCACGCCTCGATGATCGGGACCCACAGTTCCATCACTGCACAAGGATGTTTAGGAAAATTTTTTTCCTTCTTTAATCCCCAAAGAAAATAATCACACGGATTCAAATCAGGACTGTTCGGGGGCAGTTCTATTTGCACACAAAACGATTACGAAATCGGTTTGAAATGACATTTGCGTTAAAAGTTTCATGCAAAAAGTCTAAACCAACATTAGCTGTGAGTGGTCTGGCTCCATCCTGCATGAATAGAGTTGCTGTACGTCCTGATTTTTTGAGACTGTCACTTGTTTTATCCTCAACGTCCTGGTGTCCCGAGAAGGATTTTCAGGATATTAAATTATCCCGGTTTGGTAAATAATATAAACATTATTTTTCGGAAGACAAATTTCACTCTAATTTAGGGAAATTTTATGCGTTGAGGGTTGACAACTTCTGACCTGCGCGCCTGCCTGCAGACAGCAGATGTCAAACCAAAACAAAAGCCAAATCAAGGTTAGTCACTTCACTGCTCACAGACAGTCTGTGTCATTACTGTTATTTTGGAGTTTAGGCTATTTCATTGTGCACATATTTAAGTTGCTGCATGTTAGTGTAGCGTTTACATGTACAATGCCAAAATGAAAATGTCATTTCAGAGAACAATATTCTAAGGTGAACTTTTATTAAAAAGGAGAAGAATGAAGAAGAAGCATATTGTTCTTTCTGCAACAAGTTCATCTCAGTAAGTCACGGCATTAGAGCTGATCTGTTAAACCATTTAAAAACAAACATAAAAATAGCATGTACGGTGTGAATTCTTCTAAGATGATTGGCGAATTTTTTTGTGAAAAAGGATTCGAAAGAAGAAATAATCATAGCTACTGCTGATCTTACAGCAGGTACCATGTTGTAAAATAGCATCGCTCTTTTAAATCAGTTGATTATTCAAATAAGTTAAATCCGAATATTTATCCCGACTCTAAGGTTGCAGTAAAACAATAAACAGCACGCACTAAAGCTACTCATTTATCAGTTACATGCTTTCTTCACATTCAGTTAGTAGTTGGGTTTCAGAATTAGAAGAAATTACATATTATGAAGTTTCAACTGATGCTAGTGACCATAAAGCAGAAAAATATTTCCTGTTGTTGTTCAATATTTTAAAGAAGATGATTATATTACCAGTAAAATAATAAAGGTTTCATCACTGAAAGATAACATGTCAGATACCATAACCATCTACTGCTTAACAAGCAAGCCTAGCTGAAGTAAACCTCCCTTTAGATAAATATTCGTCATTTTGTGGTGATAACACAAAGGCTAATTTTGGAGGTGCGAACCACAAAGGGGTAAACAACATTTTCCACAAACTGCAAGGTAATTTGCGGAAAGACATAGAGGGGATTGGGTGCCCTGCACACACATTGCACAATACAGTTTCTTGTGCAGCTGATGTCCTTGCAATGGATTTTGACACAGTAGCTGTCAAACTGTTCAACTACTTCTCTACACAAGCAGAACTGAAGTTTCTGTGAGTTTGTTGATATAACTTACAAACAGTTGCTTTACCACTCAAGAACAAGATGGGTATCTCTTACGCCTGCAGTTGAATGAATTTTAAGTTTACAGGAAGCTTTGAAGGTGTAGTTCCTCAATCAGGAAAAATCCCCTAAAATACGCATGGACTTTTTCTCAACCACACTAAGTGAGGCTTATATGTGATTTCTCTACAAGCAGCTGTCTTTACTTCATATAAAAAAAAAATAAAAACAATTGAATCTTCAAATATTCAATTATTGGGGTTAAATCAATTCTCGACAAAACTTTGAAGGCTCTTAAAGAACAAAAAGAATCTCTCTTTATTGCGTTTAAAATTAAGCAAATAATTGTTAAAGAGAAAGAAAGTGATAAGATGTTTAATGGGGAATGTAAGGAATTTTTCCAGACAGCTTATGGTTAATTGGATAAGTGGAGTGAGTCCCTTCAGCACTTATCCACCTTTAACTGGATAATGCTAAAGCCAATCCCTAATTGGGATCAAATAGAAAAAAATCAGACATATTTTACCTCAAAAACATTTCTTTCCCAAAAAGTGAGGTTTATGATCAGTTTCTTTGCCTAAAGAGCACGGTTACAGTTTTAATGGACAAACAGCAAGGAGAGCCTAAATGGGAGAATTTAAACTCAAGTGAAAAGTAGATTAGGTGCTTTGAGAGTATGGATAAGCATCAGTATTCTCACTTGTTGAAAATGTTCCAATACTTATTTTTAATACCAGCTCACATGCAAACGTGGAGAGAATTTTTTCAGTGATGTCATCTCAGTGGACTAATGAGCCAACGGCCTTTCAGTGAAACAGTTTAAAACTTACTAATTTGTCTGTATTACTTCAACAAAACCTGTGTTGAATGTTATAATTATGGGAAAAATCAACCAGATCTTATAAAAGCTGCAAAGTCATCTGATAAATATGAATGTGCACTGGTACTCATACTTCTTTAGACTTAACTATGAACTTAAGAAGTATCCTGAGTTTTTAAATGAGCAACATTATAAACATCAGCAGTATCTCCAGTGAAGATGATGCTACTATTTTGCTCTGAAAGGACCTTTGGAAGAAATATTTTCAGTATTTTAAAAATAACTTTTATTAATTTCTAACAAAATATTAATCTTTCCAACAAACCAAACAAATTGTTTATATACGTAATAAGTGTGTAAGCAAAAAGTATAAAAAGTGCAATTTATTAGATTTGAAAAGTTCTCTCAGATTTTAACAAATGATCTATTTTTTAAGATACCAAAGTAAGCAGAAACAGGTAAACAATCTGAATGTAAGTTTAATATCTCTGCAGTAAACTTTTTAATTTATAGAAGATTAGAACAAAAGAAAGATGAACCCGAATTGGTTTCTGGAAAAGCACGGGAACAAAATGCAAATTTAGTCTACCGATTAATTTTAGAAGGTTAGCTTGTATAAATCTGAATGTGACATTTATAATCTTAAAAAAAATTATTTAAAATGAAATAAAATGTTCAAGAATGATGGGATTAAAATATGAAATATAAACAGTTATATAAGTTGTATAAGAATCCAATAATTATAATAAAAGTAGAAAAGGTAAAGTAAGGAATGAGTCATAAATGAACCCTATTTTATTTACTTTTTAATTTTTATATGGAAGAACCATTAAAAGAATTTTTCTTGGAGACAGACCCTTAAATCTTATCAATAGACAGAGAATAAAAATTAACTGTACTAAGTCACTTTATCTGAAGTTTAGAATGAGAAAGAAATGAATGACTCGAAATCATTAGAGAAAGTCAAATGAAAAATAAGTTTTATTAAACTATCATTAAAAGTAACTAAAACAATGAGAAATCAAATATTAAGATAGGGGAACACAATCTTTTTTTCAGATGTAAGGTTGGATAACAAATAAAATATCAAAAGCAGCCTGGAATATATTAGGAGAGCTTAAACACAAAAGAAGAAATTTTCCAGCATCAAAATACAAATACTGTTATTAGAAAGAAATTCTTAAATATATTTATTGTATACTATATTATGACAATTAATACTAACAATAGAGAAATTATAAAAAGAAAAATTAGAAACTACAGTGAATGTTACGTATGAGGAGAAATTTGAAAACTGTTTTCTTCTGTTAGATAAAATAAGATTTAAATTATGAGTTGCATATAAGAAAATTTAAATTATGAGTTACATATAAGAAGATTAAATTTTTATGTAATATACAATATAACAATATATACAATACAATACAATATATATATACAATACAATATATACAATATAACAATACAAGAAAATAATCAACTTACTCTAAAACCTAATGAATCAAGCATAGAAGTCTGATCTTGTTCTCTTGGTCCAATATGTCTAGATGGAAATCCTTCAGATTTTGGTATCAATTCATCAAGTTTCGATCTACTATAAAATTTCATACAATTAGAAAATGTTCTATTAATGCAAAGACTTTTAAATAATACACTCCTATTAATTACATTTTTATTATATAAAACAGAATGTAATCGTAATTGTTTAAAATTTATTTTGTTTGTCATATTGTTTAGCATTTTTTAAAATAAAAATCACCCACTTTATTAAATTAGATAATATTTAATTCAGAAAATTAAAACGAATATTAAGTAAAATATAATCAAATAATAACTAGTAATAAAGCAAACCTGAATTACAATAATTAAATTAGAACTAGTACTCAAATATTTGTAACATAACTACTGTTATTTTATACATTTATAATTATATATTATTATCATACTGATAGTTCAAAAGGTTAATATTAAAAAAAAAACTACTGATATTAGTCAATTTAAAATACTATAACTGCTGTTTAATCTTTTTTTCATCTAATTTACATGGTTAAAAATATTGTAAAAAAAAATAATTCACCACTAAACCTCAAACTTTGTACGTGAGAGTATGGAATAGACATTTTTTAGTGTATGAAAAATACCACGCCTAACCAGGGGATTCAAACCTAGGACCTTCTGAATGAAAGACTGAGATGCTACAACTTGTCCATGGAGATCAGTGAACCAATATTTTAATTCACATATATGTAAATAATGCATCATTTTATACAAAAAGAAAAAAAATATATATATTTTTTTTTGTACTGGATTTTTAGCAGTTTACAACCATTATATGTTTATGTTCAAAAGTATAATAATATATTACATATTCAAAAAGGAAAGCTTTAAAAAAACTGGCTCAGTTGTGGTGAGATTACTAAAAGGTAAAATAGCAATAAAAAATAAGGGCTATAATTCGAAATAAATGATAAAATAAAACTTTTATGCAGAAGTTGTACTGTGCACAAAAACAATAAAACTATTCCTATTTCAATTTTTTTTTTATTTCTTCTTTTGATAAGCTCACACTAAATTAAAAATAAATAATCATAAAAACTTACTACTAACTCCTTGTTTAAAGCTGACTTGCAAAATTTTAAATTTAATGAAAAATTTAACAGATATATATATTTAGTGCATTTTTTATGATTATGTTTTTTTATGTTTATCAGATTTGAAATTTTTAGTTATTTTATTTTAATTAAATAAGCCTATAAATGTTCCCCGTGTGAAAACAACACTTCTAAAAGAAAGTAATCTGGATCTTTGATAAAAAGAAATGTGAATAAATGTAGAAAAACAATTTAGAGTGAGCTAAAGACACCTTGGAATAAGCAGGTATGCATTATTTTTATACTGAAATTTACTAATTAGTTTTCCTAAATTTCTGTTTGAAAATATTTGATATCTGAATGCTCCTCATTAATCTCTAATAATCTAATTTTAAGCAATGAAGATGATGAAAAAATGGAAAATATCTTCAAATAATCTATGTAGACAATGTAATTTTTCATTTAAAAATCCTACACTTAATCTGGAAAAAATTACAAAGGACACAGAGTTCCTCTCATACATTGTAGAGGTAGTTGCCTCTACTCATAAAAAGTAATTATCAAAACCAGTCCATTTAAAAGAGATTAAGTTTACATCAGCACCACAATGTTGTAATATCACATTCTTAAGCAAAACTCATACAATTCAACTAATGAATTCCCCAAGTTCATAGTAATCTCCGAAGTTCAAATATATCCAAAGTTATATAGATCTTAATATATCCAAAGTAATCCATAAAAACACTTTAAAATCAGAAAATCCACTGTTATTGATACACTTACAGCATATCAAACTAACACATATTAGAAAGAATAAGATCACAGTCTTTGTCAAATGCAGTTAATATAGAAACCCGTATCAGTTAACAGCTACAAATGTAAATTAGGTAAAATAGCTCAACAGAATTAAATAAATATTCAGTATACACTAATTGCAACATAAGTCAAGAAACAAAAAAAGTAGGGGAAACAAAAAAAGTACGCAAAACGTATTTAATTCGCGCGGGTATGGCGGTACTAGCGGCGACGGTCGGCACTAACTAAACTAATGTTAGAACAAATTTCGCTTTAGGGTAGATAGACCGGAGTAGCTAAACCCACCAGGTTGATCTAGTGGTGAACGCGTCTTCGCAAAATCAGCTGATTTGGAAGTCGAGAGTTCCAGCGTTCAAGTCCTAGTAAAGTCAGTTATTTTTACACGGATTTCAATACTAGATCGTGGATACCGGTGTTCTTTGGTGGTTGGGTTTTAATTAACCACACATCTCAGGAATGGTAGAACTGAGACCGTATAAGACTGCACTTCATTTACTCATACATATCATCCTCTGATATTATCTGAACGATAATTTCCGGAGGCTAAACAGGAAAAAGAAAGACCGGTATAGCCGCGAGGCTTAACGCACCAGGTACCGAGTCGACCGGGCGATCGAGTTCAACACCAGGCCGGACCGAGTTACATTTTTACAATTTAAATATTATTCATTTATTTAATTCTATCGCTTACCTGTAACGTCACAACATAACATACAAGCATAACAATAGCATTTTTGGGGTGGGGTGCAATTTTGCAAAACTCTTTTTGCAAATATTATTTTGTAACTGTTAACAAATGTGCCTTAAAATATGACCTTAATTAGGCGAAATCTGGAGATACTGAGGGTGACCTTGCTCTACAGCCTCACCCCCTTGACCTTTTAAGTTGAAAATGTAATGGTAATAATGCTCCATATATAGAAGTAATCTGATCAAATATAAAAGCAAATCTGGTCCAGCGGTTCTGGAGATAGGTAATTTAGAGGCCAATATCGAAAACTCAGACGTACATACGAACATGAAGATTCGGAAAATTTCCATCCGGGTTTTTGGGTTTCTCAGGCGTCGAAACGGTAAAGATCCTATGAAAATCGCATATACCCGAATTGTACCGATTGCAATACCTTCCTATGTAGAGCTATAGCGCTATCTAGACGGGAAAGTAAAAATAAGAATTCAAATTGAATTGAGAATTCTTATTCTTTTTAGTCGACTGTTAAAAGTAGTAAATATTATTTAAGAACCTGAATTAAAAACAATGAGAAATCTCCTACTAATGGATACTTAACGTGCAACATGATACGTAACTTCCTGGTGTGACTCAATTTACAGATATTTAACTTGTAATTCCCCTAAGTAATATTATTGTATGTAACCTTGATAAATTCATTTCTTACTTTGAAGTCATCGACTTCGACCGGTACCCCACGTGCTTTACATGTCACAACCGTAAGAAAGATCGTCTCAAGTAATTTAAAATAAAAGATTAATATTATTGAAACAATGCGTTATCTGCAATTCCGCAAGAGAAATTTACCTATTTTATGATGTCACTTTTTACTAGGTATACTTTCTATAAATAAGCAGAGTTAATTCTAGATTATACAGGTATAGATTAAACTGGTTTATAGGTAATCTGAGAACAGTGAAAAAAAAAATATATATATGAATATTAACTTAAATGTAATTTATTTAAGTTATTTTCCTCTTGATTGGATTGAATTAAATACAATAAAAAAACATATTTTACTTTAAATTATTACCTTTATTAATTTCCTGGTTAACCAATTATTTAATTTCTTAGGTTATATAAAGAGATAATTATCTAAGATAAGAAAAGTCTGGTATGAGTAGGGAATCTATTACATCAGGGATGGGGAAAAAATATTGTTTTCTAGGATGGGTAGACCGGTTAATTTCTTAGTATGTAAGAGAATTTTGTATGAATATGTATTGTCACCTGAGGAAACTTAGAGAATTCTAAGTGAATCGTTGTGTATTTTATAAGTTTGTATAATTGATTGGTTAACCCAATAAATAAATGTATTAATTAATTTCTTACCCAAAATAATTAAGAGTTTAATCGTACAAACACGGTTAGGAGTTTTTAACTGCATGGTGTGTTTGCGTGATTATTTCAGTTAGACATAAAAAACTATTTAGTGTAAAAAAATTTATTTACTCTCATTTCGTGTATTATTTATTTTTTTTTATTTACACAGAAATTTTTATAATCGATACCTGAATAAACAAATATATAAAATTCTAATGTCAACATTCCATCGATTTTATTATAAACTTTTTTTAATGAAAAATAAGGAAAAGTAATCTTGCCTAAGAATTATTGGAATTAGTTTTATTTTTAATATTTTTACATAGAACTAATCATTCAGATTACTGAAGAAATTAAATTTAATAAAGAAACATATACAAAAACAAGCAAAAAATTTTAAGTATTACATTTAAAGAATATACAAATGTTAACCATAAAATCAGTAAATACACCTTTAATTATTGGCAATAAGAAGCATTAACCGTTTTAGTAAAACAATGAAGTTATAAGTTGAGTTTTCAGATAACTTTAATAAAAAAAAAATGTCCGTTTTAATACAATAGTGTAAGAAGACCTGTATAACGGATCTGAGTAACGGAATCCTGCCAATTAAGAAAAAATAGTAGAAAATATAATAATAGGAGGAATCCAGAAAGGGAACTGAAAGAAATCCTTTTAGTAAATGTAGCAGATCCGTTTAACAATCGTCCTTTGTAATACTGCTCGCTGGTACACCTAAACAGATGTTCCGTGAGAAGAGTTACCGGACCAGGGAAGGAATTTCATGACAATATCTGAGGGCGGACGATCGTTCTCACGCTCAACTGGGGTCTGGTCCTGCAGGTAAACAGAGAGGTGAATACTTGGGGGAAGATCAGTTGACGGTCACATCTCTTGTGAAGTTAATATTTGAACTTATTACACATGTTCCATACTCACCAGATTTGATGCCCTAGGATTTTCACTTCTTTCTGCAATTAAAGAGCGATATTAAGGGTACTTATTCACCCTATATGATGATCTTAAGGATACAATGAGTCGTGGATCAAGGAAAGACCCCCAGCATTTCTCAGTAACAAAATGAGAAAACTTGTTCACCATCAACATAAAAGTGTAGTAATAAATAAAATGTAATTTTTTGCCATATTTGTTTTATTTGACTATTATTTCATTTGTGAGTTATGGCCAACTGTAATTATATTTCACACCCGTCGTACGTAATTTAAAGTTAGGTCGGTAAAGTGTTAAAAATATCAAAAACTGAGGTAACAATAAAATTCTAAAACAATCCAATCAAATAATTTAATAAATCTTGAACTTCAGCAGGATTCCCATTGAATTTAAAGATTCATTTATACTGATTTTTCCTGACTAATTTAATAAAAATTTCCTGACTCTCATAATGGTATGTATTGCCATTTATAACGCAAAATATAGATTTCTATTTTTTTGCAACCTCCACCATCATCCCCATAACTGTCCAACTCACGCCTTTTTTATTCATTTATTATTACACTCATCTTTTAATGATTTTTTACAATAGACATTTAAAAACAATTGGCTTGGATCTAAGACTGCTAAAAACTTTTCACAAAAAAAAGCTCACATTATTTTGCAAAATAAACAAAAAACAATATTAAATAACTTGATTTACATAAAATTTTTAACAAAACAGAGATTTTCATTTAACAAAAATTGAATATTATGTATGATCACAACTCGAAGAAAAACTAAAATTACTGTGACTGAAAGTAATACAGATAAAAAAACTAGAACAGAACACCTTATTTTATTCAGAAAACAAACATTATTAACATTTACTTGAAAAATATTTTGTCATTATTATTCTAGCATATTTCCAGAATGCCTTCAAAATATGGTACAAGGTGATAAGAGCATTTAGTAGCTCTAAGCTGGAATTTTGATTCTATACAATTATCAGGAAACACAATTTAAAAAATTGAACCAACATCTTCACATTAACTTAAGGATAACTTATTTTGTACAACATTGAGAACCCACATAATCTCTGCCTTAGAAACATTGTCTTTAAAATAAATATAAATAATTGTGTTGCCATTTTGTATATATGAAATTGAGGATTCAAATATATCATTTGCTGCTGAAATGCTGTTATTCTGATCAGAAGATCCGCAAAGAACATACAGATGCATCACAACCACTATTCTCATAACTGTTGATCAAAGTTTTAGTCTGCCAAGTTGAACCGCCACTGGTAAATGAAAAAATATTTCAGTGAAGGCTGAGAATTCCGTATCTTGTTTCATTAGAAACTTTAAATTTTTCAACGAAAACCTTTTTGTTAAAATTTCACCAGTGAAAAAATGAACTACAATTTGAAATATTCCTCCTTTAATATAAAAGAATAATTACGGAATGTACATAAGAAAAGGACATGTTAATGGCCGCTTGATGGATGTAGTTGCAATATGCTGGACAGGGTTGTCACTTCCTGATGCCAGGAAAGTATATACATTTTGCCATTACTTAAAAAATATTTTATTAATAACATTAATTTTAATTCTGTAACAAAAATGCAATTCTCTAAAATTTTTTGCAATTTCTCCTCACTTTCCTAAGTTTATATTTCCTGACTTTTCCTGCTTGTGGGATTCATGTCTAGTAATCCTTCCAAATATATATTCATTCCCGCATAATGATTATAACTGCCAAACTAGTATTTCTCAATAAAGAAATGTTAATTTCAAACGATTAAAAAACTAACAGAACAGATGAGAAGTAATGAAATTTGATAAATGGCACACAATATAATACACAAACAAGCTGAATTTGCAGAAGCAAAGTACCTTCTGAATGAACAGATATTTTACTAGCACGATCCACACCGGTAATCCTTTTAATTGCTAACATAGCTAAGTCAAATGGTTCCTTAGGAACTTCTTGTGGTAAAGGCCACGGTAAAATATTTTTAAATTTTGGCATCCAGTATAACATTCCCATAAATTTTCTAACAGGATAGCCTCTTTCACCAAATATATTTATCAATATTTCTCCAGTTTCCGGATCGGGTATAACACCTGAAATCAGAAAAGTACAGTAAAAAAGAATGATTAAAGACTGTTCATCATAATGCAACATGAAAAACAAAAATAGTGGACTACTAAGATAAAGATATGCACACTTTGAATATAAAAAAACGTAAACACAAGATTTAAAGTAACTAAGCAGAATGATTACTATTCAACTAACCTCTATGGCTAAGTAGAACAATCTCATGCTTTTATTTGAAAGGTCCAGAGCATCTATACTCTAATTTAAATAAACTGCTTATATATAGTGTTACTTGATAACAAATAAAAAACTGTTTTGTTATAATAAATAAGTTTTATGACACTGTTATATGGATCAAAAAGGACTGGACAAATAAAAGTCGATGATTCAGAAATACCATACAACCTCTTGGGATCAAACTTTTTTGTTATAATAATTTGTATAAGACTGTTATAAGGATCAGAAAGGGCTAGACAAATAAAAGTCCAGATGATTTAGAAGTATCATACAGCATATTGGGATCGGTCTTTTTTATGTAGGTATTAATAGTAAATGCAAACTTTACTTAAAATAAGTTCAATTTTGAAAAATATACCTACAAAATAGAGAACAGGCTTATAACAGTCACTACATCGTTTATACTTTTTTCAAACAAGAGATGAATGAGATCAATAAGCTGCAGCCAATTACAATAGTTTGCATTACACATAAACAAATACATTTAACTAATGGCCATCACATATAGGCTTTATTAATTTACTAGTAAGTAAATATAAATAATCTAAATATTTCCCATTTAAAAAAAAATGGTAAATTAAGTTCTTCTACCAAAGTGTATTGCATAATACTAAAATAATTTTTTTTTAAATCAGACCTAAATTACAAAAGAAGTCTAAGTGTTCTGAAGTTATTTATAAATATATAAATGTACATATTTCAAATATCTCAACACTGAATCGATCCAGGAAATTCAAATGTATGGATTAACAGGATTTGGATAAACAAGGATACACCATAAATCAAAACATTATATACATCAATGTACTGTACTAGTCTACATCAATAGTACTGATGTACTATTCTGATTGTGACTGTTGCAGAGTGCTTTAAATAAATAAAATACACACACCGACAACCAGCAGTAATTATAAAAGTAATTATAATACATAATAAAGACCAAAACATAGCAAATTTTAAGAATGTCAATAAAAAATAAAAATAAACATAGTTCTTACTTTCCATTTATCATTAGTTTTCTTAACCTTACAAATGACTCTTTACCAAGAGCCTTGGTGAGTGCATCAGCCACTTCATGGTAACTTCAGCAATATCCAATTGTACATAACATACTTTTATTATACATTGTTTCATTTTCTCTTAAATAAAATGATTCTTAATGTCAATGTGCTTTAATCGTTCACGATATTTACTAATTTATAAAGCTGACAAACTGTTATCAAATAAAAGTACATCTACATCTAATTCTATTAAAATATTTTGAAACCAACAAGCACATTGAAACTCGCTGACACATTGATTGAGGGCTAGATACTCTGCCTCAGTGGAAGACAGAATAACATAAAACATACTGGTTTTTTGAACACTAAGACAGTTTAAAACAATGTCCACTGGTGGATTTTCTGTCAATGGTGTAACCACCCCGGTCAGCATCTACAGAACCTTTGATAATATCAGTAGTAGAACATTTACTATATACTAATTTCAAATGAAGAGTTTCTTTCATGCAACATCATAACACATATTAATTAATTATTACTAGCACAACATTGGTATCCGCTTCGAATACTAATACTTGCACACAGATATGGTCTGCTACCTAACATAGCATTCATAATACAACCTATTAATTTTTGACACTTATTTTTTATTTCTGTATTTTCCAGTTTTTCTCTCATCAAATAATTATAATCAAAATTATAATCCGATGCAGTAGAAACAGTTTTACAGTCAAACATACTGAAACGTTTTAGTACACTTCCTAAATAATTATTTTGATTCAAAGTTATCACATCTCATCTTTTAAATTTTGTTCTATAGCGATACATAAATAATAAGAAATTTGAACCATATCTTTCATTTTAAACTTACTCTAGTTAACTTACTCATCAGTTCATTTTTAAAAAAATTAATTTCTTGCTTATTTCAGCCCATGATAGTTAATTCATAAATTAGTACATTAATTTCTCAAATATTAACCTGAAATACAAACAATAATCAATATTTAACTTACAAAATTTTGAGATCGTGAAATCTATCATACCAGCATTTGGAAGAAGTTTTTAAACATAAATTGCTTTCTTAAGTTTGCACACTTTTTCATTTGTTAAACTGCAAATCTCAAGTAAACACATAAATACATTTTCTTTCAGTTCGCCATGTAAAAAAGCACTACAGATATTCAGTTCCGTAACAGGCCATTCAAAATTTACACTAACAGGTAACATTAATCTAATTGTATTTCTGGTTTATCAATAACATCCCATGAATCATTTTCAGCTAATGATTTCAACTAAACTTCCATAGCGTCCTGCCACTGCTTAGCAAAAACCACTGATTTTTTAGCTTCTTCATATGATGTTGGTTCTTCAATATTCAACACACTAACAAAGACAGTCTCATAATCATTATATTTAACTGGAAGCTGCAGCTGATCCCTAGGATGAAGCTGTTTCTATCAGTAGGGTTATGTATGTTCATGTTCAGGGAACTTCTTTTTAAACTTTCATCTGCAGTCACATCCTTAATAATGTTTACAATGTATTCAACTTCAGATGTAGGTTCTTCTTTCTTCATGTTGACATTACAATCAAAAAACATAAAAGAACTTATTCGGTTTACAGAGAACAAAAACAACACTACTTTTTAACATTACTGCTTTCATAACTGGAAAATTAACTCTCAGTCCTTTGTTCTTTCACCCTAACCTACAAGCATTTCCTTTTTATTTTCAAGATCAAGCTTCTTTTTCTTCTCTTTGGTATACGCACCCACACTTCTGTATCAAACAGCGGTTTATTATTTTAAAATCAAAACTTTGCTTATTATTTCATAATTCATAAGGTGTTTTACTGTTAACTGTAGCTGCTTCAATGATTGTATGCATTTCTTGTTCAGCACGACCATTCTGCTTGGGATTATAAGAAAGAGTAATTTGATGTTCTCTTCCTTGCCAATTCAGAGGTTTTTTCACATAGTGATTAACAAACGCTTTTCCATTATCTGTTCTTAAGACTTTAATTTTTTGAACCGTTTGTTTTTCACATAGTTTCACAAAAAGTTCAAGCTTACCACAAACTTCATGCTTGTGTTTTAAAAAATACACCTGTCTATAATGCAAATAGTCATTTTTCAATAAAAATATATAACAAGAACCACCTTGAGTCAACTTCCACAGGACCACAGACATCAGCATGGATTATGTTTCCAACTTCAGTTGATTGTGAATTACTTCCTTTTAATGACTTATGATGTTGTTTTCCCTGCACACAGGCTTCACAGAAGAAGGTTTCATTTTTATCTTCACACGTAATAGCACTCTGATTTAAAAAGACTTTTCACATGATTAAAATTTTGATGTACCAAACTTTCATGCCATCAGATTAATTAAAGATTTTTTATTTGAGTTCACTATGCCACCATTAACCATACAACACGTTACTCTACAAAATTCTGGTTGTACTGCAAAAAGGTTTATTTGAGCGTCTAGCCAACGCACAAACTTAATTTGTTTTCTTGTAAATTAAGTGTGCTTCACAGGCGTATGACTTCAAATAAAAACCATTATCCAGAGCCTTGCCCTAAGAGAAAAGTTTCATCCTTAAATCAGGCACAATTTTCATATTCATTATCACTTGTCTATTGACCATTTAATAAAAACAGAACCACAACCAACTGCATTGATTATGAACCATCACCTATTCTTACTTGTTTCAGTTCATTAATTAAGCTCTACATACTTGTACTTTCTAAACATCTTTAGATCATGCACTACTATCAAGATACTATTCTGTATCCAAATTCACCTAAGAAACTTAAATTAAGGCCAATCTTTCATTTGAATCATTTACATTTTGTTTATTTGCCTCTGACAATTTCTTTTGACGAAACTAACAATCTTTTACACAATATATTTAGTTTTCATAAAACCTGAATAATTTTTACACCGATTCTTTTTATGTCCAACGTTTCTACAAGAAAAACTTTTGAGACTAAATTTATTTACATGTTTAACAGTTATTTATTTACAACACCACAGTATCTTCACTAGATTTCAAATGCTCTTCTTCAATCAATAATCTAGTTGTTAAATTATTTAGAGTTTGCTGATTTTCACCCACTGATTTCCAAGCAAAAAAAATGATCAAAGATAAAATTATTTTTGTAATAACCAGATTACAAAAAGATCAGATTTCAGGTATTTCTTCCTTATTGCTTAAGAGAAACAGTTAAATTTTAAATTTTTGTTAGAAAGTCCATAACACCATTTTCAGACTTCAAATTAAAAAATTGTAGCTGTAATAAATGAATATTCATACTTAATTGATGCTCATATATTGCTTTCTGTTTAGTCCAAATTTCATTTGCAGTCTTGCACATTAAAATGTGCGACTAAGGCCTGGATTCCACGCACATTAATAACACTTCCTGTGCACGTACATTATAAATTTCATACTTTTTCAATTCTGCAGCTTTCAAAACATCTGGTTTCTGTATATCTCCATTGGTAATAACAAAGAGATCTTTAGCTATCAATACTACTCTCATCTGGAATTTCCAAATATTCCAGTTATTTTCATTTAACTTCATAAACTGCTGTGATTCCATATTTACCCACATGGTCACAACTAAAGAAAATTTTCATGACCTCTGTATCTTTGTTCACAGTTACATATCTGAGCCCATAACCTGTTGCAGAGTGCTTTAATAAATATTAATAAATACACATATTGATGACCAGCAGTTTACTTCTAAAAGTAGTTTTAATAACTCAAACTCTAACAAAAACTCCCATATACTGCACATATTCTCTTTCAGTGTTAATACACTACTGTTAATATGGGCCTCACTCGCTATCGATTGACACAAAGCCCATATTACTGTTACAATTTGGTTGCTGAAATTCAGTTAATGAAATAACCTTAGGAATAGCCTGAGCTATTGTTATAGATTGTTACAATAGCAATAGGTTATTGTAATGTCACAGACTTGAAGAAAATAATTTTGTATAACAATATGCTAGCATCTAGTTATCTTGATAATTTTGTTAAACAATCATTTCACAAATCATATAAATTAAAGAATGGGCAAGGAATAACTTCTTTTAAGGAGACCTGCACCTTTTCTCAAGTAGTTCTTTAATAAATCAAGGAAAAGCAATTTCTTACAGCACATATTTGCGTACATCAATGCCAAAATATATGATCTGTTACAGGCTGATCCCATGCTGAATATTCTGATTTCCTAAGGGATTATATGTGGGATGAATGTATATTACCTAAAGGAATGCATACTATGCCCAGATGATAATTAATTTAAGTGCTACTTTTTTCTTTTATTTTTGAAGCATTTCCAATCAGATTCTCAAAACCAGGAAAAGTAGAATATATAAATAAATGAATCACTAAAAAAGAAACGGAAATACAATAAGAAAACCAAGTCGACAACTACTATTATCTGAAACAGAATAAGTTTGGAAAGAAGACAACTGAGGGAAAGAACTGACTTCTCAGCACAATTTTTAGTAATTCATTAATACATCTATTTCTCAATACATAGAAATCTCTAAAAAAAATTCAAGTTAGTGATAACTTTTATAAAATATCATGTAAACGAATTTAAAATAATAATGAAGACAATGAACCTATTCCAGTGTTAAAAAGGAATGAACATAAAATGATTTTACAAATTGAATAACAACTCTAAAACTGTTTAAGATTTAGATCTGATATCTTTAACGTATGATAAACTAAAAATTTATTTTTACTTTATTTAAAAAGTATTTATTAAAAATTTCATGGTTATATGTGCAGTACGTTTTTAATGGCAAGCAATCAAAGTCAAGTCAAGAGACAGCCACTCAGAAAATAGAGTATTTTCATTTTCACCACATAACATACTTTAAATAGTAAAAGTTACTATTTGACACCATTAAACAATGAACAAAATTATTTAAACAGTGATGAGACTTGTTTTGATACAAAGCTGAATAGTTCTTATTTTATTAAGATCAAACTCCAGTAAATATAATTTCTCCACCAATAGTGGTTATGATTATTGTTTGATGAAATAACACAGAAACTTAGAAGTTTTTACATGGAATATGGAAATGGAATTTTGTATCGTATGAAAAATATCATGCCTGACAGGATTTGAATCCCGGATCTCAGGATGAAAAGCGAAGATCCTATCACTCCGTCATGGAGATTGGCTAATTAAGTTCTTGAGTTTATAAATTAAATATAGCCTATATCTCTGAAAATAACCCTACAAATTCTTTGAAAAAATTTAAGAAACAACTTACTTTCTTAATATACAGAATTATACTACTACTAGAAGGTTCTCTAAGCACCATTATGCAACTCCTTTATAAGTGCTGTTATTAAGTGGCATGTGAATAATGATGTCCATCTTGAAACAGACAACAATATTATACTTGATCTATGATGTATTAGTTCATTTAATTCATTGTTATTTTTTTCAAATTTAATATGCATTTCAGATTGTACAGGTGTGGCCATGGCTTTTATCCACTAAGAGTAAAATTTGCATGTTTTAATTAGATCTTTATATAACTATTCTGTTTCTATCAGGTTAATTTTAAAGTTTTGTTCTATTGCTCTGAACAGTGAATGGATAACGCAACTGGGTCAATCTATTTGATGTGACCCAAGGGTGGTTGCTTGACCAATTCAAAAAAAAATTGAAACTTACCCAATTGTTTCCTACATATCTCAGGACATTAAAACTATTTTTTTAAGCAGTTTATCTGTGGCGGCCATTTTTGCTAAATGCGCACACCTATTTTTCTGATTGTAAGGGTTTATGGAAAAAATCATAACTAAAAAAACTATTGTTCCTGGAAGGATGAAACAAAAAGCAATTTATTCATATTTTCTCAACGTAAAAGATTGGTCCATCAATCTTAGATAGGTAAACTGAAGAGAGATAGAAAATTACTAATAAAGTTGAACATGAAAAACTGTGAAATTTCACTTTTGGTAATTCTTTTCAATAGACAGGGATGGCATGCACAGTTTGAAAGATTTTTTTATATGTAGGTATATGTTAGTAGTTCTAACATAAATAATTTTAATGGGATATACTTACCCCCCTTTTTTTAAGAATTTTTGAGAACTAATTTTTTTTTTTAAATTCAAATTTTGGCATCCAATAACTCTGATTGGGCTGGTGATAAAGATCTCAAATTTGCACAACCTACAGTGTTTTTGTATGTGTTTATGGCAAGTAAAAAGGTTTCTTGTGTATTATACTAATAAAAATGTAACAACCTCTCAAAAATCATGAAAAACGTGTTAAAAGCAATACCAATTTGACTCACTAAATAAGTGCTCCAAGGGAATTTATTGTCTTCTTTGCACTTTACATTTTTTTATATATTTTTTGTATTTAGCCAATTGTATATTATGTAGTTTCCTGCCCTAATTAAGATTCAATATTAAATTTCTTTACAGCATTAATTAAGATAATAAAAATTGAAACCGAATGTGAAATTTAGAAAAAACTCCATATAAAAATATTATAAACATGGCAATAATATTTCAAATTTTACTTTTTATATGAATATCCGCAACTTTGTAATTTATTGGATACAGCATTAATAAAATGAGTAAATTATTAATTTAAAAATAAGAAGTACTTATTTAGCAACACTTTAAGTAGCGTTCCCAGTTTTGCAATAATGCATCATTAGCACATATAATGTTAAATGAATCACATATTGGTAAGCTGTAACAGTCATTTCAACAAGATTCAGTCATTCACACCATACTTGACAACTCAGACAATTTTGCTAAAAGAATGATTTTGCCAAGTAGATAAAAAAACTCATTGTATTTAAATAATTACTGAAAAACCTTTTTTTTGTACTTATCCATAACAAAGGAGTGTACAATTTCCCCCCTAATTGTATTGGACAATTACTTACAGTTATACTCATATTAGTTATATAATTAACAAACTTGATTTGTGATATTTAAGTATGTTATTAGTCGACTGATGACAGCCAGAGATCTCTATGAAAGCATAATCTATGGTATATGCTGTAACAAGGGAACTCTGCTAAATGAAAATCGAAATGGTGCCTAACTGTACTGCTGTGCAGTATATTATAGCACTTTAAACTACCCACAACTTTTTCCATGTTTTGTGTACGAGCATCATACTCTGGCTGAATCGACATAGTTATTTTATCTAAGTTTAATATGATTAAACCACTGGGTTGGTCTAATGTGAACTTATCATAAATCAGCTGATTTCAAAGTTGGGAGTTCTAAGTTCAAATCCTAGTAAAGGCAGTTACTTTTATATGGATTTGAATACTAAATTGTGGATACCAGTGTTCTTTGGTGGTTGGGTTTCAATTAACCACATATTTCGGGAATGGTCTACCTGAGACTGTACAAGACTACACTTTATTTACATTCATACATATCACTCTCAATCATCCATCGTCTGAAATAATACCTTATGGTGGTTTTGGAGGCTAAACAGAAACAGAAAAAGTGTAATATGATTAGAATCCAGCTTTTTCAAGTCTGCAATACACTTCCCGTGAGTTGTAATAAACGACATACTTTCTTGATAATGATTTTGATGGTATACATTATTGTGCTAAGGATCAGTCATTAGTAATTTAGAAGGACTCTTTCATCAATATGCAAATTTTACCCAGTTTTTACTAAATTAAAAGAACATGTCATAATACATTGAGAGGCTGTAGACATAGAGGTTATAAGTTTTAAATCACTACAATCACAGACAGGATATAAAATTTACAACTACCTTGATAACATACATATAACTTTTTCTGTACCATCTGTCAAACTTACCTTTCATTGTATTCCTTTAACTTCAAGTGATCTCATCAAATGATATTTTTTTTATTTTGTTTAATTAAATATTCCCTTATTAAAGTCAAAATAAAACTGCTGCATAACACATAAATCTATAGAATTGAAATGCAGTACTATAGGAGAATGTTAAAAATCAGATGGATGGATAGACGGAAGCGACAAATGAAGAGAAGTTGTGGCAAATTGATGAAGAAAGAAGCATTTGGAAAAATATAGTTAAAAGAATAGACAGACTTTTAGGCCACATATTAAACATTCTAGAACAGTCGCTTTAATATTGGAGGGACAGGTAGAAGGGAAACATTGAGCAGGCAGGCAACATTTGGAATATGTAAAACAAATTATTAGGGATGCAGGATGTAGGGGGTATACCGAAGTGAAACGACTGGCACTAGATAAATAATCTTATTAGATAGATAATCAAACCAATCAAACGATTGAAGACAAAAAAAAATTTTATTAAAACAACTCGGTCATTAATCTTTCATGCGGTTGTACTGTAAGTGCAATGGCAATGTCAAACAAATTTGTTTGTTTGGTGTTCTCACAACAGTGTTGAAATGAGTAAAGCTCTGCCCCCTCCCCTCCATTTACTTTTAGATGTAGTTTGCAATGAAGATAAGTTTTAAATATTTGCACTATATTATATTTTATTTGAGTACCTACTGAAATAGAAAGATGATAAATAAAAATAAATAAAGGTGTACAAGGTGAAAATAAATAAATAGACTTAAATAATTACCTGTACGTTTTTATAACATGTTCATTATTATTATTATTAAATATTTTCAAACAAATTTGTAATTAAACAAATATTGTTTGATATTCTGATTAAATTATAATATGAACACAAAAAAATTTAAGCATAAACCATACAAGCAAAATGAACTGTTCTGGCATTTGCCTTACAACCAAGGGAAACCATGGTAATATTTTAAAACATTCACCTTTACAAAAAAATAAACGTTACAATCAGAAATAATTATAAGTTCTTCCAATTATATTGCATTCTGAAATGACATCAGTTAAAGAAAACTGTCTTTTTTTTAACATATTCTTGTCAAGAAGGAGTTTACACATTCATGATGATAAATATAAATAAGAACAAACCCTTGTTTTGTTATACAAGAAATTAAGTTTCATTACCTTAACATATTATTTGTTGGGCAACATGAAAGTTTTTCTTCATAATATTTGTAATTAACACTTTAAATATTTTTAGTTTCTTTTGTAAAAGAAATAACAATTAATGTAATTACATAAATAAATAGTATAAAAATTAATAAAAGTAAATAAGTTAATAATAGTTTTTCAGTAATAAAGTATTAATATAAATTTAACACACAATAAAATCAGAAAGAAATTAACCAAATAAATATAAAAAAGTATTGTTCCTGCAATAATAATTAACAATATTACTTTCAATGGAGAAAGAAAGATTAATTTTATATAATATAAAACTAAGTATTATAATCTTAATGAAAGATTTCTCCACAATATTTCCAAATAAGGATTTATAACATTATAATACATTTAATAATGAAACAAAATATAAATTAAGATATTTTTTCTTTTTACTAGAAACACTGACTTTCTGTATTAATTTTAATAATTATTTACCAATAATTTTATGTTTAAATAATTTCCTAATGTTGTTGTATACAATTATGTTAGGTCAAGTAATTTTCAATATATCAAAAACAGTATTCGAAAGAATCAATATTTTCAAATATTAATAATATTACTGTATTATGACTCACTCGAATTTACACAGTATTCTTAAATTAATGCATCTTCTTAAGTTAGTTATTTTGTAAATGGTTTTTATATTGTAAACGCTTGTAAACAGCGTTTTAGTTAATCATTAAGATCTTTGATATTTACAGACTGATGAAGGTAACAAAAATAATCATAATTTGATGAAGTTTACAACTGTGATAGGGAACAACTTAACAGATAAATCATGATGATCCCACATTTGATGAAATCTGCAAAAATATATAAATAGGCATTTAAATACCTGTGTTACAAAAATAAATAAACCTAATGCATAATGTATCCATCATTTCCCTAAGAAATGGAGCGGTCATGGAGGTTCATATTCCTGGCCACCAAGATCACCTGATCTAAAACCTTTTATAGATCTTTTTGCGTCTGGGGATGGGTGAAAAATATTGTACAAAAAACAAAAATACATTCTCGTGAGGAATTAATTGTTCGCATTATGGATGCTGCTGACATACTTAAGGATAGCCCTGAAGAACTATAAAGAGCTACAAGAACAGTACAGAAGCAAGCCAAGAAATGTTTTGAAGCTGCTGGGTTTTATTTAATATTTTAATAAACTGGTAGGTAAAATCTACTGTACTGTTTAAATTTAAAAAAAATTAAAATAAAATTTTAATTTTTCTAAACTTTTTTTGTTTTGTTCGATTTATCTTGCACAATTTTGTTCAGAATTAAATTCTCTACAAGTTTTATTTAAAGGTTTTAGGTGTTTATTACCCATTTAACAAAGTTATTGTACATCAAACATAAAAACGGGTTTTTTACTGTAATTCATTGATTTTCATCACAGATTACTTAAAAACTACTGTAGATACAGTTTTGGTAGGTATTGTATTCAATTTTTAAGGTAAAAATCCATAGCAATCACTAATTCTGCCCCCTAATTAATGCCGAAAAAATGTCAGAATGACCTCTTTCACCGAGGTTGCTGAAATCTTGAGTGAAATCTGTCATTAGCCGTTACTCACAAACGAAGCATTTAAGGGTGTATGTTTATTTGAACTTTTTCCATTAATTTCACATGTGGAATATGTTACAAAAATCCTGGTTGAACTTTGTTACACACTCTGTATATAACTTGATTTCAATTTCTTTTTATACAGTTTTGCTAACAGGAATCACAGTCAGGGATTACTTCAGAGGATGATACGTATGAGTGTAAATGAAGTGTAGTCTACTACAGTTTTAGGTCGACCATTTCTGAGATGTGTGGGTAATTGAAACCCAACCACCAAAGAACATCGTTATCCACGGTACCGATACCGGTACAGACACCGATAACAGTATCGATAAGGGTACCGTTAACCAGATAACGGTACCGTTATCTGGTTAGCGTTGATAACGGTATCCAGATAACAGTAAATCTGGATACCGTATCAACGGTATTTTTTATATCGTCTTTCTAATATTCAAATCTGTGTTAAAGTAACTGCCTTTACTAGGATTTGAATGTTGGAAAACTCGCGGCTTCGAAATCAGCTGATTTGTGAAGACGCGCGTTCGCCGCTAGACCAACCCAGGGGGTATAATATCAATTTCAAAAAAAATAAATTTTATAAACAATAGCGATTCTACTAAAATAATAAACCCCAAATAAATAAATATCTTAGACAAGTTGGCTATAGTTTAAAACGTGAAAACTGCCGGCCAGAATATATGTGTAGGAGCAACCGTTCTTTTTCTTTTAGAGCTAAAGAACAATAATAGTATAAAGAAAAATTGTTTCGATAAATCCAATCATGCTAATCACATTTTATAGAATGAACATAATTACAGATAATTATTATAAAAATAATTACAAATAATTTTATTAAAATATTAGATTTTTCCACAGATTATTATAAAACAAGCAATATCCAAAAATTTTATACATATTGTAATAATAATAAATTAATAAAGCAGCATATCAGATTTGAAGATGATTTTCTATTTAAATTAATAATTATCACGATGGCTAACTTATTTCCCTCCAACAAGGAAGGCTGTTGTTAGGTTATTAATAGTTAATAAATTTTATTTATGTTTTTAATTTTTTAAAAGTACAAAAAAATTACTCTTGAGGATTGTCAAATGGCCTAAAGCCCTAGGGATAAAATATAAATTGTTGGTAAGGTTGATTTTTTTTTAATATTATAACGAATTATTTAACCTAACTTGCGACTTTATTCTGATCGGAACAAATTACAAAATTTGAAAAAAATTATAATATTTTCAGAGACATGAAATGATATTAATGTAAATACATTAATAATAAAATATTAGTATAAAATAATTAACAGTTAAGAAATCGTTCCTGAAAATCATTTCGAACATATACACTTATATCTGTACATGTTGAAGTGCTTGCAGGTAAATCATATGTTAGTCTTTTTTTTTAATTCATCAACAGAACAATATATTATCTTTAAAACTAAATCTTTTAATTGTAAAATAAGCCAATGGTTAACTGATTATACAGTGTCCCTTTTCATAAAGTATGCCTCTGTATTGATCTGAAAGCACTTCTTTTGTCCTAAAAGATTATGTTTTTAAACTGCAACTGTTAAGTTTCAATCCATTTTTATTTATTATCCTTAGAAATAGATACAGTTGTGTCATCTGTGAAAAGAGTTGGAATGAACGGCTAAAGATTTTAAGGCAGATCATTAATAAACATAAGAAAGCAAAAACGTTTCCCTGAGGCCCTCCTCATTGTACATCTTGAAGCGAGGACCTAAATTTACAGGTGTGTTCTTGTCAAATGATAAAATTTCTATTACTTGTTCAGAATTTGTAATGTACGACTTGAAAAGTTTCTTTTCAGATACCGATACCACAGCTACTAAGTTGTTTTATCGGTATAAATAAATGTTTTACAAATATTTCATAAAATTGAAAATGAAATTTTTTTATCTTAAAGAATTTAAAATATTTTCCAAAAACTGGTTAATGGCTACGGCTTGGTAGACGTGTTTGCTAATGGAAATACAAAAATTAGATTACCTTATCAATATTATAGTGCACTTGCTATTAAGCTGTCTTGTCAGTGCACTGCACAATAATATCTATAAGAATAAACATTGCAATATAAGTATACACTTTCTTTTATTTATCATGCATTTGAGTAAGATATTTTAAGTACGTTATTATACGAATCTTACTCTGATTGAGTAGCATTTGGGTAGGTAATGCAGAACATACTTTAAGAATCAATTCAGTGTATGAAAAACAATAAAAGTACATTTATTGCCATCAAAAGTTCCATCTATCTATATTATCTGTTCTATTATTGTTTTTTTTAAATCTATTTCTCAGTAAGTTTTGCGGTATCTTGATAATATTTGATATACTTATTAAATTTTCTGATGAACTAGTAATTGTGTGACATAAAGCTTCATTTTGTAATAAATTAAGCTCTAAAAAGAGAGAATAACTACAGTGGAATTAAATTAAATTGTAAAATGGAATTATTGTTTGCAATAGGTATTGTATTGTAATTTACATATAAATTTATAGTAAAAATATTTTAAAAGTTACAACTACCACATCCTTGTTTTTTTTCTGTTTTTGTTTTCTTTTTGTTCACAAAAGTTATTTGAAGGTAAAATGAAAAATAATAAATTTGTAAAGTGAACAATTTAAAATACTACTAAGAACAAAGTAATGCTACTTAATAACAGAATGATCTCTGAAACAAATGTTAGATTTGAAGGTGTAATAAATCATGAAACTGTATTTTATATGATATTGCTGAGAATAGATTGGAAGAGACAAATTATGTCGATGGTAGGCTACATCGAAAGCAGCTGGAAGGCGAGTTCATTTTTTTTAGAAATTATGGTTTGATAACAGAAACTTTTCCACAAACTGTACTTCTCCTGAACAACATTGCAAAATGACAAAAGTTTGATTTAAAATACAATTTTTCTTTACTAGTCAATAAATAAACTGCCATGATTACATTAATTTTCAATGATTATCTCTGCATCTCATATGTACTATTAAATTATATTTTTTAGTTTAACTGTTATGAATTTTATTATCACAAAATGACATCATTTATTAAAATATAATTTTAAGTTAAGGCAGAGTAAGTGCAGGTACACAAAGTTTTAGTGGATAACAAAGTAAATTATTTACTACTATAATTTACAGGTAAGTTGCAATTAAAAATCACACCTGAAAGTGAATTAATGATTTAAAGGGTTTTCGTCTCTGTGAGCTTTATTCTCTTAACACTTATTCAAAAAAAAAAATAAAAATAAGTGATCTTTGTATGGTTTGAAAATTATAATATAGCAGATTTTGTAAATTCTGCAAAAGAATATCAGTGGTTATAAATATCATTTCCCAACAGTGAAAGTGAAGATGTCACTCTTACCCCAAAAAACATAAAAAACTTTCTCATGAAAATTAAACAGATAGTTTCTCTCTTTGGTAGATACATTAAAACCGACACACAATATGCTTCATTTCTTTTATGAAGTAATTTGAAAGACAACCTGGAACTTTAGATGTTATCCAAATTAATCGCTTCATTACTAATATTGTATTGATTATAAAGACAAATTGTTATTCATACAATGGAATTTAATTACATTCATAAGCCTTTACATAGAGTTAAGCCTTTAAATATTATAATATCGAATCAAGAATCGATGAGTTAATCCCAAGTTTTCCTAATTTTTTTAATGTTTTCTCTCAACTTAAAAAAACCTATGGAACTTTTTTTTTCTTTTTGCTAGAGCCCTTCTAGTCTTTCCTTACACATGTCTTCCCCTTTGTAAGAGCTGCTGGACATTCTTAAATGTACATTGATGTTACCGCTTGCTACATAAAATTTTTAATGGTTTTTACTTATTGCATTGCACGTTTTATATATTGTAATAAATAAATTGAAAACTCACAGATTTTTGTTTCCTCTCCAATCTAATTTGATGAAAATGACAATTCTATTTATGCTAAATTCTGGGATAAAAGTCCTCCATCTGACATTGCTGAAAAGAAAACTTACCAATTTAGTTATTATTAAATTACAAATAAGTAACAAAGTCTATAAGTTGTATTCGTATAATTTGTTTTTTAATGATATTTAGTTAACACAAAATTCAATTCACCTTAAAGTTATAAAATTTAACTTTATGCTTTTTGTTATGAAGAAATTTGGTGAATTAAATTATAAGAAGTGTAAATTAATTCATCAAGACATCTAAGTTTAGTCTGTTGTGCTTTTAATATAATAATTTACCTGCGATATAAGTCTCATAAGCAGACAGATATCACTCTGTTAAGGGGCGATTAAGAAAGTAGCTATTGCCTCAGCCTAAGAGATAAATCCAGAATTTTATCCAAGACAAAGCTCAAAGATGTAATCGATATTCATGGAATCTATTTGACGAATAAGGGATTCCAATCGACTCAAGGAATCTAGTTCACAATAATTAATATTTTTATGTCTCTGAAGCAGTCATAACTCAACAGATAACCTGACATGACACATATCTATTTCCAAAAAAACGCTGAGCCAATCTTAATAAAAACTGAACATCAATAGTTAGGCTTTCTGAGGAAAATGGATATTTTAATGGTTTTCCTGGTGCCTTTCCCACAAAAATTATTGCATACCAGCATGAAGCTGACTAAACTATAGCTGATATTCAGCCCTGAAATTGGTCCTTTCACTCTGTTCATCACATTGACTGGTTGTATAGTGTCATCGTAAATTTAAAGAAATCAACTTTATATGGTATCACTTGTATCTCGCATGACTTGTATAGCACAGAATTCACAGATCAGGAATTTACAATGTAATGACTTGTTCAACCACTCCTTCAATCTATTTAGTGCTGGTAAAGGAGCAATTGATGAAAGATATGATATTGCTGTTTCCAACTGTGAGATTTGTTTTGTAATTCATTTTTTGTGAGCAAACTTACAGTTAAACTAAAATCTGTAGATTATAATCTCATGATTATACTAATATTATGAGTGACATAGTCATGGTGCCAGAAAATCATGAAGAACAGCTGAATATTGATTTGTAATCAAGAATTACCTTAAACCTGATTGATATTTAAATATTTATTTTAAAAAACGATAGAGGAACCGGAACTGTTATGATAATTTTTTTTTATTTCTAGTTACTTAGGAAGAAATTGTACTTTGAAAAAATAAATCAATAAAATAATTATAATCAGATATATATATATATGTCATTTGCCGTAAACAAAAGATTGAATGCGACAAGATACGAGATGCATGTCCCACAAAATAGCATTGGCATTCTCAAGAAAAAAGCATTTCATGCCGGGCTTAGTAAGGAAAGTGAGGACTGAAACAATTGCCCATCATCTTCTACACAGAGTAGGCCAAGCCCACTAAAACGCAGAAAATCTTTCAGCTCTACAAGCAACACCTTCACTCCGTTCACCACTGGGACTGGTCGTGTATGAAAATCATTATTCTTAATGAAATAGAAAGCAATTGTACCTCTTACCTCTTTTGTGCTTTATATGCATCAGTACATTGTGATTGCGACAGATTATGTAATTCAATAACTGAAGATAAGACTTCTGCTAGGTCAAAGAAAATTATTCACGAAATGTACCTCACAGTTGGGAACAGTAACATCATGTGTTTCATCGACTACTCTTTTACCTATTGCCTATTAAATGAATGAACATGTAATTAGATTACGCATAGCTGATTGGTGTTAGCACATTATATACTTTGCTTCTACTTACTAAAAATGTAATTAATTCTTGTATTCTAATATCATTGTAGATGTAAAATAGACAATAAAAATTATTTGTTTTAAATAATTAAAACATTTCTCCTGACATTAGGTATTCGTGTGTGATCCTCGTATGTCACAACCGTAACCGGCAGAGGACAACTTCCTCACGACGAGAGTTTCTGCAAGAGGAGCCCCATGGCAACACTTAATCCGTTGGAGTTTATTATCGACGGTAGCCGTCCAGTCACTTTGCCACCTTGCTCGCAGTGATTGTTTTATATGATTGATAAAATCAAAGGTACTAACTCGGGTGGTGAAAGGAGGCTGAATACACGCTTCCTTGGCAGCAGAATCTGTTCTTTCGTTACCTAGAATTCCAACGTGGCTGGGGATCCAGCAAAAACCTACCTCCCTGTTGCGTTTATTTAACTCAGCGATTTTATCATAAATGTCAATGACAGGATGTTTGGAATAAAGGTTTTCCAATGTCTGGAGAGCACTGTACGAGTCACTGCAAATAAGAATGCTCCTATATTTAGGGCCAACGATACTTAGAGCCCTATCCACAGCGAGTAGTTCTGCGGTGAACACACTCGTAACACCGGGTAGGCCAAACATATAGGACTGTTCATTGATAACAAAAGCACAACCAACGTTACCGCCATGCTTCGACCCATCAGTATATATCACCACGCCTGGGTTCAACTTGGCGAGGAGAAACTGAAACATCTGCCAGAAAACAATAGGTGGCGTGGAACACTTATATTATGTTGTAAGATCAAACGTAAAATTTACATGGTGTATTCTCCACGGGGGGTTCGAGCACGGACATGATGGAAAGAACGAGGGAGAGTCAACACTCATATGCTGCAGCAGACGTCGTGTACGGACACCCACAGGCGCAGTACAACGTGGACGGTCCTCATACTCCCTCATATTAGGATTCTTAAGAACTGGGTCAAAAGCTGGGTGATTTGGCTGTCCGCTGAGACAGCCAAATAATACAGACATCTGTTGTTGCCTACTACAGAGCTTAAAATTATATTCAGTCAAAACTTCAATTGTCTATACTGTGTGTTGTGTTCACACAGTTATTAGTGTTTTGCTATATTTTCATAAATTCTTTATAATACTGAAGAGATTTTTTTCTCATTTTTATTTGCTACATGGCCTCTAAAAAGTTGATGGATGCTCAAATCATCCAGACAATTATTGTTACATTAGAGGTAAATGTACGCATAAATCTAAAAAAAAAAGTTATTTCTGGATTGCGCACTCAGGGATAAAGATAAAATCTGGGTGCCTCGTGTTATTTTTATATGATGCTCAGTAACTGAACGGTTCAACAGGAAACGACGAGCCCTGTTATTTATCATGCATTAGCTGCATGGAAGTCCTTCAGAGACATTGTTGGTGTTTTTTAGGCCACAGAAAAGATGAAAACTATGTTTATGGTTAATAAGCTGTTAAAAAACTACAAATATTTAGTACGTAGGATGTCATTAAAAATTCATTTCCTAAAGTCTCACCTAGACTTTTTTCCTGAAAATTTGTGCTCTGTCAGTGATGAGCAAGGAGACCGTTTCCGTCAGCATCACTACCAAGGAAGATGGGACGCTAGAATGATTGATGACTGTTGTTGGTTTTTACTTAGAGAAACTGATAAAACATCGTATAAGCGAGAAAAGATTTGTAAACTTATTTTAAAAACTTAGTTCCAATGATTTAATCGTTTAAAAACTCTATTGAATATATTTCAATTCATCTGTATTTGAATAACAAAAACTTAGCTGATTTAAACAAATTGAAAACAAATGAATACATAAAAATAATAACTTTTTTGAAATATTGGTATGACACTGATTATGCATTTATTGGTAAATAAATCGTATGTATCTAAAAATGCAATGTATTACACAAAATTTTATAAGTTTTGAATTCAGCACCCAATATTTGTTAAAATACCATGCCCAATTCTAGATGTGATTTTTATATTTTGCTGCGTTTTAAAAATTCTATTAGACATTTACAGTACTTACTTTTTATTCAATCCAGATTTGAAACTACGGTTGATAGTCACTTTAACTAAAATTTTCTTTTATCTTCCATAACCATTTTCCGCTTTCAATATTATATTTGAGAATCAGTAACCATTTTTTTTTGTCACAGCTTCCATGAATTTAAAAGTACTCCCAGTACAGCACCTACAACTCAAAATCACTTGGCAAAAAGATTAGTAATGCACTTAATATGAACTGTTAATTTTTTTTTTTTTTTTTTTGTTTTGCGTAGGAGGAGGAAAAGCTCTACCAGCCACCGTCTGCGCCCGCAACAGACGGTAGTGTCGGGCTCTCACCGACTAAAAACCTCCCCCTTAGGGAGAAGGACCCTATTAGGGATTGGGATCGTGGACGCGACTTAACTAACTAATAATAAAATAATATCTACGTTGTACCTGAAAAAAAAATACACAGCATATACAAAATTTAAATCTATTTTCATAAAACTTAATTTACACTGCTTATCTAAGTAATTTTAATGTAAAATTTACGTTGAACCTGAAACAGAAACATACACAAAAATAGACATAAAAATTTCCTACAGGAAAGTTCCTATCAGGGAACCCTACTGGGACTAGGCATTGGGATCGCGGACGCGACTTAACTAATAATAAAATAATATCTACATTGTACCTGAAAAAACATACACAGCATATACAAAATTTATATCTATTTTCATAAAACTTAATTTACACTGCTTATCTAAGTAATTTTAATGTAAAATTTATGTTGAACCTGAAATAGAAACATGCACAAAAATAGACATAAAAAATTCCCTAAAGGAAAGTTCCTATCAGGGGACCCTACTGGGACTAGGCACCTACCGCGATTTTATAAGAATATTATACTATCAACTTAAAAACTACACAACTTATTTTTAACATGAAAATTTATAATATTAAACAATAATAACAAAAGTAAGTACCTTTAGTAGAAAATTATCCTACAATAAAAGGGAGTACCACAATGTAAGGAGGGCCACTTACATGGCAGCTCTCCCTTAGAATATTAAATGAACCGTTGAGTTACCTGAAACAAAAGAAAATAAGACAAATTCAATTAGCGGTTGTGAAATTAAATAGTTTTGTTTTAGTTATTTAATTCATTTCATGTATGATAGCACTTAACTTTTTCTAACAAAAATATTTATTAGGAATGATTAGGTGGTCCATTTTTACTTCTTAAATATTTAACCTGAGGTACAAGTATTTATATAGACATTTTTTACAGAAATAGAATCACTAGCTAGGTAGGTACACAAGAAAAGTGTACCTAGATAGTGTAGATAGATACAAAGAACACTGAATTTTTTACGGACCCCGCATCGGGTAGATATCCATTGAGAAATCATTGAAAAACACCCTTTTAATAGATCAAGGTAGAAGAAAATAAAGGAAAAAAGTTGAAGTTAGAAGGTGAGAAAGGAAGATTGCTAAACAAGACAACTCGCTCAAAAAAACTCTAAGCCCCTTTTAAGGCAGCAAGGATTCCTCTCGTACAAGATCAGAGCGCTTTACCAAGAATAAATGCATAAACATTATTCTGAATTAAGGTTCACTGATGTAGATGGTAACAAATCTATATCGCATCCAGGAATGTGTGTTATATGAACCTACTTGGCCGAGCTAAAATTTTCAGCTAAGAATAACGTTGAATGGTAACAAAAATCGATACAGGATATCGGTATACCACCTGATCCTTTTACTAATTTTTATATTATTTTTTTAAAATCATATTTAATATTTTTATAGAATGAAATGCATCATTTATTTTCTTACTATTTTTTACAATTTTATATAGGTTTCCACTTGCTTTGATTGCTCTGGTATTTAAAATTCATGAAATATTTATGTGCCATCTACTTTATAAGTATATTCAACAAATTTTGACAAAGAGGTGCAAGCATGGTTTCATTAAATTTTCAAGCCCCCGTCAGGCAAGAGATTCATTGTTAAAGCAATTAAAACAATAAAGGACTAAACAGAATTTCCATTATCAAAAACAAAAAAACTTGTGAAATCACTTCTAAATTTTTACACAGTATATTTTCTATTAAAATAATACGTTAAATGAAGATATTGCTTTGTTTTTCATCTATCAAAACCCATTCTCTATCTGTAAACATATATAAAATTCATTTTTATTATAATTAAGGAGGTATCTAAGTGAAAAGATGACTGTCACGACAATAATTTGATTCTCATTTCATTTATTTTACACATGAAATCAAACAAAATCAGTTGCTTTTCATGGCTATTCTTTACATTATAAAAGAATAATTGTCTTCTACAAAAAGAATAATTGAGTTAAATTATAAGTACATGTTGCATTTCAATTTTATTAACAATGATGAAAAAAAATCAAATGATGTACAGTTGTTAACTGATAAATACTCAAAATATTCTTGAAATATTGTAAGCCAAGAAATGTACATAATAAGTTATTAAGTTTCATTGCTGTAACAAAATTCATAAAAATTTGTATATACATATATATATATAAAATTTAACATATGAAATTTAAATCACCTAAACACAGTAATTAGATTATTTATATTTATGTTCCAATAACCGGTTTGTGCAGTATCTTACACCTTCACTTGATATTATATTCTATCTTATTATTTTTAATTTATTAATATTATTTTTGTGTAAATTATAAATATTTTATTTAATTAAATAATTATAAATTATAAATTTTCACAAGTACATTTATGTTCATTTTTTTGTCTTAGGTCATTTGACTGGTTTTTGATGCAGCTCTTTAAGATTCCCTATTTAGTGCTAGTCGTTTCATTTTGGTATACGTTGTACCTGTACAATAGGGTATGTTGTATACCCTAATTATGTTTGTAATATCATTTAAATTTTCACAAAAGATAACATAATTTATCATAAAAAATAGATATCATTAAAATAAATAAGTTTTAATGTAATAAAAATAGAATTTAATACATATTGGAGATGCAGGGTACTGCAAAAAAACAGTCTGTGGAAATTAATATGGCAAGTGTAACTTATCTAATTACTGTGTTTTGGTGGTTTATATTCAAATAAAATATTTATCAGAGACAAATTAGGCATTGACCAGATACTGGCATTTCTTGATATGTAACACTATTAAGTTTCTTTTCTTTATTATACTGTTTTTTCCTTTATTGCATTATGTTGTAATTTGCCACACAAAATTTCTGTGTTTCGCATGACATTTAATGACCGATCTACCTAAAATTTTTTAAAAATTTAGAAATAAAAGTACCTGCAGTATCAAAAGAGAAAGTTACCTATCAGTGATATAAACTGGAGTCTAAACTAATGGCCTGACCCGCTCTTTTTCTGTTTAGCCTCGGGAACCGCCATAAGGTATTACTTAAGAAGATGATATGTATGAATGCAAATTAAGTGTAGTTTTGCTCAGTCTCACATCGACTATTCCTGAAATGTGTGGTTAATTGAAACCCTACCGTGAAAGAACACTAATATCCACACTCTAATATTCAAATCCATTTAAAAGTCTTTACTAGGATTTGAACCTTAGAACTCTCGACTTTGAAGTCATTTGACTTGCAATGATGAGTTACCACTAGACTAGCCACAGTGGGCTAATGCCCTGACCTTGGCCCCTGGTACAAGGCAAGTGATAATGGCCGGTTGAATTCACAGAGTGAGTATCTCCAATACTTGGTTGCTCTAACTGAAGCTAAACATTACATAAACGGATGGAGTCTTAATAAATACTAGTATTATCATGGAATTATATGGTGTAGTAAAGAATTAGTAGTACCTTAATATTTTACCATTTGGCAACACAGCTATACATTTATCGCCAAGGCTAATCCAAAGATCAAATCCATCGAGCAGCTGAAAGAATCGGTCGATCTGGTAGTCTGAAGAAATAGGATGCAGCATGAAGTGAAGAGTTGATGAGATGTGGAATGTAATCTGGTAATCTGTATTATTTCTAGTCTCATTTTTATTTATAGTTTCTAAATTTTTGTAGTGAGGAAGATAACGTTAATTTCTCACTTTGATATTGATCGCACTTTAATTTCACACTTTATTTTCACCAATCACTTTATTTACCCCACAATTTCAAAATATGTGAAAATAAAATAATTACACACTAAAAACCAGAATCAGTACACGCCTTTTTAATATGCAAGGCAAATATATTACATAAAAAATTATTAAATTTTGAAGTAATTTGGATTACTGTTATGATAGATGGATTTTTTTCAAATAATCATTCTACTTAGGTTTTTACCACAAAAAATTGGTAAATTTTGCAGCTAAGTTAATTGTTTTAATAAAAAAAAAAGCAAATAAAGTGAAATAATTTATTATGGCACCTCTAAAATCAGCTGACTCTGGTTTGAAAAAATTAAACTAACATGCAAGCATGCATCTTCTCTGAAGCTGGTTGGCTGAATGCAGATTGGGGAATGCAAAGGGTATTCAAAATTTAAAATATTTCAAATAAAATAAAAAATAAAAAATTCTTAAAACTGTAATTAGATATAAATATGCTCTAACCTTCAATTTGATTAACACCTACCAAAAAAAAATGTAAGAATAAGCTTATGTAATATAATATATATCAAATAAAAAAAAATTAAAAATAAACATTATATCCTACATGAACCAGATTTAAAAGCTGCATTTAATTAAGAAATTGCCTCTATATATTTACTTATTTTTTTAATTTCTTGAACTTATTTAAATGATTAATTTTGTCAATGAAATGAACAAAATATAAATAATTTACAAAAAAGGTAATCTTAAAAACCCACTCATTAATATTTCAAATAAAAATTTATAAAGCAATTTAAACTAAAAAAAGGAATTTTTATGCGATTAAATTTAAAATTAAAATAAAAATTTAAATTATAAAACTGAATTTTTTATGAATTTAAATTGTGTTAAGGAGGACTTCAGCCACTGGTAGTGAAGTGATGAGCTGAAAAGACAAAGAAACATAATAAACATAGAATAACTAAATATTATGAATTATATGAATAACTATTTCTAACATTAACATATTTATATATCACCCCCCAATATATAGACACATTTATATACACAGCAACCCCCAACCGAACCCGATGAACGATATCGGGATGATGAAGTACGGTCGCGACGCGGTTGACGCGGCGCGAATGCTTTATGTACCCGGCACTTGCGAAAACTATTCATTGCATACAACATAGATATTCACAATGTCAATATGTAATCAAGAATTATAATTAAAAATAATTGTTATCATATTTGGTAACTGATAAGCTAAAATGCGAATAATACACCCGGAACTGTGCAAGAGCACATTGAATCTCCTACCCGTTAAGGAAAACGTTGAAATAATATACCCTGAACTGTCACAGCATATAAGATTTGCTTCGTGTGAAGCAACAATCTAAAACAATACACCCTGAACTGTTTCAGCGCATATCAGACTTGCTAAGTTGATAAAAAATTTAAAACCATACACCCTGAAGTGTTTCAGAGCATATCAGACTTGCTAAGTTGATCAAAAATTTATAACAATACACCCTGAAGTGTTTCAGAGCATATCAGACTTGCTAAGTTGATCAAAAATTTAAATCAATACACCCTGAAGTGTTTCAGAGCATATCAGACTTGCTAAGTTGATCAAAAATTTAAAACAATACACCCTGAACTGTTTCAGAGCATATCAGACTTGCTAAGTTGATCAAAAATTTATAACAATACACCCTGAAGTGTTTCAGAGCATATCAGACTTGCTAAGTTGATCAAAAATTTAAAACAATACACCCTGAAGTGTTTCAGAGCATATCAGACTTGCTAAGTTGATAAAAAATTTAAAACAATACACCCTGAACTGTTTCAGAGCATATCAGACTTGCTAAGTTGATCAAAAATTTATAACAATACACCCTGAAGTGTTTCAGAGCATATCAGACTTGCTAAGTTGATCAAAAATTTATAACAATACACCCTGAAGTGTTTCAGAGCATATCAGACTTGCTAAGTTGATCAAAAATTTAAAACAATACACCCTGAAGTGTTTCAGAGCATATCAGACTTGCTAAGTTGATAAAAAATTTTAAACAATACACCCTGAAGTGTTTCAGAGCATATCAGACTTGCTAAGTTGATCAAAAATTTATAACAATACACCCTGAAATGTTTCAGAGCATATCAGACTTGCTAAGTTGATAAAAAATTATAACAATACACCCTGAAGTGTTTCAGAGCATATCAGACTTGCTAAGTTGATCAAAAATTTAAAACCATACACCCTGAACTGTTTCAGAGCATATCAGACTTGCTAAGTTGATCAAAAATTTATAACAATACACCCTGAAATGTTTCAGAGCATATCAGACTTGCTAAGTTGATCAAAAATTTATAACAATACACCCTGAAATGTTTCAGAGCATATCAGACTTGCTAAGTTGATCAAAAATTTAAAACAATACACCCTGAACTATATGACATATCAAATTTTCTGTCTGTATATACACTCTAATCTGTGTGTTGTTACAGTTAAATAATTTGAAACTGTATTTCTTAAAATGAAACCAAATTAGAAGACTGAACTAGGGAAATATTAACCAGAAGATGTTTGTTTCATAATGTCAACAGAAAAATGTTATCGATTTGAAGAAATATAACTTAAGGGATTTTTCTATTATTTTCAATATTAAAAATAGAAGAAATCAATTACTCAGAGAGTCTTTAATCATAATGAATTTACTTGTATTTTTCATATTTCTTTTTTTCCCTTTTGTACCTGTGCAGGTGTATGCATTACTATCCAGACCTCTTGATTATCCCATTTAAGATTCTCTAAGAATGCATTTTCACAGCATAATATTGCCAATCCTGGTTGGAAGTCTATAATTTATATTATTGAAAAAAAGGTAAAGTTGCTAATGAATAGCAAATGGAATCAAGTTACGATTAATGACAATGCAAGTGAAAAGGGGGTAATAATGCAAATACTAAATGTAATATTGAAGTTACCTGTATCTGTAGGGTTATAGAAAAAAATTAAATTTTATTATTCAGTAATCAAAAAGGAGGTCTTTTTTCATCAACAATATGAAATATAATTACAAAGAAATTCTATATGTGAACAGTGGGAGGTGCAGAATGATTAATAGCAGGTGACAGGTACCAATTAAATTACAAATTCTAATCCCGTATAAGAAAGAGAATGTGCTCGATTTCAGTTTTACATGGTTTTGGAAAATTGTTTATAAAAAATATACATTTATAGAAATAAACTAATAATTTCAGTGGATAACCACCAGGCAAGATATGGCATATATTCTAGAAGACTAAAACCAGGGGGTTTATATATATAATTTGCTCATATAAAAGGTTTAATGTAGTGTATTTTTAGGTTGTAAAAATGTCAACGGTAATAGTGATAGGCCTTTTAAATAGAACTAAAATGATTCCTGATGGATATACTGTAATAGTTCCTTGATGGTTCTCTGTAGAAGTCCAGTATACTTTCAAATACTGTTTGATGGTGTCAAAAATAGTTTTATTTAACATTAGATGGTTAGGGTGAAAAGCTTTTTTTTAAACGAATGCCAAAAAATCTGATTTGTATTCTTAAATTTGTTTATATGTAGATAATCAAAGGGTCATTTTAGAATTAATTTTTTTGTTAAATATGGTTATTTATTTAAGAAATTACTTAGGATAATTATAAAATAAAAGTGAATCCACAAAGAAAATAAGATGCAAGGATGTTTTACATAAACAGATCAAATACGACTGAACAAAGCCAATACTATGAATTAGCAAATCACAAATTTCTCCTTATTTAAAAAAAAAATTGCTGTAAAAATAATTAATTTAAAGAATACTGGAAAAATTGTATAAAAAGCCTGTTAAGTGGTATATACCTTCTTCAATAAAATCAATTATAATTTAACCTCTTTGAAGACCCAGTTATAATTTAATAATTGATAATCGATTTATATTACATTTAAATTTAGATATTCAACTCAAATACAGCAGAATGAATGATATACATAAAATACCCATCAACTAAACTTAAATTAATTAGTGTAATTAATGTTAGTCAATGTTAGTAAAACTATTTTTTATGATAAAACAGTTATATTTCTAAGCTACATAAAAAGAACATGCAATTACAAGCTACATGAAATTACTAGCTACATAACAAGTACATGCAATTACAAGCTACCTAATTATTTTATGTATATTATTAAAATTACTGTTTGAGCCAACAAAACCGTGTAAACATAATTTGTATACGAAATATACATAGTAAAAACATTTATCTCTCTCCAAAGAGGTTAAATTTAAATATTTAATTAAAAGGTTAGGAAACTAATATTTTTGAAAAATTGTATTATTTGCATTACATTACAAAATAGAGAATTCACATAAAGAACAAAATTACAGTGTACTACTTGTTATTATGAAAATAAATGAAACCTTTACAGTATATGATCATTTGACTATTTTCTTAAACGTAGGAATATAAACTGGGATTGTATTTTTCTTCCTGTATGAAGTTTTACAAATGGCTATACATAAATTCAGTAAAATAATTGTAACTGAAAGAAAAAGCAGAGTAAAAAATTGTAAATGATTTCAATGAAGAAATTAATTTGAATAATTCGCTAACTTTTTTATATGAATGTGGTGACAAAAGAGATATATGACATCAGTACCTTAATCGCTAAAGTATCTAACCTAACAAAGTTAAGAATTACATAAAAAATATATTACAGTGTAGAATAAAATTCACTTAGAAGAAAAATGAGTAATTAAAAAATTATGCCCTTATTTTTTTCTTTCTACCTAGTCATCTGTATAATCAGAATAAATAAAAAATTTGCACCTGCTTGAAAATAATTAAAAAATAAGATTAAACTTTTTTGATTGTATTACAGTATTCAGAAATTTGAGTGCCGGTTGGCAATTCACTACAAATGGTAATGGATCAAATGAAAATGGATTAGAACAAGTATTATTTGGATTTGAATATTCTGTTTTTATTTATTAGTGAGCTGAAAAAAATTAAAATAAATTTAGCTAAAACAGGTTTGGTTGATTACACAATAAAACAGCTTTACAAAAGATTTCTTTTTCAGGTTACAATCGAGAGACCCAGAAATGAATGCAGTTAACTACAACTGACGTCCAGGAAAAATTTAGAAATATGGGAAACAAAAATAAATTTTAAATTATCTTTAATTAAGATAAAAGATAATTTCTTATTATTATAAACTCTTGAGAAATAAATGAAGAATACCTATGTAATAATGGAAAATATTTGTACAAGTGATAATTGGGGCTTTTATTTCTAGAATTTTCTAGAGAATTACAGAAAAAAGAAATTGAACATCGTAGATGTGAAAATGTGTGGATCTCCAAAAAGATTTAGTTCAATGATTTTGTATGAAAGAAGATTCTGATTGTTCTAGCGGGGAGACAACACAATTATTATGATCTGAAAAACTAAAAAGGAATAAGTGTATTTTAAATATGATATAAAACTGCACATTGTTATTTTCCTAATTCAAAATACAAACTGTTCTTTTAATACAGTTTCTAAAAAATATTTCCTGTTTCAGCAATAATAATTAAAGTATTTGATACATGAAACTATAAAATTTGATAGTTCCTACAAGATATTCATTGTACTAAGGTATTTGTACTTATTTTCAGTAGACATTAAAGGTAGCCAAGCGCAAGAAAAAACTTGTCTATTCAGTACATATAGATTACACTTAACTATTTATACAAGTAATCTATCCAGATGTAATATAAAAATTAGGCAATTCCTATAAAATTATTGAAAATATTAATACATTTTATAGCATTTTCTTGAATAAAATTCATTTTAGTTCCTACATAAAATTCATCGGTAATTAATTTTATAAAAATTTTGCCACGTTGATGTATCCATTTCAAAAAAGATTACATCACCCCTTTTTTTTTTTTTGAATAAACCAAATTTTGTAAAATGGAAGATTATTATTTATCTAGAATAGATTTTAAACTAAAAAAAAATCATTAAAAAACAAAATTTCATACAAAGTAGATATAAACTGTGGCAACGTGCTTTCTACGTTAAATGTTAATTTTCATTAAACTGTAATAAAGAAAAAAATGTTTAATTAAAAACCGATACATTAAAAAAAATAAAACTATGTTGTATGCAATAAAATAAATGTCCCTCACTTTAAAATAATGTCCTAAATTATGTGGTTTACCTTTCTAGAAGATTGTTCATAGTTACCACATAAAGACATGCACTCAGCAACGGTCAACGGCGAACTGAGAGATGTCTTACTTCGTAGGACGTCACAAGATAGATTCAAAACAAGTTAATTACAGTTCTGCGTTTCTGATTGGTCAATCATATCGGAGAGTTTCGTTACAGACTCGAGCGACTACCTCGTGACATCTCTTAATCCGTCGTTAAAGGGATAAACAACTTTGTTATAAGAATTGAAAACAAGTTAATATATTTTCTGTGTCTCTGATTGGTCAATTGTATTACAGTTGTTTAATTGTTCTAATGAATCCCTCCTGCCGTAACTTAGTAATCTTTAATATATAATCGCTTTAAAATATATATTTGAATTTAAAAAAAAAGAAGACACACACACGCACGCACGCACGCGCGCGCGCGTGCGTGCGTATATATATATATATATATATATATATATGTGTGTGTGTGTGTGTGTGTGTGTGTGTGTGTGTGTGTGTGTGTGAGATGATGGATATGTACAGTAAATTGTCAATTGTCAACGTCCCTCTATCGGTAATGTCTCTCTATCACACTTTCTCGCATTCTCTCACTCTCTCTCTGCTTTCGGATGTGTGTGTGTGTGTGTGTGTGTGTGTATGTGTGTGTGAGATAATGGATATGTACAGTAAAT